>NC_138186.1:76087643-76702143 GCF_964194105.1 Spermophilus citellus
CCATCATGTTGGAAATCAATTCTCTCATCTGATTATTCTTGAGCATAGAAAGTTCATAGTTTAGAAATTGCTCTGATTTCACCTTATGTTTAGCCAAACTAATTTTAATTGACAGTAATGAAATTTCACATAGATCCCAAATATCTGAACATAACTTATTCATTGATTATCATATTTACTTTGAGAAAGAATAATTGATTTAGTCAGGCATAAAAGTACAAAGAAGTTACTAAAAATAAAAATAACTCTACTCTTTCAGGGACAATACAGGCCCATGAATTGCCTATTTATACAGAAAAAAAAAGGATATAGTCATCAATTTAGGAATTGGATACAGATACATCATTTTTATTTGATCAAATCTCCCCCTCCAATATCTAGGGATATTTTATATTCAGGTAGCTTAGAAGATATTCAACTCCAACTACAAAATTATCTTTTAAAGGGCATTGAATAAGTTTAGTGGATATTTCTGTTATGGAAGCTTGATAAATTTACACAATATTTATTCTGATAGTTTCCACAGGCAACATGGAATTGCTCCAAGTCTCCTTTTCCTTGCCATTCCTTGAAAAAAAAATAAATAAATGAAACTTGCCACATTAAAACTTTGAATGGTGGACCATTGTCAGAAGACTAGTTTAGACCTGTCCATTTGCAATTCTACCCCCATAGTTCCAATTTAGGGTCTATTTAATTAATTGTCTGTATCTGTGACAACTGGACAAAAGGAATTTCATGCTACACTTAGGTCAGTGTCCTCATGGTCCTATGACCTCCACTTGGCTTCAATCCTTCAGGTCCTGTGCAGAATCTTCTTTCTGTCTGCTAGATTTTCGTTTATCCACTTAAGTGATACTCATAATTAAGACACTACTTAAGCTACACTTATTACTTTAAATATTTCTAATATTTGCAGTTTAACATCTAATACCACTGAATTGTGCCATTTAGTTTTCAGATGTGAGTGACCTACTGTGATATTATTTTCAAGTTACAATATAAATACATGGCAAGTTCTTTGCTTCTATGTATACCTTAGTGGATATGCAAGGATATGATCATCCCTCTGTCCATGTGCCATTTAGTTTTGCAACTATACACTGCCTTCTCTCTTTATGTGATTGCTTAATAGTTCCCCTTTGTCTCCCAATGAATTAAAAAAGCCTTTAGTTGATAGAGTTATAATTTATCTTTTTAATTTTTTCATAAAATTTAGGCATTAGCCTGTTGGACTTAGAAAAATAAATTCCCACTTTTAGTTATACCAAGGACTGTATTCCTAGAAATACACCAAATACTAACCTAAGTATGTGATTCTAAAATGGTGAACCTTTGATGGACAGGAAACCCACAATTGCCGGGTGCTTAGATGCCACCTCCTCTGAGACCACATGTTGGTTCTGATCTCTCTGCAAGGATATGATCATCCCTCTGTCCATGGGGCTTTGTACTAGCAAACTATTTGCAATCATTGAGTCTTAATCAGATTTTCTAACAATCATGGGCAGCTGAACAAAGAGCAGCTAAAAGCTTTGAATTTAACATTGAAAATATCAGGCAATTGAGCTGTTCTTTGGCTAATTCTAAAGTAAGCACTATTCTAGTTGATCATTTCTTTTAGGATGCATTCTCAAAAACTGTGAATAGGCACATTGTTGTTTTCTTTGTCTCCATAGGAAGACAAACGTTTTTCCACATCATGTCATGAACCTTATGAAAGCCTGTTCCCAGCTAGACCTCCAGATCTTTCCACTGAATAAGTGCATTTTTAAATACATTTTTGCATCTGTGATTGAGATTAAATATCAGAGATATGGTTAATGATATACATTAATTATAATGATTATAATTATATTTTAGAAATTATAAAACAATACTCAATACTAAAATAATCAGAGTTAGACTGTTAAATACCAAGATTACTGATTACATGTAATCAAGAACAATGTATCCATTTATTATCTTCATCATTATGAGCAATTAAACCACATTTAGTTATATTTCACTTAGACAAAATTCTACTTTGGAAAAAGAACACCAAGAAAACTCCATATATTAAGTTAATTTAGCACATGTTTATATATATATATATATATATATATATATATATATATATATATATTTTATTGATTATTTAAAGCATTACATAGCTCATGATATATCATCTTTCATACATTTGACATGTTTATATTTTATGTTTTTTTGGCAAAATCATAAACAAAAAAGTTGAAATATTTATAATTTTAATATAAAATATGTCTTAATTTTTTCTCATCTGCAGATTAATTTAAAATTTAATTTGTTAGTCTTAAAGAAAGTTTATATATTGGTACTTTTATTCATACTATGGGCAATCAGTGTGTTGGATAATATTGTGATTTCTTGTAAAGAACTGAGATCTGCCCAAATAATTCAAGAAAACACCATTAGTGGAGATGCTAGAGCAGGCTGCTTAGTCACAGAAGTAGGGAAAGTATCAAAAATCAAATTCAAAATTATTTGGGTGATGAAATCATCCTCTGATAAACTGAACTAACCTCTTTTCATTCCTGTATCTAAGCATCTTGCCCTTTGGTATTATTAATATGGAGGGAGTTCCTGTTGGACTTCCTGTGTATAACTTACCTGGTCTTCTGGCAGTGCTCAGAACATTATACTTTCAAACAGTAATACATTTTGCTATGAAAATGTGGGAATTAGGGCTCAGTCAGATTAGTCATAGATTTAGTTTTACAAAACTCAAGTATGCTTAGATATTCTCAGTTCAATATAGTTTTGTTTACACAGTTACTCATAAAACCTGTTAACTTTGGACAATGTCATTAGGAATTACACTAGTGTACTACATATATGGGGGGTTTTATTTTATTTTTTAAGGGGTGGTATGAGATGATGAGGCATAGACACTTAACCCATATATTCTGTTTTCTCACCTGAACTTCATTTCAGAAAGACCTAAATTATTTCTCTTCCCTGTTTCCCAATTTGCTTAATTTAGACATAATTACATTAAAATGTGTTCATGTATGTGCGCATTATCTATGAACATGTACGTATACACATGTATACAGCCTTATATATTAAAAGTATATGTAAATATGTGAAGGACAATGGAATAAATTGGACATTATTACCCTATGTGCATATATAATTACATGACTGTTGTAATTCTATATCAAGTACAACCAGAAGAATGAAAAATTATAATTCATTTATGTATGATATGTCAAAATGCATTCTACTGTTATGTATAACTAATTAGAACCATTAAAAAATTATAGAATGAGTATTTAGTGAGACTATGGCAAAAAAAAAAAAAAACGCAAAATATATGTAAATAAATATTACAAGTATCCTTTAGAGAGAAGAGGGAAAACCTGGGCATTGGAGTCAGAAAGATTTCCCTTGGATTCACAGCTTCCAAATTTATTACCTAGTGAACATTTACTCTTTATTTGTCAAGCAAATATTTCTAAATATGTCAGACAAGCCTGTCCAAGTTGATACAAGATTGACAAAATAGCACTGGTGCCCTTCTTTTGTAATTCAAAAGTCAAGGGACAGGAAGACAGGTGTCAAACATCAGGATGCTTAATGGGGTTAGGAACTGAATTAATCTCAGGTGTTAGGGAGCATATTCCCAGGAAGTGAGATTTAAGATGAAGTCTGAAAATAAGAAGCAGTAGTCCCAAAGAATTAGGTATGAATGAACTAGACAGAGACAACAGCATGTGTAAGATTCCTTGGGGGAAGCAAGTGAGTGAGGTGTGTTGAAAGAAAGCCTGGGGAGCTGGAGCACCATTCTGTCATGAGCATGAGAATGGTGGTGGTGGATGAGATTAGAGAAACAGGTAAGGATACTTGTTCTAAGGCACCCAGTTTCCATATCCATAACATGAAATATGTACTTTAGTAGTAAAAAGGTGTAACTCTCTCCTTGCCTGTTCAGAGGCTTGAGCCATTAGAATCAGACACTCAATAAGTGTGAATCTTCTTGTTTGGCTTCATTTAGTGTTTTAGTCTGCAAAGGCTGCCATAACAAAACACCACAGACTGGGTGGCTTAAGCAAAAGACATTTTTGCCCATAGTTCTAGAGACTGAAAGTCTAATATCAAGGTGTCAACAGAGAAATTTCTTCTGAGGTCTCTTTCCTTGGCTTGCAAATGGTTGCTTTCTCACCATGTCTCCCTGTGTGCCTTCCTTCTGTTCCCACAGCCCTGGTGTCGCCTCTTTTTCTAAGGACACCAGCCATATTGGCCCATCAATATGAACTCATTTTACTTTAAATTCTGCTTTAAAGGCCCTCTTTCCAGATACAGACAAATTCTAAGGTTCTGTGGTTTAGGACCTCAGCATGTGAATTTTCAGGAAAAGAATGCAATTCAGTTTGTAACAGTTGGTTTTTCAAACTGCCTTTAAATTGTAGTCTGTCTATCCACTCTAGGCTAGAAATTCACTTAGAACTCATTTGTTAAGAGCCACCCATGGGCTGTGTGGACTATATTGCACTTGGCAGCCTAATGATTAGGAGAATCTGGTGTCTTGGAAGATAGATAGTTCTTCTGATTGACTTCCCAGACACATTGTGAGCCTATTCAGCTCTGCCAGGTCCCACATCCCACAGGGATGGGGTGATCTGCTGTAGCCACACAGCCCCTCTGAGTTGAGTGTGACCTGCTAAGATGCCAATGAACCTGCTGACTGCAAGACATCACAAAGCAAGACTCTGAAACCTTATCCCTGCCTTTGATGAACCCCTTTAAACAAACAACAGGAGCCATTTTCTAATTGTCTAGCTCCAGCTCCTATGAGGAGTGGACCTATCAGGGACTCCAACTTTTGAAGGTAACTTTCTGTCTTTGTCTTTTGTTCTTCACTAATTATTCTAGATTCTAATTTCTTAGGTGGCTTACATCCTCCTGAGCAGGAAGAAGAACCCCCTAACAAGGCATTGGCCACCTCCCCATACTCACTCTTAATTTTTTTTCTATATTACTCTTTTCTTTTATGCCTCTTCCCTAAATATATTAAAGTTTTAATTACTTAAAAACAACTGTAGAGAGAATTTTGACAATGTATTTTAACATAACATGGAGCTCAACAAAGGATCCTATTCTTATGGTTGTACATGATGTGGAGTTTCACTGGTCATCTATTCATATATGAACACAGGAAAGTTAACTCTAGTTCATTCTACGGTCTCTCCTATTCCCATCCCTTCTTTCATTCCACTTTGGCTAATCCAGTGAACTCCTATTCTTCTCTTCCCCACTTATTGTGTATTAGCATTTGCATAAATTTTTGATTAACATATATTCATTGTACATGTTAATATGGTACTGTGTGATATTTTGACATATGGTTAAAGAATGCCCTGATCAATCAAGATAATTAAAATTTTATTCTCATTGTTATCTCTTGATATTTGGGGTTTGAAGTTACTCTATTCTAAATCATCACAAAATATATAATAGGTTATTGTGAACTCTAGTCACTTGCTGTAATATATAACTTATTCTTTCTCTCCATGTTTTTATTTATTTTTTTTTAAATTTTTTTATTGGTTGTTCACAACATTACAAAGCTCTTGACATATCATATTTCATACATTAGATTGAAGTGGGTTATGAACCCCCAATTTTACCCCAAATGCAAATTGCAGAATCACGTCGGTTACACATCCACAATTTTACATAATGCGCTATTAGTAATTGTTCTATTCTGCTACCTTTCCTAACCCCTACTATCCCCCCTCCCCTCCTCTCCCAACTTCTCTCTCTACCCCATCTACTGTAATTCATTTCTCTCTTTGTTTATTTTCCCATTCCCCTCACAAAAGAGACTTATTTTACTAATAAAAACACACAGAGACTGAATATGAAAATAAGTAAAAAGTCATTTTATGCAAAGGAAAACCAAAACTGAGGAGAAGTAGCTATGCTTATAACAGACACAAGAGAGTCTAAGACAAACCTGTAAAATCAGACAAGAAAGTTCACTATATAATGATAAAGGAATCAATTCATGAGAAGACATAATCGCTATAAATGCCCATTCACCTAATTCTGGTGTACCTATTACTATCAAACAAATAAATTTAGATCTAAAGGGAGAGACAAGTTTCTATACAAAAAATAGTAGTTATCTTTGACACTCTACTTTCAGCAATGAAAAGATCATCCAGACAAAAAGTCAATCAAGAATCTTCAGAATTTAACTACATTTAAACATACCCAGCAGACATTTACAGAGCATTTAATCCAACACATGTATACATCTTATTCTATGCATACAGATATTTCTTCTTGGTGACTGAATGTCAGAAATTTTGTTGATCTGAATTTATTGTTCAACTATAGGTCATAAAATGGATAACCCCATAATAACACTTTAGTATTATAAATACAAAATAACTTGTTTCTGTAGGATAAAGTTAGATTAACTGTTTTAAAAAAGAGTCTATTAACAAACACAGATTTCATCCACTAAAGGCAAACACTGGCATGAGAATAGAATGCTAAAACAATGGACTAGAGATGATAATAGAAGTGATGTTATTATCATCAAGCAGAAAACCATTGAAGCAAAGCAAAAATTGAGTGACAATCTGAGGAAAATAATGTTCAAAGAACAAATATAATGTATTTGAAACTCAGGTAAAGAGCTCCAATGAAGTGATTCAAATATTTAATATCATATTCTGGGTGAAACGGATTAAACTTTCCCTGAGTAAATTATATCAGATATTAGATATTTCAATAGACTGAATGATTACTCCAAAATTCATATGTTTAACTTCTAATAGCCAAGATGACAGAATTAAGAGGTAGGGCCTTTGGGCAGGTAATTAGATCATTTATGCAAAGTTCCCAGGAATGACAATAGTGTCCTTTAAGAGAGGCCTGGTGTTTGTTGGCCTCTTCTACCATCTGAGGACACAGAGATTCTCCTATGAAGCAGGGACTAAACCTTCATTGGACTTCAAACATGCAGTGCATTGATATTGGACTGCCCTGTCTCTAGAACTATTAGAAATAAATGTTTGTTGTTTATAAGCGCCCAGTTTATGGTATTTTTGTTAAAGCAGTCTGAATGGACTGAGATATAATTAGTAAGTGCTCTACATTGCATTATCTTGTTTAAGCACAGTTATTATTATTTTCATTTTACAGCTGAGAGACCAGCATCCAGAGAATTAACCAGGACAGCAACGTGTTCAAAAATCACTGCTAATGGCTCCAGGGCTGTGATCTTATTCCTTGAGTCCTAATCTCTGTTGCTTTCCTTGACATATTCTGTATTCCAAAAAGTGAAATACAAAGGAAAGCCATCATATTGGATGCTGAGTAATGACAATGAACTTTCACCTTATGTGATTAAGAGACTCCACTTATGAAAAGTTATGGGAAATCTATGGAAATCAAAAGACAATATTTGAGAGCTGCTGATGAATATCTGTTCTATTGGAAACACACACATACACATGCATGCACATGCTGGGCAGTAAGTTTTCATGAGCAATTGGGTTTTGTCATCCATCATTTGGTGTCAGCCAGAAGCTGCCCTGGGAAGACTTGTTTAGGCAAACACCATATAGCATTAAATCTATCATCACTACAATATCTATACTTATAGGGTACCAAATTGTGGCAGCTTCAGACTCAGAAATATCACTTATGACCATTCTTTCAGATAACCCAAGGATGAACAATAAAATTGAAATGAAAATTGATGGTTTCAACTATAAAATTTTAGCTTTCTGTTTTATTGGTTGCATGCAGCCAGACTCACAAACTCTGCTTCATTCTTTAAACTGAAATTGACTCTTAGAGAAAGGGTTCATCAATTGTCATGGAAGATAACACCATTTCAAATAGCAAAATGGAAGTGCTGGAACATCCTGATATACTAAAGAGAGGAGTGGGGATTCTAATTCCTCATCTGAGATACTAAGTCAAATTCCATGCTACACAAAATTGTTTTAAAGCTATTTTTGAGCACTATTTTAAGAATGAGAAAAATATAATTTCAAGTACATGGTCTTAGCTCATATTTGCATAAATGTTTATAAACACACACATGTGCATGCTTTTTAAGAAGGTAATTCTAACTGAATTCTACCATAAAGTATATTTGGGGTATTGCTTCTCTGTTTCAGTCCTGTGGAGCAGGAAAGTTTTTATGGAAGAACAAATGAGGAATAAATGATTAATGGAAGTGTTTTCTCATTACCATGTGTTTAAAAAATAATGCTTCAGGATTGATCCTGCAGATCAGGATACTGACATTAAGGTAAGTATCACAGATGTGATTGTGACTGCATTGGCATAGAAAGGAAAAGCATAAAGTTACATCTAGATGGCTTAATCTCCCTTACACATCAACTCAAAACTGGGAAGTGAGAGAGGATGTCCAAGAACAACTGGGAGGACCCCTCTGTTGCTAAATATTTTTTGATAAATTGGCAAATATATTTCTATAACTTTAATAATATGAATGCATAAAGGAGTGCTGTTTCTGAGTTTGTATTGGGGTATAATAACTACAAGACCCAACTCCAGCTTGGGCAGAAGTTGCATGTAAATCCAGATGTAAGGTATTATTCTAAAACAGAGTTTCTCCCTTTGACATGGCCCTCTGCAGCAAGTAAGCACCACACTCTAATGAAAAATAGAATGCAGAATATATTCATCCACCAATGAAAGATAACAGAAGAAGCAATTTCTGAGATATCTTTGGCTATAACAGATTGGGAAACTCTAAAATTATGCTTTGATGTGATTCTTGAAAGCACAACAGAGAGTTTAATTTTTTCTTTTTTTCTTTGAGCAAACATCTGGAAGTTTAATCTAGTGAAACACAGAATCAGTTCTACAAGGTAGTAGGTTGTGAGAATTTAGTTAAACATTAAGATCTTAAAAAGAGGAGGTTACAAATAGAAAATGCCACTGATCATACACCTTCAAATGAACAAAGCTTACTAATAGCTTTGGCCAGTGGGGTTTGGAATATATTCTTGCTGTTATTTGGGGCTATATTTTCTTGTTTTAGGAAGGATAAAGCAAAAAATGAAGTCTAAATAAATGTAAGTTATGCATGGTCTTTGTCAAAGGTAGTTAACAAGGACATTATCATAGTGGTATGGTTATATCTAGAATGTTCCTCAAAAGCTCAAGTGTTAAAAGGGTTGTCCCCCATACAACAATGCTCAGAAATGGGGCTCTTAGAGAGTGATTTGATCATGAGGCCTCTAACTTCATCAGAGAATTAGTACATTGTATGATTTATAGTCCAATGAAATTATTGGGAGGTGTTAGAAATTGTTGGAGATAGGACCCAGCTGAAGAGAGTGAGTCTTTGGGGCTGTGCCCTTGGATATTTTATCTGGTCCTCAATCTCTTGCTTTCTCTTTCTCTTGCTTCTCAGCTTCCATGAAGTGAGGGTGTTGTTCCATTATGCCCTTTCCCCACTATGTAGGGCCTCAACACAGGTTCAGAAACAATGGAGCCAACAGAATGAAACCTGTAAAACCCTGAGTCAAAACAAGTATGTAAGTTGTTTTTCTCAGCTATTTGTCACAGTGATAAGAGCTAACCAATACAAGTAATTTTGTTTTGAAAAGTCTAATAGGTCTCAAATGCATTTTTATACACATTTTGATAAACTTTTATTTAAAAAAAGATACAAATAATCTTGATGAAAGTTTATTGGAAGACAAAGATGGAAAACCAATATCATTTTGGGAGAGTAAACTTAGGTTTTATATAGCCTGGGGTTTAAAAAGTCCAGCACTATCCTTTTAGAGAAACTAGTGATTTCTGCCAACAGAAGGAGTCACAGATAAATCCCTCTTGGGGCAATTATTTTTCTCCCAAACTATGGTATTTATGGACTATTAAGATTTGGTAAGAATTCAGAGCATATCTAGGAGTCTGTGAATTGACATAACATTCTGATTAATATTAACTATACTTAGCAGAGGGAAAGTCAGTGGTGCCTGCTTGATCTTGAATTTTGAAACTAAAACTGTGAGCTAAGTAATCCTTTTATACTACAAGTTAGATGCCTCAGGTATTTCATTATAGTAGTGCAAATAAACTAATACAGTCACCTGATGCATATTTATTGTTTTCTTCCTGCTGGACTACTCCCAACTGCTATGATAACATGTTTTCTATTCAAGTACATTTTGTGCCTTCTGATAAAATCTCTAATATTTATGTTAAGTTAGAAACATTGGAGTTTGTATAAACTCAAAATTTTATTTAGGTAGTAATTTTTATTTTAATCTTGTCTCTAACTACCAGCATAAAGTATAATTAGCTTTTAGAAAAAAAAGTGAAGTGTCTTTACCTGCTAAAAAAATGAATGAATTTTCATATTACCAAGTGCATTTATTGGGGATAAACTATAGAGAAATATGAACTTCAATTTATTAAACAATTTTCTATAAAACTTTAGGAAAATGTTAATATAATAATTTAGTATCAAAGGAAAACTTATGTGACAAAGTATAATTCAGAGACAATACAAGGCAAAATTCTCTTTCCAAAGAATTGTAGATGGAGCAGTAGTGTCACTAGATGCCCCGCGGCATCCTAAAATACAGCTATATTTTACTTTCTAAAGGTCATTGAATCAGTTTGTGCTCCCTCTTTTCCCCACTTCATCTGTCATTTTTCTCTAGCATATTATTCCAGTATTACACAAGCATCCTTCAATATCATTGATTTCAAAGAAAATACGTTTTCTTTGACTACTCTTCCCTTACTATGTCTTCATTGGTGGTTTCCCTTTATAATAAAAATCCCTAGAATTATTTCTATTAGCTCTAATTGTTTCCTGCTCATTTTGTATTTGCCGATTCCAATATGCTTTTATTAAATTGCTTTTTCCAAACTGGTTTCCCCCTCTGTGTTGACATTCCAATGATCACTTCCCATTGCCCATCTTACTCAATAGCCTTAGAATGTTATAGATAACATCCCCCTTCTTAAGACACTTTTCCACTCTTCCCCAGAGCACACGTTTTTTTCTTGTTTAGCCTCTCACTTGTTATCAAGTATTTATCCTTTTCTTATTTCTTTCATTTTCTTGACCTCTAAATAATAGATAGCTTTTGAAACCAAAACTATGTAATTGAAGTTCTCTTACACCTATGAGGATGGATGCTTTAGGACCTTCTTGAGCATTTCCAGCATTAGCATTTGTTAAGAACAGAAATGAGCTTTCTGTCTTGAAACATGCCAAGCAAACTGAGAAGAATTGTCTGTATATGATGCTAACAGATATTCCTGGTGCTAGCAAATGATTCTACCATATAATTTTTCCCAGTGGAAACACTGTCACTTTGAATTAATTCAGGTCTCTAGCATAGAAAATAAAGATTTTTATTATAGTGCTAGTGATAAAAGTTTTCAATATGTTTTGCATGGCCGCTATTTACTATGTTTGTGTTTGTTAATTTCTTTTTGGTGCAAAAAAATTATACACAATAGATGGGGATTCATTATGCTATATCTGTACATCACATAACATAATTTAATCAATTACATTCCCCAGTACCTTTGCTTCCCTCCCCTTCTCCTTCCCCTGATCTACCCTGCCCTATTCTACTAATCTCCTATATAATATTATTCTTCTTATTATGTTAATTAATGCATTGTAATTATATATATGAAAATGAACTCATCATGGCATAATTGCACATGGACAGATTTCATTCCCCAGTTCTTCCCCATGTTTTCCACTCCTTTAATTTCTCTTTGGTCATGGTTTAGACCTTTCCATCAAAATAACACCAGGAAAGAAATTCCAAGTCAAGGCAAGGATAAGCCCATGCCTACTTTCACACTACTTCCTTTCCCAGCCCTCTGCTGAAATACAGAACAAGTTATTTGATGATAAATCAAAGTCAGGTAAACCTAAATCTCCATCTGCTGGAAGGAGAGAACAACAAAAACAAACAAAAAATGTTTGTGCATATACTGAGAGGTTAAATTTTTTATTTAAATTGGGGATATAAATTTGGAATATCTAGTGTCTGAAGATGCAGAGATGCTACCTCTTGAATAAATTTATTCAAAATAGGAGAAAAATGTTGTAAAATTATTCTCAACAGGTCTTATAAAATATTCCATTTATAAATTTCACTAAAAAGTCAATGAAAGAAAGCTGTTAGTTATATGGAGAATTTGAAGGAAAATGACATACTAAGGCTAATAAAATTTTTTAAAATTTTTCACATAGAAATATACATATAGGTTCCAAAGTATTCTTTTAGAACTTTCACACAAAGAGTACAATATGATTCAGCAGACAGAAATTCAAAGCAAGAAAATTACATCTAGAAAAGATGTTAATAAAGTTTTGAGTAAAATATAGCAGAATATTATGATTTTATTAATTGCAGTTAAAATTGTATAGCTTATCTAAAGAAATATGTTGTAAAACCAAGAAATAATTCCCAATACAATAGTTAGCAAATAATGGAAAAACTAGTGGAGAGACATGCACTAAGCACTGATTCTTACCAAAGAGAAGTTGAGAAGTCATAATCTGCCTTTGAGTATCATGACTATTTAATGACAGATTTGAAATTTTATAAAAATTATAATGTGATTATACAGAAGATTTTTAAAAATCGTCAAATTTACCAAGAAGGTGATTGTAATAATATACTCATGTACCACCATAAAGAAGAAAAACTGGTGAAAATCCATAAAGCAAAAAATTTTGATAACAAGCAGCACACAAATTATTGAAATAAAGTTAAAGTCTCTCAACTATTATAAATTTGGAGAAATTATCAATACATAATACTATACCATGAGATAACAAGTTGAAAAATAATTAAGAACTATAGAAACTTTGAAAAATGCAATGAATGTAATACAATTATAAGTCGTATATCAAAAATTTGCCTGTTGTGGCTGGGGCTGTAGCTCGGTGGCAGAGTGCTTGCCTAGCATGTGTGAAGCAGGGATTTGATCCTCAGCACCACATAAAAATAAACAAATAATTTTTAAAGGCATGTTTTCCATCTATAACTAAAAAAAAAAAATTAAAAAAATTTGCCTGTACAGCTGGATGCAGTGGCTCACATCTGTAATCCTAGCAACTTGGAAGGCTAAGGCAAGATGATCACAAGTTCAAGGCCAGCCTCAGAAATTTTTTGAGAATCTAAGCAAGTTAGTGAAAGCCTGTTTCAAACTAAAAAAATAAAAATACAATACAATACAATACAATAAATACAAATGGCTGGTTTGTGGCTCAGTGGTTAAGCACTGCTATATTCAACCCTCTGGTACAAAACAAAACAAAACAAAACAAAACAAAACAAAACAAAACAAAAAAACCAAACCAAACCAAAACAAAACAACAACAACAAAAAAAACTTTGCCTATGAAAAGAGAAGAGCTGATTTTCTAATGTCCACAGCATATTTTGTATTTATTATTGTTTATTTATTGCCATACTAGGGATTGAATTTACGACCTATGACTATTAGGCAAGCTTTCTACCACTGACAAACAGCCGAAGCCATTTTAATTTTTTTCTGAGAAAAGTTCTTGCTAAGTTGCTCAGGCTGGCCTCCACATTTTGATCCTTCTGACTCACCTGTCCAAGAAGTTTGGAATAAAGATATATACAAACATTCCTGCCTAGATTTTATTGTTTGCAATGAAAATTATTTAATAAAATTTCCTAAAAGCATACAATAATCACGGCTCTTTGACAATATAATAAGTCAAAATAAATAAGATTTTTTAAAAAATTAAATAACTTATTTAAAGCAATTGTCCCCTAAGATAAAATGGAGAACAAGGACTCAAGAGATTTAGACTCAGAAAATATTAAAATGTATTTGTCAGTTGTGTCTGCCTATGTTGGATGAATACAAGAGTTGGTGGAGATGTATGGCAATGTTGACAAATGGAGGAAAAAAAAAGAGAAGGCATTTGAGAAGCCAACAAAATTCATGATGGTATATTTACATATTTTTTCTATTCTGAGAATCAAATCCATGATCTCATTCATTCTAAGTAAGTATTCTAACACTTAGCTATGTCTCCAACACAGATGATGATGAATTTAATATTCAAAAATTGTAACAGTTGATGTCTAGTAAGAACTTTATTTTTTTCTCTCTTATTTTGAAGAATTTCATGTTTGTCAGCTTCTATACATGTATTATATTTTCCTACTTATAAATTAAAATATCATAACTGGATAATATTGCAAAAGTAAATTCTATTACTAATTTTGGTTAAAGATAAAGGATTAGCCATGTGTGATTATCTTCTGTATCCTGTCTTTAGTGAGATCTTATTTTTTCTTTAAATGAAGTGAAGTTTAAGTTCACAAAGATGTAGAAAATGGAGAATATATGTAAGCGGATGGAAAGGCTAAAAAAATATTTTGGAGACAAAACAGATGGAAAATTGCTATCTAATTTAGCAGAGTTTATGATTCTGCAACTGAAAGTGTCTGTAGAGGAGGATACTGGAGGAAGACAATAAGTTTATTACATATAACTCCAAAGAGGCATAGGATACAGGGAACTGAGAAGCAGGATTAACACCATGGGTACTATTTGAAATTTATGTGAAGGCAACTGGTTACTCAGTTCTTCTGTACTTTGTGTAGCCAAATATTCTCTATTCTTCCTTAAAGGAAATAATATGTTTATTCCCCTCTACTCCACCATAGTTTAGGAAGTGACTCTGATTCCCCTAACTCCAGACCATCAGATTCCCCTGTTGACAGACCCTAACCTCTCTCCAGGTGCTGATAAACGCTCTCCTTCTGAGGCCTGCAGGGATTTATGGCTTCTTAGCTATCATTTTTCTCTGGTTGCCTCCTTTACCAATACTCAAACATTTATAAAAAAATTCTTCCATGAAATTCTCTTTGATTAAATGCTTTGAATTTAAACCCATTTGTCCCCTGCTGGGTTCCTGTCTGATACATAAGAGAACAGGGAAAATCTTCAAAAAACTATAATCAATTATCATCCTCAGGGAGAATATGGAAGGTTACTCTCCTAAAACAAAACCATATCAGGAGAAAACAATCAGAGCACTTAGGTAAAAACTAGAAAATAAGTCTTGAAGCATTAATATCAAAACTAAAAAAATATTGAGAATTTGAGAATTTCAAATGTTAGGACAAAAGATAAAATGATGGGAAAATCACTTAGGCTTGTACAAGAGACTAAGGTAGTAGTCCTGAAGTATTGTGCCAAAAAAAGTTCCATGAAGTATCCAACAGAGTGAATGATAAGAGAAAAATCCTAAGTACTTGCTACGGTTTGAATGCTTATATGTTCAAAATTACTATGTTGGCATCCAAGCCCTCAAGGTGATTACTATGGTTTAGATATTAGGTGTCCCCCAAAAGCTCATGTGTGAGACAATGCATGAGAGTTTAGAGGTGAAATGACTGGGTTATAAAAGCTTTAACCTAATTAGAACATTAATACTCTGATAACGATTAAGTGCTTGGTAACTGTAGGCAGGTATGGTGTAGTTGGAAGAGGTGGATCCGTAGGGGTGTGCTTTTGGGGCATATATTTTGTTCTTGTTGAATGGCACTCTCTTTCTGCTTCTTTGTGGCCATGTCCAGTCCTGTTTTTCTCCACTATACTTTTCTGCCATGATGTTTTGCCTCAGCTTGGGCACTGAGGAATGGAGTCAATCATCTGTGGACTGATACTTCTGAAATTATGAGTCCTAAGACAAACTTTCCTCCTTAGAATTGTTCTTTTCAGGTCCTTTTGTTACAGGATAAATAAAATCTGATTAAAACAGTGATGGTATTAACCAGTGGGACCTTTTAGAGATTATTAGGGAAGGAATGGGATTAGTGCCTTTATAAAAGAGGTCTGAGAGATTCCTCACCCTTTCTACCACATCAATACTTAGTGCAAAATGTATTGATGAACCAGGAAACTGGCCCTCACCAGCCACCAAATCATCCAGTGTCTTGACCTTGGATTTTCCATTCTCTAGAATAGTAAGAAATAAATTTCTATTGTTTACAAACTGCTCATGTATTTTATTTTGTTACAGCCACCCAGATTGACTACAACTATATAACTGTTTAATTTCAAAATAATAAAAGCAGAGAAAAGACCCTTAAAATTTTCCTGAAAATTTAAGAAAAATTAAAAGATATCACATTTATATAAATAGATGGATAGACACTACACTAACTATACATACATATGTAACAAAAATGTCACTTCCCTTACATTGTTTAAAGAAATTAGTATATAATATGTTTCTACATTTTATTCCAGAAAAGTGGAATAAAACAAAAAGGAGAAATTATACATCTAGAAATCACTTGGTTAAATATAAGAGAATATTAAAGTGAAGTCTCATCACTAATAGTCATATGATATATCTGATGAAAGGTTAGAAAAAGAAAGGTACATTGAAACTATGCAAAGAGCAACTTAGGAAGTGATTTATGGAAATGGAGTGGTGAGAGGGTACAAAAAGGAAAGGTAACAACTGTATGGTAATACCGGGTTGCACAAAAATCAGTATGCATAATTTATATTTTTATAATTTGTTTATTGCTTTTCCAGACTGACAGGATTTGAAAGGATCAGGCTGGACAGACAGTTAATATAAGGCAGGTACATCTTCATCTATTATAACATGGAGTCAATGATAATTTTGGCAATAAATATATAAAAATATTCATAGGCATTTATCATTTAGAAGTGTGAAGGTGGAAATATAGAAGAAATTTCTGAAGATTTAAAAATATTTACCTTTGAGATAAAGTAGGACTTGGAGAGGAGTTTTTCCTTTCCTATGTAAACTTCAAATGAAATTTTAAATAACTTAAAAAAAATTCCAGTGTAAAAACCCAATAAAAACAATAGTAAAAAAAAAACCCCAAAACACTAATACATCCTACACATGAGCTGAAGAACGACAATAAAGGATCCAGTTGTTAATGAGCAATAATACACTCAAAGGATCTCAGAAACTTTGCTGCCTGGTGGAAGCCCTTAGTGATGATGGGAGCACACTATGAACTACACAGGTTCGTAAATAAAATTGCAAGTAAATTTATTCCAAAGAAGACATAGGTCTTAGGTCTCCTGCTACAAAAGTGTAAGTTCCAAGAGGTCACTCTGCTTACCTATATTTTCAATTTTGTTTTTCTTGATGATGCTAAGACAATAAGTAACTTATTTAAAATGCATGTATAGATGTTTCCAATTGTGTAGCATCACTAGCCATTTTTATTGAAATTAAACATCATCACAGTTTACTTTCTCTCTTGCTAGACACAGGATTACTCTTGGCAATATCATTAAGCATCCTCTGCATATGTCACATTGCTCTCTGATGTTTCGTATATGAGTCTGAGGCCAGTTCTAAGAATGCAATATCATATCCAAATGCATTATTGGAAAATGTTCCAGTTTATTGGGAAGAGTTCATAGGTTCCATTATTTTGAGTTGCAAAATGTGCTACTTTCTATTGGGCCCATTTTGAAAGTATGTTTACTCATTAGTAAAAATTACGAGTGATTTTTCAGTTTTCTTCAAATCATAAGGCATAAAGCTAGATTTTTTTTAATTGTACTTTAATGTCTCATAAGGAAATGCCCTCTAGTAAGCCTCAGGCAAATGGTAGGCTGTTGACAGTTCCTTTGGAAAAACTTCATTTGATTATATTAGTATTTTTCCTTGTCCTAAATATTAAAATGAAGTAAGCTGAAGTTTCGAAGCTTCATAGAAATGATCACAGAGATTTTTTTCTTTTCTTTTCAAAATGTTAGACTAAAATTGAGCTTAAAGTTAAAAGGCTACTTTCAACAAAGCTGCTCATTTGCTAATCCAAAAGAAGTTGATCTTCCCTTGGAAAGAATCCTAGAAAACTGAATGGGAGGCAGATTTTTTTGGCCACCTTCGCACATGAGTTTCTTCAGAGTAGTGGCAGAAATCAATGGTTTCCTTAAATAAAACACTCCAGGGACAGAGGAAATCAGGGCCTGGCTCTGTTCCTAGAATTTGTGTTTTTGCTTGTATGATCATTCTTTAGTAAGTACTTTCAAAGTCAAATTCCTTATTCTACATTCATAATCAAAAGAAATAAGAACCCAAACTTGGATATAAAATTTGATGCTTAAAGTAATTCTCACCTTAGTGTTACCAAATCTACATTCTCTGGACTCTGATCTATGTCAAAATTACTGAAAGCAGCAATAAAACACTCAAATTCTGGGCTTGTTACAATTATTTCATATTTTAGCACATGTGAATTAATTTCAGCATAAACCTTGTAAACCATTATAACTTTTCCCCATTTCTTCAGGTTTCTTTTTGTCTCCAAATAATTAATTCATTTATACAAACATATATTATTAATTCATTCATTCAAATAAGTTCTATAGATATTTAATTTGTATCACTTACCATACCTTAACACTAAGGAATTGAGGCCTATTAATTTGTAGAATGTCAATTCTTTTGAGGCATTAATGGTATATCTTGGTAAAGTTATTAAACCCTGTCAAGACACATGAATAAAATTTCAGTACCTTACTCCAAAAAAAATGGTGGCTATGGTATAAAAGATAATGATAGTTAAAAAAACAAAACAAAACAAAACAAAAAGCTGTTTATATTGATGATAACATAAGAATAATATTAGCTTACATTTATAAATGATTACTAAATGGGTTTTACCTATTTTATCTTTCCTAACCCTCAATATACCCAGAAAGACTTAGAAGATGATTTGACCAAATTGTGCAATAAGTGATGATGATAGTATCAGAACTCTGTCGGTGCAACTCAAGAACTCATGCCTTTTAAGACCATGTTGTGTGGAGTTGGAATAATAGTCATGACTTACTGCTGTCTCATTACTTCATGTTCCTAGACATAGTGGAATCACAATTAGTAGCCTGACCCATTACTGTGAAAGTAGCACATGAGTATTTATAATTTTGAAATCAAATCATAAACATATTTGCAAAGATTTATTGAGTACTTTCTAAAGCAAGGCACATGCTTGTATGATATGCATAATGACCTTCTGAAATGAGTACAATTATAATGTGCATTTAACAAATGAGTGGCTTTAGGTCCTATGTTGCTCAGTAATAAGCACAGTGTTGCACAATCAGTGACAGTGTTAGGATTTGCTCCATATTTCCAGAAATCTGTTTTCATTGGCATACTATACTTCTGTAGTACCAGAAAAGTGAAAATATCCATGTTTATCAAAATAGTCCATTAAAATATATTTTGTTGTTGAATTAAATTACATTGAAAATTGCAAGTTTTCACACAATTAAATCCTGTGATGGTCACTAAGAATCATCCTTTCAAGGATTTAGTTGCTTCTTAATTATTATTTGTGAAAAAGATGAAAAATAATTCTAGTTTTTCAAGTCTCACAAAATATGCATATTCTTTCTTTTTAACCGTTTGATGCCATTCAAATCAAAACAGCTTATAATAAATCTGTTTTTCAAAATGTTTTACTATGGTTATTTGGATTGTGGAGTGGTGACTTAAGAATGCTTCCAGGGGAAGAAAGGAGCCACAGGGTAGTTATAGTAGCCCCCAATACAACTCTTCCTACTGTGTTCTGTGCAGGTCTCTACCAGAACCCCTCCTTCAATTATTTTATACTGTAGCTATATACCTAAGATCCTCGTTGCAAAAATTCTCTGTAAAATTGTAGTCTGTTCAGTTCCTCACAACTGAGTGCACAGTGAGCACATATTAAAGCTTTAAGAAGCTTCAGAGTAATTTTTTTGGAAATAAAAAAAAATAATATCCACCTTGATGCTATGTCTTTCTTAAATGGCAGAAAGCACTGAGATTTTTTTTCTGAAATTGAGTCTAAAGGCATCCCATATTCTGCCCTGTGTGTGATCTAACAAAGAAAACAGTTCTCTCACCAGAACCCAGTGGGACTGGATGACATCAGTAACTACATGACTACTTGTACCACCTGTGCCTTGGCACTCTGTTGGAATTACAAGGGCAGAGGGAGAGATCCCCATTGACTGGAATTGCTTTTTTTGCTATATCATCAGAATGGAGAATAAAATGGAAATTAAGTGAATTTGTAGAAAATAAAATTATATATCTAGCATACCTGAGATCCTGGTAGATATCTACATGCTACAATTACAAAAGAAACCCAAGCTTGGAGAAATTCCTGTATGATGCAACAGAATTAAGTCTCATCAGACTCATGCTCCTCCATCTTATTCTCCCACTTATGTCCCAAGTTATATTTATTTTGTGGTTTTATTATGCTGTCCTTCAGGAGGTGAGCCGTAGTGGGGTGTTAAGGATGCTCCATATGCTTTGGCTAATGACCACCAGCTTTTTTGCTATAGAAATGGTTAGAGTGGCGTAGGGATGTCAGGGTGTCAATTGAATAGGAAAAATTCAAGAAAAACAGAATGGTCCAATCTGTGACCCAAATTTAAAACTTTCCTATTTGTTAAAAAATCTCATCTTGATTTCCAGTTGCTAAAAATCTCATCCCAATTAGCTCTGCACAACTCTTTTTCTCTTTAGTGGCTATGGTTAAGGGAGTGGGTAGTTAGTGAGGTTATTATTTCTCATTAGTATAATTCTTTTAAAGATCCAAATAGAAATATGTAGGTGGTACTTTTGCCTTATCTTATCAAGAAAATTTTTAAAAAATTAAGAACATTCTCTGGTTAGGGCATGTTGACAAGTAAAATTTTATCTTTGATTCAGGAAGCATTTAAAGATAAGCCACTTTCTAAATCCAAAACATAAGGAATGTTATTTCCTCCTTCAAAAATTCAAAATAGAAAAACAGTTTGCTCCTTTTCTCTTTTCCAAAATCAGAATAAAAAATAATTACCCATTCTTCGAAATAATTTTGAAACTGTTGATTACTTTTGAAATAGTTCATAAAGTGTGTGAGTGTGTGCATGCTCACGCAAGCATTTGCTCATGCACGTGCATATCAGTGGTTCTCAGTGAGGGTATGTACTTTTGCTCTTGTGAATCCTGGCAACTTTTGATAGTATTCAATATAAGAGCAATTTTGGGGGAGAAGCAAAAGCCAGGGATACAACTAAATATTCTACAATACACAGGAGAGCATATCACAACAAAGAATTATCCATCTTGAGAAGCAGAGGCAGTTCCAGGCCAGCCTCAGCAACTTAGTGTGACCTTCAGCAACTTAGCAAGATTCCATCTCAAAAATCAAAAAGGACTTGGGAAGTAGCTCCTGATAATGTGTCCCTGGGTTTGATCCCCAGTACATTGACAATAATTATTCATCCTCAAATATTAAATAGTGTTGAGATAAATAGATGGAGAATTTTTTCTAATAAAGAGATTAAACAGGGTGTTGATAGACTCCATGGTACTTAAAGCATATTACTTGAAACAAGGGAAGTATCCCTTGTTTTGGGTACAGATATCTTTATTTGTTTAGGTAAATACATGTGGTACATTTGTGCAATGCTAACAGGCCTTTAGACAATTAAATAGCTTATCTATCTATGCTCTGTTTTGGAATAAAGAAATAAGGGCAATGGTAAATGGATCTTACTGATGTTCATCTGCTAAGGATTTTTAGACTGCATGGCATTAGTGTACTTGGTTAACTGGCAGGGTTGGGACTCTCAAAGATAAAATACTGGACTTCCTGTTGTGAAGGTTCAATTTAATAACTAAGAACAGAAATATTTTCTTTGAGTTATCTTTGATTTCTGATTTGTTTTTATTTTTAAATACCAGAGTCTCAGAAGAAATCTTCATAGGATGATTATCATCATATTGTTGCAGTGGATCCATATTAATAAATTTGTTCTTAATTGTTCTAACGATGACAGAGCAAGAGGTTAATTACTCTGAACATAATATCTACATTCACCTTGTGTTACCATTGGTTTAATATTCCTGTCACCTCACAAGCATATCTGAGAGTACCAATTACTTTCTTTCATAGTGTAGATTAGAAAAGTAACATGCATAACATACATTTAATTTTACATTTTGTTAGACTATATATCATTTTACAATTGTCTTTTAAAATGTAATATGTGGCTACTAGAACTATAAAAAATGCAATGTGCTTTCTTTTCTATTTTTTAAAGATAATTTTGTTTTGGGAATATCAAATGCCTATTTTGTAAAGGTTGTACTCATTTATGCACTCATTAAATTAATCAATCATTCAGTAAACATTTATTCATTGTTTTGCAAAGCAAATTGTTAGGTCATGAGAACACAAAAATTAACAAGCAAAGTTTTTGCTCTCAAAATGCTTAGCTTCTAATTTTACAATATTTTCTCTTTGGATTAATAATTATTGATATAAAGACTGATTAGAAGGAAGTAAATTAAAATGTATAATCACTTTCATTTTAAGTCAGATGTCACATAAATATCAATTAAAAACCATCATATCCAAAATATTAAGAAATCTCATTCTCCAGTTATAAATTAAATTCCTATTTCAAATTCAGGCAGCCAAACATTTTAAGTATAAGTTTATTATATATATTTAAATGGATACAGCATTTCTAATTAGTCTCAAGTACTCACAGAAATGTAGGACACAGAATTTTCTAGCATAACTGAGTTTTAAAGCCTCTTGAGGTGGCATGGTAATCCCAACAGAGGAATGGGCTGTCTTTAATAGATACATTAATAAGCCAAATTCTCTGGACTGCCAGTGAGATCAACAATGACCAGCTTTGTAAAGTTTTAAATAGAACATATTTCTTAATTTAATTTCAAATATATGCATGTATATCAACATAATCACTTCTAATTATTTTAAATGTACTATTTTTATGGAAGAAAATATTTATTTTTATACTTGTACTTTCATTGTCAAATTTTAAAAATGATATTCTAAACATTTTTCAACCAATAGAATAAAATTAAGTTTCCATTTTAGTGAAGGAGCTCTTCAATAATTCATATATGTTTCAACTGCAAAATATTATGAGATAAAGTTTGACTCAATTTAAATGTTTCATCTCTTTGAAATAACTCCACAATAATGATAACACAGTTGATAAATCAGCTGTGTTTCCATATTTTTGGCAGTTTACAACCTCAATCAAATATGCTTATGATACAAGAACATCCAGTAAAATTCATAGGCATCTGTTAATCAGTTTTTAAAAAAGGACATATTTAAAGATATTTGGGGGGGGGGGAAGAGGACTCCTTTAAACTATTGAGAGTATTATTGTCAGTATTAAGTACCTATAATATATTGGATTTATAATGTATCAGATTGTTATTCATATTAGTGTGAATATAAAACAATGACATATAAATCTGGAGAAAAAAAATTTTAAAGAGAGAGAGAGGAGAGAGAGAGAGAGAGAGAGAGAGAGAGAGAGAGAGAGAGTTTTTTTAATATTCATTTTTCAGTTTTCAGTGGACACTACATCTTTTTTTTTTATTTTTTATTTTTTTTTTTTACATTTTTTTATTGGTTGTTCACAACATTACAAAGCTCTTGACATATTATATTTCATACATTAGATTGACATGGGTTATGAACTCCCAATTTTACCCCAAATGCAGATTGCAGAATCATGTCAGTTACACATCCACAATTTTACATAATGCACTAATAGTAATTGTTGTATTCTGCTACCTTTCCTATCCCCTACTATCCCCCCTCCCCTCCCCTCCCATCTTCTCTCTCTACCCCATCTACTGTAATTCATTTCTCTCTTTGTTTATTTTCCCATTCCACTCACAACCTCTTATATGTAATTTTGTTTAGCAATGAGTGTCTCCCTTCATTTCCATGCAATTTCCCTTTTCTCTCCCTTTCCCTCCCATCTCAAGTCTCTGTTTAATGTTACTCTTTTCTTCCTACTCTTCCTCCCTGCTCTGTTCATACTTGCTCTCATTATATCAAAGAAGACATTTGGTATCTGTTTTTTAGGGTTTGGCTAGCTTCACTAAGCATAATCTGCTCTAATGCCATCCATTTCCCTGAAAATTCTATGATTTTGTCATTTTTTATTGCTGCATAGTACTCCATTGTGTATAGATGCCACATTTTTTTTATCCATTCATCTATTGAAGGGCATCTGGGTTGGTTCCACAGTCTAGCTATTGTGAATTGTGCTGCTATGAACATCGATGTGGCAGTGTCCCTGTAGCATGCTCTTTTAAGGTCTTCAGGGAATAGTCCGAGAAGGGCAATAGCAGGGTCAAATGGTGGTTCCATTCCCAGCTTTCCCAGGAATCTCCAAACTGCTTTCCAAATTGGCCGCACCAATTTGCAGTCCCACCAGCAATGTACAAGTGTACCCTTTTCTCCACATCCTCGCCAGCACTTGTTGTTGTTTGAATTCATAGTGGCTGCCAATCTTACTGGAGTGAGATGGTATCTTAGGGTGGTTTTGATTTGCATTTCTCTGACTGCTAGAGATGGAATGCATTTTTTCATGTACTTGTTGATTGATTGTATATCCTCCTCTGAGAAGTGTCTGTTCAGGTCCTTGGCCCATTTGTTGATTGGGTTATTTGTTATCTTATTGTCTAATTTTTTGAGTTCTTTGTATACTCTGGATATTAGGGCTCTATCTGAAGTGTGAGGCGTAAAAATTAGTTCCCAGGATGTAGGCTCCCTATTTACCTCTCTTATTGTTTCTTTTGCTGAAAAAAAACTTTTAAGTTTAATTAAGTCCCATTTGTTGATTCTAGTTGTTAACTCTTGTGCTATGGGTGTCCTATTAAGGAATTTGGAGCCCGACCCCACAATCTGTAGATCGGAGCCAACTTTATCTTCTATCAGACGCAGAGTTTCTGATTTGATATCAAGCTCCTTGATCCATTTTGAGTTAACTTTTGTGCATGGCGAGAGAAAGGGATTCAGTTTCATTTTGTTGCATATGGATTTCCAGTTTTCCCAACACCATTTGTTGAAGATGCTATCCTTCCTCCATTGCATGCTTATAGCCCCTTTATCAAATATAAGATAGTTGTAACTTTGTGGGTTAGTCTCTGTGTCCTCTATTTTATACCATTGGTCCACCCGCCTGTTTTGGTACCAGTACCATGCTGTTTTTGTCACTATTGCTCTGTAATATAGTTGAAAATCTGGTATCGCTATACCGCCTGATTCACTCTTTCTGCTTAGAATTGCTTTTGCTATTCTGGGTCTTTTATTTTTCCATATGAATTTCATGATTGCTTTATCTATTTCTACAAGAAATGCCCTTGGGATTTTGATTGGCATTGCATTAAATCTATAGAGAACTTTTGGTAATATCGCCATTTTGAGGATGTTAGTTCTGCCTATCCATGAACAGGGTATATTTTTCCATCTTCTAAGATCTTCTTCTACTTCTCTCTTTAGGGTTCTGTAGTTTTCATTGTATAAATCTTTCACCTCTTTTGTTAGGTTGATTCCCAAGTATCTTATTTTTTTTGAGGATATTGTGAATGGAGTGTTTTTCCTCATTTCCATTTCAGAAGTTTTGTTGCTGATATACAGAAATGCCTTTGATTTATGCGTGTTGATTTTATATCCTGCCACTTTGCTGAATTCATTTATTAGTTTTAGTAGTTTCTTTGTAGACCCTTTTGGGTCTTCTAGGTATAGAATCATGTCATCTGCAAATAGTGATAATTTAAGTTCTTCTTTTCCAATTTTTATGCCTTTAATTTCTTTCGTCTGTCTAATTGCTCTGGCCAGTGTTTCGAGAACTATATTGAATAGAAGTGGAGATAGAGGGCATCCCTGTCTTGTTCCGGATTTTAGAGGGAATGCCTTCAACTTTTGTCCATTCAGAATGATGCTAGCCTGAGGCTTAGCATAGATAGCTTTTACAATGTCAGGGTAAGTTCCTGTTATCCCTAGTTTTTCTAATGTTTTGAACATAAAGGCATGCTGTACTTTGTCGAATGCTTTCTCTGCATCTATCGAGATGATCATATGGTTCTTATCTTTAAGTCTATTGATGTGGTGAAGAACATTTATTGATTTCCGTATGTTGAACCATCCTTGCATCCCAGGGATGAATCCTACTTGATCATGGTGCACTATTTTTTTGATGTGTTTTTGTATTCGATTCGCCAGAATTTTATTGAGGATTTTTGCATCTAGGTTCATTAGAGATATTGGTCTGTAGTTTTCTTTCTTTGAGGTGTCTTTGTCTGGTTTCAGGATCAGGGTGATGTTGGCCTCATAGAATGAATTTGGAAGAGCTCCCTCTTTTTCTATTTCCTGAAATAACTTGAAAAGTATTGGTATTAATTCTTCTTTAAAGGTTTTGTAAAACTCCGCTGTATACCCATCCGGTCCTGGGCTTTTCTTGGTTGGTAGTCTTTTGATGGCTTCTTCAATTTCATCTATTGATATTGGTCTGTTCAGATTGTCTATATCCTCCTGACTCAGTCTGGGCAAATCATATGACTTAAGAAATTGATCGATGTCTTCACTATCCTCTATTTTATTGGAATATAGATTTTCAAAATAATTTCTAATTGTCTTCTGTATTTCTGTAGCATCTGTTGTGATATTGCCTTTTTCATCCCGTATGTTAGTAATTTGAGTTCTCTCTCTTCTTCTCTTTGTTAGCATGGCTAAAGATCTGTCGATCTTATTTATTTTTTCGAAGAACCAACTTTTAGTTTTGTTAATTTTTTCAATAGTTTCTTTTGTTTCAATTTCATTAATTTCCGCTCTGATTTTAATTATTTCTTGCCTTCTGCTACATTTGCTGTTGTTTTGCTCTTCCTTTTCTAGGGCTTTGAGTTGGAGTGTGAGCTCATTTATTTGTTGGTTTCTTCTTTTTTTGAGGAATGACCACCAGGCGATGAACTTTCCTCTTAAAACTGCTTTCATTGTGTCCCATAGATTCCGATATGTTGTGTCTGTATTTTCGTTTATCTCTAAGAATTTTTTGATTTCCTCCTTTATGTCTTCTGTAACCCATTGATCATTCAGTAACATATTGTTCATTTTCCATGTGATATAGGATTTTTCCTTCCTTCTTTTATCATTGATTTCCAGTTTCATTCCATTATGATCAGATAAAATGCATGGTATTATCCCCACCCCTTTATATTTACTGAGGTTTGCCCTATGGCATAATACATGGTCTATTTTTGAGAAGGATCCATGTGCTGCTGAGAAGAAAGTATATCCATTTGATGATGGTTGATATATTCTATATATGTCAGTTAAGTCTAGGTTATTGATTGTGGTATTGATTTCTATAGTTTCTTTATTTAACTTTTGTTTGGAGGATCTGTCCAATGGTGAGAGAGGTGTGTTGAAGTCTCCCATAATTATTGTGTTGTGGTCTATTTGATTCTTGAATTTGAGGAGAATTTGTTTTGTGAATGTCGCAGCACCATTGTTTGGTGCGTAAATATTGATAATTGTTATGTCTTGTTGGTGAATGGTTCCTTTTAACAGTATATAATGACCTTCTTTATCCCTTTTGATTAACTTAGTCTTGAAGTCGATTTTATTCGATATGAGGATGGCCACCCCTGCTTGCTTACGAGGACCATGTGCGTGGTATATTTTTTCCCATCCTTTCACCTTCAGCCTGTGTATGTCTTTTCCCATCAGATGTGTCTCCTGGAGGCAGCATATTGTTGGATTTGTTTTTTTAATCCATGATACCAGCCTATGTCGCTTTATTGGAGAGTTTAAGCCATTAACATTCAGAGTTACTATTGATATGTGGTTTGAACTTCCATCCATGTTTGATTGTTTATCCTTTTTTAAAAAAAAAAAAATTTAGTTTGTCTCTCCATGATTGTCTTTCCCCTTGCCCTCTGTCTTTACTGCGGCACTTCCCACTGATGGTTTTGGTTATTGTTTTTCATTTCTTCCTCGTGTAGTGTTTTGCTCAAAATGCTTTGCAATGCTGGTTTTCTGGCTGCAAATTCTTTTAACTTTTGTTTATCATGAAAGATTTTTATTTCGTTGTCATACCGAAGCTTAATTTTGCTGGATACAGAATTCTTGGTTGGCATCCATTGTCTTTCAGTGTTTGAAATACATTGTTCCATGACCTTCTTGCTTTCAGTGTCTGTGATGAAAAATCCGTGGTTAACCGTATTGGTTTACCCCTAAATGTAATCTGTCTCCTTTCTCTTGTAGCTTTTAATATTTTCTCTTTGTTCTGTATATTGGATATCTTCATAACAATGTGTCTTGGCGTTGGTCTACTGTGATTTTGTGTGCTCGGTGTCCTGTATGCATCTTCAATTTGTATATCTGTTTCCTTTTTTATTTCTGGAAAGTTTTCTGTAATTATTTCCTTCAGCAAGTTTCTCATTCCCTTGGTTTGAATCTCTGTACCTTCTTCTATCCTGATGACTCGTAAGTTCGGTTTCTTAATGTTATCCCATAATTCTTGGATGTTTTTCTCGTGATTTTTTACCAGCCTTTCTGAGTTGGCTAGACTCTTTTCAAGATGGTATATTTTGTCTTCATTATCTGATGTTCTGGTTTCTACTTGCTCCACTCTGTTAGTGATACTCTCAATTGAGTTTTTAATTTGGTTTATCGTTTCCTTCATTTCTAGAATTATTGTTTGATTATTTTTTATAGTCTCTATCTCCTGATAAAGATGCTTAACTTCTTCTTTTATCTGTTTGTGAAATGCATTCTCAATGTGTTCTTTCGCTGCTTGAATTTGCTGTCTTGTATCCTCTTTAAGGTTCCATTCCATCTGTCTTAGGTGTTCCTTGAGTTCTTTATATGACCATTTTTCTGATGACTCTAGGTCCTCCTGAATATTTAGGCTGTCCTGTGTTGTTTGTACTCCTTTTCTTCCTTGTTTTTTGAAGCTGCTCATGTTGCTTCTTGTTCTGTTTGACTGCTGAGTTACTGTTTACTCCTCTAAATTAGTTTGATGCTTGGGAGGAAAGGTATTTGAAGGGAAGGGAAGAAGTCTCTAAAGAGAATGAGAGTAGGCAGGTAGAATTCAAGAAAAAAGGGGGGATAAGAAAAATGAGAAGACTAAAGAAGAAAAAGAATAGGAACTAAAAAAGAAAAAGATTAAAAAAAATAATAATAATTAAAAAAATTTAAGTTAAAATTAGTAGAAAAAAAAAATTAAAAAAATATTTTGTAAAAAAAATTAATAAAACAACAAGAAAGAAAAAAATGAAAATGAAAGAAAAACCTAAATCAAAAAAAAAAAGGAGAAAAGAAAAAGAAAAAAAAAACCTAATAAATCCAGTCTTAGAGTTTGATTAACTTCTCTTCCAGTAGATGGCGCTGTGCCCACCAGGTCAAGTTTCTCCTGTCAATACGCGGGAACCAATCACTGTGCAGCAGCTCTTCCCAGACTGGGCGAGTCTCCAATCCTGAGTGTCTAGGTCCTCCTCTTGTGTCTAGTCACTTCCCACTTTTTCTCTAGCCAGGCCCCTCTCACCACAATACTGGCTACACGCCAAGTCTGCTGCTCCCGGGAGCCCTGTTTTCATGAACGACTGGGCACACTCTTCCAGTTTGCCATTCCCTCAGACCCTAAGCTTGTAGAGTTTGGGGCTGAGAATCCTCAGCGGCTTTTACTTGCCCTCTGGTATCCACTTCCCGTAGGTGGTGCAAGAGACCTCAGCAGTCAGCCCTGGTGGGAGCAGTATTTCCGCTTGCGGGACCCGCACCACCTCTGATTCCCTCGGGCTGGCTGAAGCACTCACAGGAGAGCTGGGAGGTGCCCTTACGGGAGAGCTGGGAGGGGCTCTTAGAGTTTTCCCGATGTGTGGAGAGGCAAGGCTATGGGATCACACACCTGTTTCAACGCAGTTATCTCCTCTGCAGCAGTCTGATGACACGGTTTCCCTTTGCCGGGAGACTAATTCAACGGGTGGGTCCTTCTCTCCCAAGCCCCGTTTCAAACCTGTGGCCACTATTTATGAAGGCTCGGTAGGCATTTACCTTCGTATGATGAGAAGGGCTGACCAGTTGTTTCAGCGGGATGAATTAATGCCGAGTCATAGCTGTTTGTCTGCAGGAAGCAGGTGACCGGGAGTTTGAATTCAGCGGGTCAGAGCTCAGTGAGTGTTCTCGGATCACTTGGATTTTAAATTGTCGCTCATCTTATCAGCTGTTTCATATAATTCGGCAGTTCATTCGCGCGGTGAAGAGTCTGCTCCGACACTACATCTTTATTTTATTTTTATGTGGTGCTGAGGATCGAACCCAGCATCACACACATGCCAGGCCAGCGCATTACCACTTGAGCCACATCTCCAGCCCTGGAGAAAAATTATTTGAGACTGAATGTAATTAGTTGGAAAGCCGAGAGACTATACCAAAATGGGCCTTTGGTTTCTATGGCATCTCCAAACAGCTTCTGCTTTATTTTTCTGTAAACCCTATTATTGCTATGTCCATAGACATGGCTCATTCTGATTTCTTTCCTTCCTTTATAATTTTCTCTGTTCATCAACATCCAGCTACCTTTGATATCTGGAATCAAATTTCATTCTTCTAATTCATTATTTAATATCTATTTATCAATCAGCTACTTACATTCCAATTGCATGCTAGGTGCTGGTAAAGTGTTCAGCACGGGACAAAACAGACAAGTCCCTGACCCATGAGTTTAGTGTCTCCTTAGGAACACAGAAACAATGAGAAAAATCAGGAAATATAATGCTAAGTGGGAACAATGTGAGAAACCGTCTGAGAGGAAACCATCTGTTCTCTGCACAGAACAGTCTAGGAGGGATACCTGAGATGACTTTTAATCCAAAACTTTAATAATGAAAAAGAAGCCATGTGGTTCCAATGTGAGGACAGAAGAGGAAAGAATGACAAGAAAAGACAATGTTCCAGCTAGAAGGAATAGTGAGATTAAAGACCTGTTATGGGAAAAAAAATCTAGATGGTTTCAGAAGTGACAGAATGTCAAAGTCAATGGAACATAAGAGGCGAAGAAGTCATGTATAGTGAGGTGGAGGAAAATAGGTTAAAGGCCAATTATGCAGGATCCAGTGATCAGAGAGTCTGGATTTTATTCTCACAGAAGAGGAAAACCACTCAAACCTTCAAACAGAGCTGTAACTTGATGCAATGTACTTTAAACAAATACCCTGGCACAGAAGCAAGCAAAACAATACTGCAGAAGTCCGGCTGAAAAGTGATGAAGACTCAGACTATAATGGATTCAGAGGGGAGAGATCTACCCAGTGTATAAGTAGTAGTGCTATTTACTAAGATGGGAAAAATCCTAGGCATTGTGTCGGGGTGTGTGTGTGTGGAATGGAGAAGTGATGGGGCTGTTAGGGGTAGAGTGTCAGGAATTTCATTCTGGATAGGTTAAGTTGAAGATATGAATGAGAAATAGAAAAGAAGTTAGGTTATTGTTTGTATACATGTATCTGGAATTCAGAAGGAAAGTAAGCTGGAATGAGTCTGGTAAGAGAAAGAAAAACCAGCCACAGAGACAGAAATGATTCAAAATTAGATTTTTTTCCTTCCACATTCTCATTGGTGCATTATTGTATATAATGATGGGATTTGTCGTTACATATTTGTACACACACACAATATAAGTTGGCCAATAATACTTCCCTGTGTCCTCCCCTTAAAAATTATTCTTTCTAAAGCAGACATAAAAATAGATTCTAAGCAGATTATGAGCTCTCTCAGTATTCCTCCCTCAAGAAAAGGAGGAGGAGGAGGGAAGGTAATAGTAGTAGAGGAAGGAGGAATGTTCTCATAAAATGCTTAGCACAATTAAGTCAGAAAACAATTGGTGTCAACATGAAAGTCATGTAGTGTGACCATTGTTTTGCTTTGCAAGAACAAGACTTGTTTGTGTTGTCAGAGTAAAAACTGACAATAGCCCTTTTTTGTTTAAAAACAAACAAAATAAAGCCAAAAACAGCTATCATCTAAAGGATAAAACTCCTTACTCATGGGTGGCATTAACAAAATCTGTGTTGGTTTTGGGAACATGGGAGCCAAGTTGAATTAGTTTGAAGAGTAAATAGCAGGTAACAAAATCAAAATCCCATGTGTAATAAATTTCTAAGATATGTGGTTCTGAATAGGAATGGGATAAAAGTAATATAGGAGCTCAGAGTGATGTGTTGCTGTCGGGGAATTTTAAAGACTGCTTTTACTCTTTAGGAAATGGTCCAGCAGTGAGAAAAAGATGGATAATGTAAGCAAAAGGGTGCCATTGAAAGAGAGGTGTCCTTGAGAATGTGGAAAGTGATGGAGTCCAGGATTACAAGTGGAGGGTGGGCCTTGGATAGAAGTAAGTCTACCAAGTAGTAAAAGTTAAACTATTTCCCTGAACCCTGCCTTTTAGACTTAGGGCATTCTATCCTAAACTTTCCCTACTTCCCCAATAAGCAATTTATCATGTCATGCCTATCCATAGTTCTCAAATGGAGGTGTCCAGCTATCCTTAACTATTCTGAATTTCTTAGGATTTGTTACTTTATTTCTGACAATTTAAGAACTACATGCCTAATCTGTTATAATGTATTCGATTATATAAGATGATCATTTTTTTCCACAATATGATCACATTATTTCAAGCACGATTTTTGAAACTCTTGCAAAAGTTTAAGCTTCTTGTAGAAATACCAGATTATATCTTACCTTAAATTTGGGCAAATTTATTAACAGTGTGTTCTTTCATAGTAGCATGATAGTTATTAAAGATTTGTTCTCTTAAAAACAGGTAAAATGACAGGGTTATCTAGGAATGCACATTTCATTGGTTCCTAGAAATTTTTTTTCCAATGAATCTGTGGATATAGCCTTAACGTATTCTTTTCTAATGACATGTGGTGATCAATGAGGCTTTAACAATTAAAGCAACCTGAAAGGTCGTAGAAGAGAGTAAGGCAAAGCAACAGATAGCCAAAAATTATAGAGAATGTCAGATACAGAAAAGATTTTTGTACTTCAATGATGTACACACATGCTTTTCTGTGTGGCTTTGGTAAATGAACCATGGAGACCCTTTGGGAGGTGTGCCATGCTTCCCAATTAGAATGCTTTGTAACTGAACTTGAAGCTTGCCACTTGTATTATACTCTCATTAGAAGGGGGAAAAAAAGGCCATTCTAGAAAATGATATTTGGCTTTTTTGAGGTTTGATGTGAACAGAAATATGGTATACAATTTTGCAATTTAATGTACAATTAAAGGATATAGACTTGACTTCTAATTCTTTTTTTTTCTTCTTTTTTTATTGATTATTTAAAGCATTACATAGTTCATGATATATCATCTTTCATACATTTGACTCAAATTGTGTTTTGAACTCCCATTTTCACCCCAAATACAGATTGCAGAATCACATCTGTTACATATTCACATTTTTACATAATGCCATATTAGTGACTCTTGTATTCTGCTACCTTTCCTATCCCCTACTATCCCCCCTCCCCTCCCCTCCCCTCCCCTCCCATCTTCCCTCCCCTCCCCTCCCATCTTCCCTCTCTACCTCCCCTGCTGTTGTTCAATTCTCTCCCTCTTTTTCCCTCCCCCTTGCCCCTCATAACCTCTTATAATTTTGTGTATCATTGAAGGTCTCCTACCATTTCCATGTGCTTTCCCTTCTCTCCCCGTTTCTCTCCCCCCATTCGTCTTTGTTTACTGTAGTCTTTTCCTCCTGTTCTTCCTTCCTGTTCTGTTCTTAGTTGTTCTCTTTATATCAAAGCAGACATTTGGCATTTGTTTTTTAGGGCTTGGCTGGCTTCACTTAGCATAATCTGTTCTAATGCCATCCATTTCCCTGCAAATTCTATGATTTTGTCATTTCTTAGTGCTGCATAATACTCCATTGTGTATATATGCCACATTTTTTTTTTATCCATTCATCTATTGAGGGGCATCTAGATTGGTTCCACAGTCTAGCTATTGTGAATTGTGCCGCTATAATCATTGATGCAGCCGTATCCCTATAGAGCGCTTTTTTAAGGTCCTCTGGGAATAGTCCGAGAAGTGCGATAGCTGGGTCAAATGGTGGATCCATTCCCAGCTTTCCCAGGAATCTCCATACTGCTTTCCAAATTGGCCTCACCATTTTGCAGCCCCACCAGCAGTGTACAAGTGTGCCCTTTTCCCCACATCCCCGCCAACACTTATTGTTGTTTGACTTCATAATGGCTGCCAATCTTACTGGAGTGAGATGGTATCTTAGGGTGGTTTTGATTTGCATTTCTCTGATTGCTAGAGATGGTGAGCATTTTTTCATGTACTTGTTGATTGATTGTATGTCCTCCTCTGAGAAGTGTCTGTTCAGGTCCTTGGCCCATTTGTTGATTGGGTTATTTGTTATCTTATTGTTTAATTTTTTGAGTTCTTTGTACATTCTGGATATTAGGGCTCTATCGGAGGTGTGAGGGGTAAAAATTTGTTCCCAGGATGTAGGCTCTCTATTTACCTCTTTTATTGTTTCTCTTGCTGAGAAAAAACTTTTTAGTTTAAGTAAGTCCCATTTGTTTATTCTAGTTGTTAACTCTTGGGCTATGGGTGTCCTATTAAGGAATTTGGAGCCCGACCCCACAATATGTATATCGTATCCAACTTTTTCTTCTATCAGACGCAGTGTCTCTGATTTGATATCTAGCTCCCTGATCCATTTTGAGTTAATTTTTGTGGATGGCGAGAGAAAGGGACTCAATTTCATTTTGTTGCATATGGATTTCCAGTTTTCCCAACACCATTTGTTGAAGATGCTATCCTTCCTCCATTGCATGCTTTTAGCCCCTTTATCAAATATAAGGTAGTTGTAACTTTGTGGATTAGTCTCTGTGTCTTCTATTCTGTACCATTGGTCCACCCACCTGTTTTGGTACCAGTACCATGCTGTTTTTGTTACTATTGCTTTGTAGTACAGTTTGACCTCCGGTATCGCTATACCTCCAGATTCACACTTCCTGCTTAGAATTGCTTTTGCTATTCTGGGTCTTTTGTTTTTCCATATGAATTTCATGATTGCTTTGTCTATTTCTACAAGATATGCCATTGGAATTTTGATTGGCATCGCATTAAACCTGTAGAGAACTTTGGGTAATATCGCCATTTTGATGATGTTAGTTCTGCCTATCCATGAACAGGGTACATTTTTCCATCTTCTGAGATCTTCTTTTATCTCTCTCTTTAGGGTTCTGTAGTTTTCATTGTATAAATCTTTCACCTCTTTTGTTAGGTTGATTCCCAAGTATCTTATTTTCTTTGAGGATATTGTGAATGGAGTGGTTTTCCTTATTTCCATTTCAGAGGTTTTGTTGCTGATATACAGGAATGCCTTTGATTTATGCATGTTGATTTTATAACCTGCCACTTTGCTGAATTCATTTATTAACTCTAGCAGCTTCTTTGTAGACTCTTTTGGGTCTGTTAAGTATATTATCATGTCATCCGCAAATAGCGATAGTTTAATTTCTTCTTTTCCTATTTTTATGCCTTTAATTTCTTTTGTCTGTCTAATTGCTCTGGCTAGTACTTCGAGAACTAAATTGAATAGAAGTGGTGATAGAGGGCATCCCTGTCTTGTTCCAGATTTTAGAGGGAATGCCTTCAGTTTTTCTCCGTTTAGGATGATGCTAGCCTGAGGTTTAGCATATATAGCTTTTACAATGTTGAGGTAAGTTCCTGTTATCCCTAGTTTTTCTAATGTTTTGAACATAAAGGGATGCTGTACTTTGTCAAATGCTTTTTCTGCATCCATCAAGATGATCATGTGGTTCTTGTCTTTAAGTCTATTGATGTGGTGAATAGCATTTATTGATTTCCGTATATTGAACCATCCTTGCATCCCAGGAATGAATCCTACTTGATCATGGTGCACAAGTTTTCTGATATGTTTTTGTATTTGATTCGCCAGAATTTTATTGAGAATTTTTGCATCCAAGTTCATTAGAGATATTGGTCTGTAGTTTTCTTTCTTTGAAGTATCTTTGTCTGGTTTTGGGATCTTGACTTCTAATTCTGAAGTCATTCCAATGAACATAAAATAACAAGTTGCATGGAAGCAATTGTTAAGTCATGCTTCAGAATTCCTCTCCAGAAAATCACTCTCCATTACTAAAGGCAACTTTAGAAAAAAGACTAAATGAAATAGGTTAGGTCCTTTTCAACTTATGAAATGAATCTGACAATATTTATGGGATAAATTGAATTGTGTTAATTTTCTGGAAAAATGATTGCTGATTAAAATGTTCTCAAAATTGAATTCTCCTCCCTCCACACTATTGACTCCCAACATTTGACTAATTTATTTGGCTGACATTAATTCAGTAAGTTAATTATACTGTGGTAGTCTTCATCAACAAGTAAGAACTATTTAATAAATTTAAATTCAAGGTATATAGTATTTCAAAATGTACTCAATAAGATCATAGCCTTTCAACTTTAGGAAAATTAAAATCTATCACTCAACAATTGCTTTTAATATTCCAAATTTCTCTTAATGAAATAATCCTAATATTTATCAATTTTTATATTTATACTGAAACAACCAACAGAAAGGTTTTCCAAAAATATGACCAGTATAAACTTATTTTCTCATTTTGTCAAGCTTTTGTATAGTCTCTGTTTTCTTATAAAATCAATATTGAAATTATGAACTATCAATTTGCACTTCCAATGTCTTTATCAGCATAGGAGACAGAGTTCACCTCTTTGCAGGGATAAGAGGAAAATGAGGCAAGCTAGAAAGGCAGTGTAAGCCATACTGCATAATAAGCAGTAGAAAGTTCAAGCAGCCAGAACTTTTAGCTCTAAGTCTCTCTTTTATCAGTTGAGAGCACAGACAACATCTAAAACAAGACAAATTTCAGGTCAAATTTAAAAATGTGGGTCCCAACAATTACCTGTAGAAATCTATATTTATAATGTGCTAGCCTTTGTTTCTATGTGTTGTCCAGCCTCCAGAGACACCTGTTTCGATGGCTCAGCCATTATCATTAATCATCCATCACTTCTATCTTACTAAATACATGATGTTGGAAAATAAGAATACAACTCTATGATTTTGTTTACTTCTGACCTATATATCATATCATTTTAAAATGTGTTTAAAATATATTTGGAAATTATCTTTCCTGATAGAATATGAATCAGACCTCTGCCTTTTATCCTCTTTGAGTTTTTATATCCTAGATATGTGGTAAAATACCTGGCTATTCAGCTGACAGTAGCTGTATTACTGATAGCTCCTCAGTAAATGCTTATAAACACTACCTGCTACTTCTGATGGGCAACACATCTGCTCTTTCTACTGAGACACGGTGAAAATTATTCCTAAAACTCTTGGTAAACTGTAGGCTGAATATCAACTACATAGTTTCAGCTTTAATTTCTAATCAATGATAATCAATCACTTGTTTCAGGGGAAAAAACAAAAACTGTGATGTTAGTACAACAAATAGAACTCTGAGTCCCTCTACAGTATGAATGATAGCAATAACTTTTTTGAGATTTATTTTATTCCTTTTGTATTGGGTTAAATAGTTTCAAACTTTCAAGTAAAATGATGGCAAGTGTCCCACTTTTTAATGTATGAATATTCTAACATTTGTTTTAAAATAAGTTTTAAAAAGTAGTAACCAATTTATTAAGGCATTTGAATAGATGGAGTTATAATAAAGCTTAATTTTCCTTTGGGTAAGTGACCCTATGATGATTACACTTTAAATTCTCTTTTCCAAAGTTAAATGACAAAGTTTCAGTCTTTCAACCACATTTTGTGTTGAACAAAAGTATAATGGGTAAAAAGAAAATGAAAGTAGATTTATGTTAGAGGGACATTTTGCTGGGTGAATAAATACCGCTTTAGAATCACAATTGTTTTTTCTTTATTTTGTTCAAGTAGAAATAAAATCGTTATTTCATTGGCATGTTTTTCTTGACACTACTGACAGTGGTTAATGAAAAGATTAATGAAATAATGTACACACTTCATTAGAGAAAGAAAAATCTTTACTTTTGGAAAATGGTTAAGTGGCTTATTACCTTTTCTTTCCACTTCAATGATTTTCCTGCACTCGGAGCCAAAGTACTCCTCCTGCTTTGGTTACCACATGTTTAGTCCATAGTATTATTATAAATAACCCTGGAAGGCAGAATTCTTTTGGAAAAGAAGTTGCACAACTTTGATACTTATGATGACAGTTCTGATTATCTTAATTCCAATTTTCACCTACAAAAAGTGATTTCTTTCAAATTGCTGTTTTTTGAATGCACAATTTGCTGCATTTTAGATATCATTGTCTACCAAACACAGCAGAAACTTAAATTTTATGGTGTAAAGATGAAATAATTTGTCATTTTCAGGCACATTGTACCAACATTGATGAAAATGTTGGGTAGTTTAAATAATAGAAATATAAGAAAATAATGCAATAGTTTATAATATGTAATTTGATATTGTGTACATTTTTGACCAAGATATAATTATTTAATAAATAAATAGCATAATATTAACTTATGTTTTATATGCAGTGCAGTACTGATTATTATATTTTGTTTTAATCCTAAAAGTACAGTTATTTATTTCTCTTTTAGAAATATTTCTTAACATATCTATCCTGCATTGTTTTAACTGATGTTTTTCCTCCTGAATGCAAAGCTAGAAAATTTTTCTAGGTGCTCTTCCCATTCAGGTTGTCCACATGACTAAATTCTAGAGAGCACAGTGCAAAAGAAAGCGGCATGTGTTATTTCTAGCTCACCTATTCTCCACCATGCTGATTTAAGGAGACTTGAGTTCTTAGTAGAAACACATTGCACTTTTCAACTAACGTAATTTAAACATGTTTGAATGAATGAGCTTTATGCGAAGAGGGGGTTGGAGATTGGAGAATCCATATTTAATAGATGTCAACAGAGTTACTTTGATACCACTTTTACATGTAAAGACTAGAAGGAAGTAAGGAGTGATCAGAACGTAAAGGAGAGTGCCAGGAAAGGAGTCCAGCCAGCCTGTTGGGCACACTCAGGTCAAGGGAATAGAAGTCCTGCCCTCACTCTCCTTCTCCTCTCATTACCTGTCACTGCTTCCCATTGTCAGAACCTGCAGAAAACTCAAGGTCAAGGGGACACCATGCTAGTTTGGTGATGCTGTCTTACAAAGTACCACAAACTGAGTGGCTAAAGCAAATGCAATTTATTGTCTCACTGTTCTGTTAGTTATAAGTTCAAGATTAAGGTGTTGTCAGGTTTGAATTCTGCTGAAGACTGTGAGAATAGAATCTGTTCTAGGACTCTGTCCTTCACTTCACATTGTCTTCCTTCTCTGAAAATTTTGTCTGAGTATTGCAATTCCCCTTTTCATAAAGATCCTAATCATATTATATTAAAGGCATTCTGATGACCTCCGTGTAGTTCTATTATCTCTTTAATGATCCTATCTTCAAGTAAGGTCGTATTTTGAGGTACTAGGGGGTTATGATTTTAATATACTGATTTTGTGGGATCACAATTTAACCCACAATAGAGCCCACTGATATAATCAACATAAGTCAGTTTCAAAAAACCAGAGCCAAGAAGAAGAGATTGTACAGTGGATATGGAGAGCCCCAGAAATGTTGTGTACTGTAGACTACTGTACCCTACTTTAAGAAGTAAACACTTCTTTGTTCATATTATTTGCTTCTTATACAGATGTCTATTGCTTGTGATGCTGTTCCCAGGTCTCACTGTGGAATTTTATGATCTACCTGACTACCACTGCACTTTTATACTTTATTCTCACTCTTTCCTACATAAATAATCTTAAAATAATTCCCTTTTCTTCCTTTATATACCATTACATATTAAGGAAAATGATTCTCCTGTCATCATCTAATAGACAAAATGTAAGGGATTCAGGCTTTGTATTCAGTTCTTATTGGAGAAAATATTTGTTGATGTGGAGATTTCATGATACATGTCAAACTTCCTACAGATTGTTCATTGTTCACAAAAACACTATGCTCTTTTTTCCCCCCAAATTGTGTGTAATTTATTACGTGTTCACAAGGCTGTACATAAAGGGTAGCTTATAAATGATTCTCTCAAGGATAACTGAGGATGTCCTCTCTGAGTCTAGCTTGACACTGTACAGTTCATAAATAAGAAACTGCCTACCCATACCAACAATAGAGCAAAACTAATAATTTCACTATGAGAAAGTTCTACTAGAATTCCTGCAGTTTACTTACAAATCAGGATGTTGACTGTAAGTTTAAGTATAAGACACAAATGAAGGATGTATTTTTTATTCAAGGTACTAGTTTTAAATGATAGCATTTAAGAAAAGAAAAACAAAACCAAACAAAAACCTCCGAATCCCTCAAAGTCCCATAGCAGAAGAGGTCAGAAAAACTAAACTTAATTCTATTTTTGAGTCTTAAATTTTACCTTCCTTCAAGGACAAGGTATATGGATGTAGTGACTTTAAATGAAGAAATTTTTCCAACATGTCCATTATTAAATGCAAGTTCAGTTTTTATACATAATTATGTATAAATGAATAATTACATGTTATAGTACAATCAATGCCATACTGTATATATTAAATAGTATATATTAACAATATAACTATTATACAATGTATTTAAAATTTTATAAATATACCAACAGACCTGGATAAACTACAGCATCCCATTTTAATATTTGTGTTTGATGGAAAATTCAAATTTTCAAACTCTCTTAGTAACTTGGGCTTAAATATATGGGTGGTGTTCAAAATTGGAGTGACAGATACATACCCATTTCTGTTTTATTTAATTGTTTTTCAGCACTGGAGATTGTACTTGGAGTCTGTATGTGCTAGGCAAGCACTCAACCACTGAACTACACCCTTAGTCAACTTTACATTTTATTTTGAGGCAGGGTGAAGCTAAATTGTTGAAGGTCTCTATGAGTTGCTAAAGCTGACTTTCAATCCTCATTCTTCAACCTCCTGAGTTTTTGGGATTATAGGCGTGCACCTCAGTGCTGGGCTCTGCTTTACTTCTGGAATGTACCATAAGTTATTTCTCCGTAGTCTAACACCACTGCTTTTCCCATTGTCATTTTCCCTTTCATTAAAATATAGCTATAGCTAATTTCTCACTAAAGTGGCATGAGTATATATACTTTTAATATCTTCATTATACAACTGTATGTTTCACCTGATTTTAAATACTCCAGATTTTCCTCCCTGAGTTTTCTATTTTAAGTAATCATATATATATTTTTTTAAAGGACCATGTAACTCTGTAGAACAGCTTGTCTTTTTCCTAGTTCTAAAAAATAATAAGCTCACTAGTTTTTCATGGAGTATGTTTGTTTTGTGCTTTCTGTAAGAACTGTACATCATAGGACCTTGCTGTTCTTTTTTCCCCACAGTTAGAAGAGCATGTGAGGAAGGTCCCTTCTTTATTCAGATATCAGGGGAATGTCATCCTTCAGCAGAAATGAGATGGAAAAGTGCAGAGTTGAGAGTGAAATGTGTGCAACTATTTATATAAGAGTCTGTTAATGGTCAAAAAATTGTGAATACAGAATTCTTGACTGTGTTTAACTTAAAATTAAAGATTTCCCCCTTTTTATTTTATAACAACATTTTTATTGGCATAGAAAATAAATTAATGGAACTCTACTCTTGCTATTTATGAAGGATAATCATAGACAAGACTATATTTCTGTAAGTTTTTCTGTTACAATATTTCAAACAAACCCCATGGCCATAATTAAGAAATATTTCTTAATTTAGATGATTTAGATCGAATATCAAAAGAATGTCAACTATGTTTAATACAAATTAAACACAACAATGCATGTAAATGGAAAAATTATCATAGTGACATAACACATAAATGAAGGTGATCTTGCTGGGCATAGTGTCACAGTCTGTTATCCCAGTGACTTGGGAGGCTGAGGCAGGAGAATCACAAGTTTGAGGCCACACTTGGCAACTTAGCAAGACCCCATCTCAAGGTAAAAAAATAAAAAGGTCTGGGGTTGTAGCCTAGTGGTAAAGCACCATTGTGTTTTCCATCCCCAGCACTGAAAAAGAGGGAAAAAAGTGATTTTTTTTGGGGGGTGATATATATTCTTAAAAGTGGCATTGTAATGAGAACAGTGAAAAATAGGTATTCTAAAAATTTTTAAATGTTTTGCACTTAATGTTTCCTTTAAAGAAGACTTCAAATGATATTTGGTCATTTTAAAAATACTGACTGAACATATCATAGTGGAAACATTCATCAGGTTAGGAGGCAGGAGATCTGGATTCTAATTTTGCTCCCCACTGATGAGCAATATGATCTTGAGAAATTTGCCTACATTCTATTAGCCTCAACTTTCAAACTGCCACAAAGCTATTTTGGCTGAATTATTTCCCACTAAAATTCATATATTGAGCCAGGTGTGGTGGCTTATGCCTGAAATTCCAGCCTCTCAGGAGGCTGGAACTTGAACTTGAACTTGACTCAAGTTCAAGGCCAGCCTCAACTTAGACACTTTGTCTCAAAAAAGTAAAAAGGACTGGGGAGTGGTAAAACTCAGGATGAAAAAACATTAATCTAAATTAGATATACTTTGCTAAAAATAAAAAAGTAAAGTTTAAAACAAATATCTTGTTGCAACGGTGCTGGGAAAACTGATTATACATAGGTAGAGGAATGAAACTAGACCCTTATTTCCCACCCTGCACAAAAATCAAATCAAAATGGATCAGCAGCCTCGGAATTAGACCACTAAGTATAAGTAGTAAAATAAAATAAAAGTAGGAATGAATAAAATATCATGTTACACTTTTTAGATAGGTACCTGATTTATAGCTGATTTGACAAGCACTTAGAAATGGGGTTGCCTTCTGATACAGCTTTTGGAAATGTCAGAAATGTACATTCTCTAATTTTTCTGGTTTGTGATAAAATGGGTCTTTTTAAATTTCTTCTGTATGTTTCTGAATGTCTCAAATTTTATTTTTTTTTTTATTTTTTTTTTTACATTTTTTTTATTGGTTGTTCACAACATTACAAAGCTCTTGACATATTATATTTCATACATTAGATTGACATGGGTTATGAACTCCCAATTTTACCCCAAATGCAGATTGCAGAATCACGTCAGTTACACATCCACAATTTTACATAATGCCATATTAGTGACTGTTGTATTCTGCTACCTTTCCTATCCCCTACTATCCCCCCTCCCCTCCCCTCCCATCTTCTCTCTCTACCCCATCTACTGTAATTCATTTCTCTCTTTGTTTATTTTCCCATTCCCCTCACAACCTCTTATATGTAATTTTGTTTAGTGGAAGAAAAGAGTAACATTAAACAGAGACTTGAGATGGGAGGGAAAGGGAGAGAAAAGGGAAATTGCATGTCTCAAATTTTACACTGAATACATTGTATTTTATTTATTGAAAGAAAACAACGCCTTATTTCATTGCTATAACTCCTCTAAGTGGAAAATAATATGAGGCTTTCAGAGCTTCTTTGTAATATGCTTATATAAATTTGTTGACAATATAACCCCTATAATATTCTTTACTTAGTACACTTTTTTAGGATATATAGAAAAGCTTGGTAAACATTAATTCACATATAAGCACATGTGAATACTAATCAGGATAACCTAAATTTTAAAATGACGAGGACAATAACCAAAAGAATAGTCTACTACTTATGAGATTAAGTAGAAAACAAGTGTATCTTACCTGATAAACAGTTTATATCTTTGTCCATCATCCACTCTAATGGTAGTGTGAATGCTTTTCAATTTTGTTTCACCAGCACAGAAAAAGTGGTACTAGAAGAAAAAAATATGTTTTTGTTAAACAGATTTTTACTATGAAATTAATATTTTATGTTTGACACAATCTTTTTTTTTAATTGTGGAAAATATTTTATTTATTTTTTTTTTGTTTTATTTATTTTTTATTGGTTGTTCACAACATTACAAAGCTCTTGACATATCATATTTCATACATTAGATTGAAGTGGGTTATGAACTCCCAATTTTTACCCCAAATGCAGATTGCAGAATCACGTCGGTTACACATCCACAATTTTGACACAATCTTTACCAATACTTTTCGTGTTGCTTTGAGAATACAATAAGTTTGAAATTTAAGAAAAGTAACACCTCAAATATGCAAGTAAAGAGTGCTAAATTTCAAATGTAAAACTCATTGAACACAAACATTTGCCAGTCTTCTAGTATGATTCAGTCTTTTCTAGTGTTTTGGAGAACATGGTTGAAAAAGGTTTCCTGTTTTGCTAGCAGAAGCAAATGTTATTGGTAAGCACACACTAGCAGTTAAACAATGCAAAGACTAGTTAATACAATCTAGAGGCCAATGTTAATGTCACAGGAAGAGGGATTTAAAGGTTCTAAAAGTGAACCACACTTTCCAAGCTTTCTGATGCTTGAGGGCATCTAGGACCATCTGTAGGATGACTGCTAATGGGCCAACTAAATCATGGTCTAGAGAGGGAAACCATGTCTATATTGGGTATGAATGAGCAGGTACCCCTGCTAATCCTATCGGTGGGGGGGGCAATGACTTATTAATTTTCGAAGCAAGCATGTGCCTGTAAGAATATTGATTATATTGGGGCTGTTTCTCCCAAAATACTTTAAAGATTTTTATTCTATCTACATGGTATCTATAACTCATATATGTGTTAAAAAACAGATGCCTAGTGTTTCATAACTCCTGTGCATTGAGCTATATTTCAGGTGGTATATCTAAATCTTCACATAAGTAGTACATATATAAAGACATTGATTTATATTTTGATTTTCTTTTTTTAATAATTAAAACCTTTTTTTAGAGAGAGAGAGAGAGAGAGAGAGAGAATTTTAATATTTATTTATTTTTTTCTTAGTTATCCGCGGACACAACATCTTTGTTGGTATGTGGTGCTGAGGATCGAACCCGGGCCGCACGCATGCCAGGCGAGCACGCTACTGCTTGAGCCACATTCCCAGCCCCTATATTTTGATTTTCATAATATTTATCCACTGCAAAGAGTTCCTTTCCTTTATCAATTTATAAGCTGTAAATTGATTTTAAGAAGTATTTAAGCAACATTAAAATCTTCAATACAGATATGCACTTTGTAGAAAAAAATTTCATACCATTTTGCTAATCATTCCTCTCAAGCCATGTATAACTAAGTAAACATTGTTATTTAGTGAATTGTTACTCTGTGTCCAAGACAGAACATTTAGAACTTTTAATAACTTGGTAATAATTTATATGCTTTTTATGTTTAATATTTTGAAATTTATAAACTCAGTTAAGATAGTTATTTGAGCTAAAGTGATAATATATTAACTAAAGTATACGTGTGGGATGATCTTAATTTGTTCAAATATACTAGAAAATTATTAGTCATTACTAAATTATTACTTTTCTGTTATATTCAAGAATGTCAAAGTTAAACATTTATTAGAGGGGGCTAGGGATGTGGCTCAAGCAGTAGTGCGCTCGCCTGGCATGCGTGCGGCCCGGTTCGATCCTCAGCACCACATACAAACAAAGATGTTGTGTCCACAGAAAACTAAAAAATAAATATTAAAAAAATTCTCTCTCTCTCTCTCTCTTTAAAAAAAAACATTTATTAGATACTTTGCATACAATTCTATTAATATTACTTGATTTTACCTTTTATTAAAATAGCTTCAGTACTATATATATGTAAATATAAATACATACAATAACTACTGTTTATAAAATTATTACTCTATATAGTGAATTATAAAAGGAGTATGCAAGTGTCAAATTAAAAAACAAAAATTTGTAAAGGAGAAATCATCTATTATCTGCAGTATTTAGAGGTGGAAACTGAGGTGAGTGACTTGACATTAGTTAATGATGTATAGTGATTTATTGCACAGCTAAAAAGTGTAATTGCCGATACTCGAATGTTTACAGTGAATATACCTACTTATAGTTTTGGTATGAGTAAAATACTTTTTTTAAAAAATAAGTTTGACATATTAAACTTTCCTAAAAACTTAAATTCCTTTTAATATTTTTATAAACAGCTCTGCCATTCTAGAATTTGAATAAGCCTTAAATTATGATCTCTCTAAAAGTACAGCCATAAATATGTCTTTGTGAAAACTGTAATGTAAATGCAATCCCCTTATGATTATATGTAAAAATTGGTGTGGAAATTGGAGCACAGTCTCACAAATCATCATAGAACAGAGGAATCTAAAAATCATGGTTGAATAACACTGAAATTTCTTCTAAATCATTTTAAGCAAGAATAATGTGAAGTGAAAAGGATATGGATTCTTTGATTTTTATAAAAGAGTGAAATTCCTGATGAACTATCTTTAAAACAGAAGAGCATGTGTAATACAGTCACTCTCTGAGAGCTTTAGTTTGTCTGCAGGTTATTTTTAAGATGCAGGGAGAAAACAGCTAACTACTCTCACATACAGTTATTACATACTAGACACCATTCATTGTGTCTGTAAGAATTTATTCTTTTTGACATTTATTTCACAATATGTATTTATTTTCTAATTTAAATATCACAATATATATTTATTCTTCCACACATTTTACAAGTGAGTAAACTTAAGCACAAAATAAAAACAAAGTCCCAAGCTCCTGAGAGCAGAGCTGGGAATCAAACCCTGAGAGCTCAGCTCCAGTCCGAGATTATGAAATCTTACTACCTTTTCTTAAAATAAAAACTGTCCAATAATTGCAGTTCAAAAATAGTAGTATTATTATTACAGACATGCCAGTTTATATTTTCTTTGTTGTAAAATCTAAGGAAAAGAAATTCTCCAAGTTTCTTCAACCATTAGTTTTATAGTTCCTAAATGTCCTGGTTTAACATACTACAAGTTAATTTTTTTTTACATTTCAAAGTGTAAATAGTGACATGCCTTCATACTCCATTATTACTTAAAACATTTTTATTCACATCTACTACAGGTTCTGGTACTTACTCATGCTGCCTTTGATTAGAGATGTCCTCAGTGGTGAAAGCAACTAGCTGTTTCAGAATTTGGTCATGGCAGTTGTATTAGCAGGAAAAAAAAAAGTCACGCTGCGGGGAAACATTCTGACATGACCAATTCTCAATTCTCTATATTATATGAGAGTTACCATCTCTTACATCTGCTGTATTTTTGCTTCATCTCAAAGGACAAAGGAGATTTCTCTCTTAAATGAGAAAAGTGCTGTAGAGCAGAGACAAGATAATTTTTTTAGAGGATCAGATTGATGCAGGGTGATTAGTTATATTATTTCATTCATTATGTAATTGTATTTCTTTTTTTTCTGCTTTTTACTGTTTTTGATATTATGTGTTATCTACTAAAAACAACATAAGTTGTTTTTAGTAGATAACACATAATACCAAGTGTGTTTTGTTTACTCCAGAATCTTGGGAACCTGGCATAATGACAAGTGATAGCTACGTAGTTCAATGAATGAATAAACAGATACAAGAATGAATCAAAATATTTCTCCTTTTATGCTGCTATGTTGAGTTGATGTTTGTATCAGCTATTGTGCTAAATTCTCTGAATGTATTTTATTACTTAAGACAAATGAACATTTCAACAAAATCAATCTACTAAAAGCTTAAGGTACCTTGACCATTCATGGAAATTCATGGTGATATATCACATCATGAAAGGAATGGTAGGAAAAATACAATTATTGTTGCCTATAGAGGACTGCTGATAAGGTTAATTTATTGCAATGATGATTAGAATAATATTACTAAAGTAAATTTTAGAATACTAATATGAGTAATTTGTTAAGATACAATAATGTTAGGCTTAGAACATACACTTTAAAATCAAAGTTGGCTTTTAAATTTTATTATCTGTGTAATCTTGGGCCTTTGAAAAATGTTGTGACTCTTTACTTCAAATATTTACTGTTCCTTTGAAAAATGGTGAAAACCCTCTCTTCTAATTATCTTGAAATCTCTGTTCCTCTTTGTTACACTGATTTGATTATTATGTAATGTATGCATATATTAAACATCACAAGGCACCTGTAAGTATATATAGTTATTATGTATCAATCAAAAGGACCCATAATAAGAAAATTATAAAATCTACCATGTGTTCAATCAGCAATTTTAATTTTTTTACCTCAGAATTGTTTTGCACTCTTAAAAATTATTAAGACCTTCAAAGAGTTTTTTTTTTTAAATTGGGTTATGCATGTCAATATTCACAAAATTAAAAATTGAAAGTCATTGTGAAAATTTAAAAAAATATAAGAACACAACATGTATCCTCTGAAAATTTCCGTTGTATACTTATGACAGTGAGAGTGAAAAAGATAAACAGTATGTTAATATTATAATGAAAATAGTCTTTTTCTTCAGGACTATGAAAGGATGTTGGAATTATTTTACATAAGGGTCTCCAGAGCACACCTGCCCGTTGAGATTATAAAAAATGGTAACAATGATTATAATTGGGAGAGTGGGAAACTGGAAAACATAAAAGTGGTCAACATAAAAACATAAAGAAAAGAAGATAATTCAAGTTAATGCAAATCATACTGTTTTGATACATATAACTACTAAACAGAATATATATATATATATATATAACTAGAACAGAGACAGCCTGTTGGTAAGTATAATAGATAAAGATATATTTAAATTTTATTTCAACAATAACCACTAATTCAGGCAGTCAACCAACTTTTTCAAATTTTCTTTAAATTAAATGATCTGAAGGACTTACCTTTAAAGTACCATTTTCAATAAACAATTGAATAAAAAATCCATCTATTGAATTTGATTCTTGCTTGACATACAGCAGGAGTCCATAAGGACTGAAGGTCTGAAATTCCAGGGTGATGTTATTTTGTGGATTTAAAAACACATTCTGAAATTCTAGATAGGAATCTCCATAATAGCAAACACAACTGAAATCTGTGGAGCCAGAAAGAATATACAGTTTAGGTTGGAATTAAATATTTAATACATGGGGTTTACATTATCCATATTAGCATAATGTTTTATGAAGTGGCTCATATGTGACTCTTTCCTCATATTCCAAGCTTGAGCACTTATTTCCTTTGGCATAGTCACAGAGGAAATAATCATGTAAATGGTTAGGCCTTATTACTTTGAATTTGAGGGTTTCATTGTAGAATCTCTTTGGAAGGCAGGGATGTCTAGATGATTATTCTTCAACTGCTTTACTTAGACTTTTTAAAAAGTCAATGGAAACAGGAACATTTTCTAAAGACATCCTTATATTTATTGCTTCTATAAAATATTGATACAAAATTATGATTTATGTTATTTTTGTTATTCTGGTGGGGGTGGCTTATGAAGAAATGATAGACAATACCTGAAACCAGATAAACTGTCACCTTTTTACATCAATATTCTATATTATTTAAATTTCTTTATAAACCTCCCTTGCCTTCTGAATGATATCTTCATGAGCATAATATTTCAAATAAAATTTGAAGACATCTTGAGCAAAATATTTTAGTAGTTTATTTTTTTATATTTTTTAAAAAAGAGAGAGAGAGAGAATTTTTTAATATTTATATTTTAATGTTCAGTGGACACAACATTTTTATTTTATTTTTATGTGGTGCTGTGCTGAGAGCCACAGCCAAGTCGGAATGGCTCCTGGCATTTTGCCAGAGGGAGTGGTTTGTGAAGTAACCCCAGCGAGCCATTAAGTGTGGAGATTCCTTATTGGTTGACTGCTGTATCTATTTTATGTTAATTAAGGTAAGCTGTGTGGAATGTATATATACCACTCCTGTCCTACAATAAATGGCTCCCACTCCAGCTGTATCAATCTACACAAGTTGTTCGTCACCCCCCCGGTTATTTTGCTGCAGCTGGACTGTGGCAGTGCTGAGAATCGAACCCAGAGCCCGAGCATGCCAGGTGAGTGTGCTACGGCTTGAACCACATTCCCTGCCCATATTTTGATATTTTAATTTTGTAAATTTATAAATGTATGATTAATGAAACTATATAGCTTATTTCTTAGAATTAGTTGCTATACACTTCACATTATTATTTAGGCATTCTTAACCTGAAACACTTATTTTGTTCATTATTTTAATTATTATAATTATTAACACTTATTGTACAAATTAATTGATTTTACTATAGCAGTTTCATACTTATACATATGATATTGAAAGCCACTGTTTGCTTATAAATACTCAGTTGATATTGTTGATTGATGACCTTCTTGAAATAAAGAATTAATCTCCTTTCATTTTCTCACTTCTATTGCTCTCTTGTGACATCTCCTCCAACAACTGTGCCTCCTTTAAAAAAACTTCTAAATAATTCTTTCTAATTCATAGAAAAGATAATTCATGAAGGTTTGTGAATTTTAGTGTGCTAAAATATATATCCACTATAGAAAAACACTGTGTTTTGAATCTGTACTTTTACACTTCAACAGAATTTATAGCCTATGTGGAACAGTGACAGATACAATTTTCAATGAAGCTTTAGAGACAATGTTCATGCTGAATTTTCAAACCTGCTAAAAACTTTTTTTTTAAAAATCAGCTAAGCCTCAAATATATTTTTACTTTTAATCAGCAATAAGAAATCTTGAAATACTGACAGAAAACATTTGGGCTTTGTTTTTTAATCAAGGAATTCATTAGTGAAGCTTGGCTCACTAATGAAAAGGATTGAAAACAGAACATTATGCTTTCAGTTTTGACATTCTAATCTTTTTGTTGTTATGAGATATAGACAGATATTTTTCTTCATACAGTTTCAATGGTAATGCTGAAAAATAATAATTAGAATTTCATGTATTACATAGTTTTAAATGTTTCAGACATTTGTTGGAGCTGAGAAAGGACACAAATATTCATTTGATTTAAAGTTCACATTATGAAGGAGTGTAAAGTATTTTCAAAGACTAACATTAAAACATGAATATATGCAATATTAGTGAAAAACAATACAAAAAAGCCCTAACATTTCAAACACTTTAGAAATAAATATATTGCCCAAATGATAGTAGCTAATTAAAAATCTCTTTAAATTTGTAGATATATTATTCTTAAAAACATTAAGTGGCTGTGTCCTTAAGTGATTAGTGCTTTATACAAAATTCCACACATGCTCAATTTGGGGTATATCATTTTATCCAAAGTACTAAGCATAGTATTTAATTTTTTAAGGCATTGAAAGGACTTACTGTCTATCATAAAAAATGTGATTGTTTTTATTAATATGTGTTTGAAAAATGATGTTCTATTTGGTTTGGATTAATAAAGTTGAGGAAATATTTTACAAAGTGTACTGAATTGTTTTTTTTTCCTCTTCAAATTCATGAAAACAAATTTTTACATTTAACAAAAATTTTAGTTGGATAAGAACAGTGATTAAAAAATAAAATACAGAAGAGTGAAGAAAAGATAAATATAGAGACAATTTCCAGCAATGATGAGATAGAGTCTAATAATTGGACATCTTTTTTCATTTTCTGGAATTAAATATAAGGTTTGTTCCTTTCAATAATCATTTTCCTAAATAGAAGGATTGTTATATGAATTGTGTGGTCATCATATGATAAGGGGATATGAATTTTCCCAAAGCTGGGAAATTAGCAAGACCTTGTCTTCAAATAAAATAGTAAACACTAAAAAGTCCTGGGGATGTAGAATGGTAGAGTGCCCCTGTGTTTAGTTCCCAGTAAGCACTAAAGAAAAAAAGGTATGGTAACAGGGTGGGCTTAGAGATGAATGTATGTTTATGCAAATGCTCAACTGGCTACTCTTAAATTACAGCGATTACCTCCTTCTGTATATTCTGATGTTTACAGAGTATGTTTTAACCTCAAACTTGTTTTTATCATTATTCCAATATGGCAACCAGAGGCAGTTTAAGTGACATACTGCCTCATTCTTGTCCATCTAACCTGGTTTTCCTATATTTGCAGTGTAAGAGGAGGAAAAAAATCTTTCCCAAATTGTGGAAAGTTAACTTCCAAAACTTAACTAACTAGAATTGGGTCACAGGTAAAGCCCTCCAATGTGGATGCAGATAAGATCAGCTTCCATTGACACCTATGCAAATAGGTTTATACTGGGTAAGATTAGTATTTTGTTGGGAAGAAAACCTTAAAACCTAATTCTATATTTTACCAGATTCAAGATTTATTTCCTTACAAATATCTGGATATCCAGATACTAAAACTGAAAGTGCTTCCTTATGTATCCTACCTATAGAGTTAAACTTTTATCTTTTAAACTTTGTGCTTAAGCTTCTAGGAGGCAATTTTTGCCTTTGCATCTAGCAGTTCAGAGTAAGTTTAAGGATGAGTCTAGACACACACACACACACAAAATTTGTTTGAATCTTGGTTGTTGATAGATGAGAAGCTGGCAAAATTTTTCTTTTTGATATACAAGTGTGGGAATACTTAATTCTTATTAACCTGTGGTCACTGCTATTGTATGAGAATGAAGAAAATTTCAAAGGGTATTTAGAAGAAAATTAGGAATTAAGGACTCTATCTCTACATCTTAAAGAAGTTTTTCAAATGGAATAATAGAATATATTTTACAATAAATGAATAAAAGTGATTCTGAGTTATATAGGTGTCTGTGCGTATTTATGTATGTGTGTGTGTGTGTGTGTATATATATATATTATATATATATATATATATATATATATATATATATATATAAACAAACAATATAAAACAAATATGTATAATTTTAATCCTTTGATAAATATAAACATTTTCTCCAAAACTATATTTTTAAAATAAAAATAAGTAATTAGAAAAACAATCAATTAATCTTAGTTTGAACCACTTTTTTATATATTGGTTAGCAGATAATAACATTCTAAATATATTGTAAAGAACAGCATCTTTTTCATAGTTTATGTTCTATATATGATTAAATGTGTTAGTTGGATTACTGTGAGGAATAACTGAATACCAGGATTTTCCACAAGTTGATAATGACTCTATGAATACTAGGTATTTGAAGTAAAAGATAGATATGAAAGACCTATTTCTAATAGGTTATTGTGAATATCAATGTAATCCATAAATATTCATGCAAAGAGTGATTATGTACTATTTTTTGGAGTCTTCAGCCTAGCTTAATGTTAAGAAATATTTTGCATCTCAAATGCAAGATGGCCCCTTATTCATTTCATGTTTTTAAAAAATAACATGTAGGAAATAATATTGAATATTTGTGATATGTGTGTGCATGCATATCTCTTTTCTGTTAATAAAGTATTACTTTGAGAAAACTTTCATGTATAACACTTAAATGTGTAACACTTATATTTATACCTTCATGTATAACAGATAAATGTTTACAACACTATTCATTGAGAAACCTATATCACATCTTGATTCTTGACTCTATCTGTAAGGAGATCAGCAACCACAAATTAGCCACAGATACTCTCTCTGACTTGGTTCTCTAAATTTATGTTATTCCTAGAGAGAAGAGCTTGGGTTTTATTATTACAAAATAGTTTCCATGTTAAATTCTTTATACTTCCATGTTCTACAAATTGTCTAATTAACCTTAAAATTCAACTTTACATAATCCATTTTAATTCATCTCAATTAGCTTACCATTCATGAATAAAGCAGAAGAAAATAGGAAAACTAGAATTAACCCTCTGTACACTGTGTGATAAAATTTTATTGGTGTACATTAATTATACAAGGTGTGAAATTTCATTGTGGCATATTCATATACACATATAACAAAATTTGATCTGTATCACTCCAATACCTACTCTTACTCTCCCTGACTCAGATATATACCCTTCCTCTATACCAGTCGTCTTCCTTCTACTCTCATAACATCCTTTCCCCCTCTTTTTCCCCTCTAGTTTCCACATGAGAGAAAACATCTGACATTTGTCTTTGAAATTCTGACTTATTTTACTTAACATAATGCTTTCAAGATTCCTCCATGTTCCTGCCAATGACATAATTTTGTCCATCCATATGGTTTAATAAAAATCCATTGTGTATATATCCTACATTTTTTTAATCCATTCTATAGGTTGATTCCACAATTAGGTTATTGTGAACTGTGATAGGCATGGGTATATATGTTATCTCTAAAATATGTTAACCTAATTCTTTTGGATAAATATCAAGGTGAGGTATAGTTAGATCATTTGATAGTTTTATTATTAGTTTTCTGGGGAATCCTTAAACTGTATTTCAGAGTGATATTAGTAATTTAGATTCCCACCAACAGAGTTATGAGTTCCCTCTGCCCATTACCATCCTTGTCAGTATTTATTGTTATTTGTATTCTTGATTATTGCCATCTTGGCTAGAGTAAGATGGAATCTCACTGTACTTTTGATTTTAGTTTGCTGATGGCCAAAGATGTTGTATGTTTTTTATATAATTGTTAGTCCTTGAGTAATGTCTGTTTAGCTCATTTGCCCACTTATTGAATGGGCTCTGGCTTATTTATACTGAGTTTTTTGAGTTTGTTAAATATTATAGATATTAATTCTCTGTCAGAAGAGCAGCTGGCAAAGATTTCTCTCCTATTCTGTACGATCTTCACTGTTAAATGCTGGGTTTTGTTGGGTTCTATAATATGCTTCTTGAAATGATATTTTTCCCCAGGCAATTTAAAGATTTATGCTCTATGAAAATGTTCTTGTTTTTATTGTATGAACTAAGCATATTTCAAGATAAATTATTGTTAAATATTTTTCCTTTCATAGATTTTTCACAGATTGATTAGTACATGGAATAAAAGTCAGTGACATAATTTATAGAGCAAGTTTTAGTTTTATAAAGCAAAAAGATTTACACATAACCAAGAGTACTGAAACTTAAAGCTGGACTATGTAATGTAAAATTTGCAGAGACCCCTCAGTGTAGCCAAAGGAAACATATAATAAATATAAAATTATAGAGGCAGATTTTAAGAAAATAAATGATTGTAAGGAAAACTCAGGGAGAACTAATTATGTAGTTGAATATGTTTTCTCTGAAAGCAATCAGCAGTCTTTTCAAAAGGAAGCATAACATCTATTATAATAATATTTTTCCTTTCACTGGAAAATGGTGATAGATTATCAGGAACATTTCTTTATTGCAACCTGTAAGGAGGAGAAATTTCTCTTTCTAAAAGAAAAAAATCCAAGCATGCTACTCCTGTGTTTAACAACCTTTGTTGCCAGTTGCTTTGCATAGACTTTTTTCAAACTTTCTTTTTGCTTTTGTCTTGTAATATAGAATATCAACAACTCTAGGATGACATACAGAACAGTTATCCTTCCTTTATTAATCTGCATTGTTAATTGTTATACTTTCACATACATGTATCTTTTTCTGAATTTATTCTATTCCTTTGAACAGATTATCAAACCTAAGCCAATTAAACCCTGAGTTAGTGAGCTTTATGACTTATCTCGGTAGCGGGTAGGGCAAGTTCTGCATATTATTCTCCTTCCATAGGCTTGAGTTGTTTATCCTGTACCTTGTACCCTTTTACTTTATGTAGACATTAGGATAATTTATATATGAAACCTAATGAACTATATAAAAACCCTTATTATATATAAATTGATTCAAATTCCTTTTGTTTATAGTATAGAAAAAGTATAAATAACTAATATCTTTGTGATACTTTAGCTTCCTATACAAAGACATAGTATACATCTCCATTTCTTTAAAATTTCTGCAACATTTTTTGTTTAAAATTATTTCTAAAGCTCATGGGCTTACTTCCTTAGATTGTATTCTAGAAACCTTATGAATTTGTTGCTACTTTAAGTAGGTTTTCTTCGGGTACTACTATTTAAATCATTATTTTAGTATATGAAATGTAATTGACTATTGTATATCGAGCAACTTTGTTGAACTCTTCTATTTTCAATAATTATATATAATTTGTGAGTAAGGAGATTTTTCTTTCTATTCTTCCCTTCTTAGTTTATTACCTTGCCTAGCATCATCAGGGTGAAAAACATTGAACTGAAACAATAAAAATGAGATTTCTTTTCTTGTTTTGATTTTGAAGGGGAGATTTTTAAGCTGTCATCTTTGGGTATGTTTTGCACATTATTAAATTAAGTGCCTTTCAGCTCATTAATACTTTCAATTCTAGTTTGCTGGTTTCTTCAATTGTTGATGTGATTATAATGTGAAAACTTTGATATTTAATATCAAACCATTATTTTATTCCTGAATTAAAACCTATTTGCTCATGATGTATGTACATATATGGATTTCATTTGCAACAATTCATGCTCAGGATATTTGCATCTATGCTGAAGATTGAGATCGTGTTTGAACTTTCATTTTTCATCATATCTTTTCTGATTGTAAAATTAACATTTTACTTATCATCATCAATAAATTTGGGAAGGTGAATTTCCTTTTATAATCTTCGGAAGTTTTCTTTATTGTATATGTGAAAATGTGCAATAATTTTTAAGAATTTTTTTATTAGTGCATTATAATTACACATAATCATGGGGTTTGTTGTTAAATATTTGTACATGCTTAAAATATGACAGTATAAATTGGTTAGTCTCATTGTGTAATATCTCCCTTTTGCCTCTCCTTCTCCCTTCCTCCAGTCCCCTTTCTGTACTGTACTGGTCTCTATTCTATATTCATGAATCCCCCCACTTTTCTTTTTTCATTTTTCCTCTTTAATTCTGGGGAAGGTTTCCTTGACTCATCACTTAAATTCTATGTCAAACCATAAAATTGTTATTGTACAACATCCTAAAATAATGACTAAAGATTGTAATTTAATGTACTGGTTAGTAAGAAGAATGTTACAGTACAAAGTATTCCAACTTGCAAGGAGGCTAAGTTTTAATACTAAGTTAGTCAGTTAGTATGTCTTAGCTTAGAGAGGTCATTTCACTTTTCTGTTCCCCACTTTTCCCCATAAATTAGGTGACAGTTATAACAGACTTCAAATTACAACAGATTTAATTTTATTTCTATGACATGCTTGGAATTACTATATTTTGCTCCTATTATTTGAGGGAAGAAAATCTTCTCTTACAGTGAAACAAACACATTTGCAATTACTTTAAAAATAATTGATACAGGTAAATGCTTTGAATTTTTGTGGGGCATGCATTTAGAAAGGGCTGAAGCAGATGGTTTTGCCACTCTAATCTTACCTTGGTAGAACCCTCAGGCTTCAGTGGTGGTGTATAAAAGGCCCTTGTTTTCCATTTTTCTAAGATCAGCTCATGTTTTCAATTCTTTTACTGTTAAAGCTGTTTTATTAACAATGAAATGCGAATTGCATTGTCCTTTATTCTTTACATAATACTTCTTCATGCATCATCTAATTTGAGTCTCACCTCACTCTGGAAAATATAAGGTTATGTTCTTATGATCTCTATATTATTATAGTAAACAAACTGAGGCTTAGGGAAAATAATTTGATCAAAACTTTAGAACTTCGAAAAGGGCTTCTTTCTTCAAAGTGTGTATGTGTGTGTGTGTGTGTGTGTGTGTGTGTGAGAGAGAGAGAGAGAGAGAGAGAGAGAGAGAGAGAGAGAAGAGAAGACAGAGAGGAGGGGGGAGGAGAGAGAGAGAGATTGATTGAACCTAGGGATGCTCTACCACTGAGCTACATCTTCAGTCCTTTATATTTTTTAGTTTGAGAGAGGATCTCACTAAGTTGCTGAGGCTGGCTGCCAATTTTGATCTTTCTCCTCAGCCTTCTGAAGTTCTGGGATCACAACCCTGTACTGCACCAGAAAATCACATGTTCTTTAACACTAGTTTTATCTTATGTGAACAAGAAACTTATCAATTATGTTAAACATAGTGTTATGGTTTAGAAATGAGATATTCCCTTCAAAAGCTCATGTGTGAGACAATGCAAAAATTTTCAGAGGTGAAAATGATTAGATTATGAAAGGTATAAAGAAGTTGATAGATTAGTTTATTGATATAGATTAACTGGGTGGTAACTATAGGCTGACAGAGAACAGCTGGAAGAAGAAAGTCAATGGGAATGTGCCTTTGGGTTTTTATTTTGTCCCTGGTGAGCACAGCATACTCTCTTATTTCTGCTTGTCATGTCATGACCTGCTTTCCTCTGCCAAGCCCCTCTGCAGTGATGTTCTGTCACCTCAGTCCCAGAGCTATAGAATGGACCAACCATGGACTGAATCTTTAAAACCATGAGCCAAAATAAAATTTTCCACCTCTATGTTGTTCTTGTCTGTTGTTTTGGTTATGGTGATGAAAAACTAATGGAAACATAGTTTTTGCAATTCTTCAAAAAATACTAAACATGGGGGGTATAATCATTGGTAGAGAGCTTATCTAGCATGTGTGAGGCCAAAACACTCATTTCTTCTTTCCATAAGGATTCTAATATTGAATTCTATCTAAAGGGAATGATGTAGTGATTTAATATTGGTGAGTGCATAAATAGTGACCCCTTTTACCAACAGGTTCCAAAATGATATATAAAGTGGTTTTGTATATTGATTTTTTATTAAAATAATTTATAAATAATAATTGAAATTAAAATGTCTGCAATGATTACTCAATGATGGTAGTTTGAAATTAAATTATATTTAGTATTTAATAAATTTATGTGATCTTCCTTAATCTCCATTAGCTGTTTTATGCATAAGGAATGTTGTAATCTGAATGGGATTTTATAGGTAGGCTGGAAACCTACTCACTACTTAAAATATTATTTGACCAGGAAAATACATGTAATCAATGAAAGGACAAAGTAGCAACACTGGAGTAACATCGCCTCCTTAAACTTTTCATCTCCTTGGCTAACTAGTTTACCAGAAAACATAATTCAAATTCTGCTGTTCTGGGACTCCAGCAGTCTCCTTAAATAACGTATTCAAATTCAGGATGAACAAATTCTTTCAATACTGAGAAGTCATTGTGTTTACTCTTTTTTTTAATGGTTTTGACAGATCCCATTTTTTATTTAGAAGATTGGCAATAACAAAATATATAAAAAATGTGTTGAGTGAATAACTTTATTTTTCAATGTATGTCATCATAAAAGATTGTAGAACAAAAACATGAAAGAAAATTAATGAGTCATGTAACATTTTATACTCATCGAAAGTCATCCAATATGGATTATAATCATTGTGCATAATATATCTGGGAATAAAGCAGCTATTTAACAAGATCTAAAGTTTAATTGCTGATATGTGCTATCTGTTCAATTTATAGTTAAATAAAATAAAAATGCTCACTACAACTCTCTTCCTAATGCAACATAACCAAATAATCTGTCTTAATAAATCATGGTGTAACTAATAAAAATCAATAACCTTATTAATTTTTCATTATGTTACTGCTTATTTAGAGCAAAATATCAATAGTGACATATTTTCCTTATGCTTAAAAAATTAAGTAGTTAAGTAATTATCCACTCATGTGATTAGATAGAATCTTATATATTTTATTTTTACTTACTTAATATTCCTTTAAAATGTAATTTAATTTACAATTGGTAATATTACTTAAATAATACCTACAATTTAATTGTCCCCCTCAAGCTGTCTTGGCAAAAACTGGCTTTAATTCTTTTCAATGCTTAGATGTTCTGATAGATAAGGGGAAAAGTAAAGGTGTTAATAGTGATTTTCCATATCTCACCTTACTCCTAGCAATCAGCTTTTAATTAAATGTAATTTTCAACTCTTCACCTGATCTTTCAACATTGTTAGAATTTCAAGACTGATTTCTGCTATTAACCAGCATTTGGCCACAAAGTACAAAAGTAAAATAGACTTGTACTTTATAGAATTGTGGACTTAGGTAGAAAAAAGGAGAATATACAAATGAAAAATACATAATGCAATATTATACATGCACAAACATACATACACACATATATGTAAGTGCATACACACACAGAAGAGTCTTTAGTATGAATTCCACTCATGGGCATGTTACTGGTATGTAATTATTTTCCTTTGACTATGAAAAGTTAAAGGATTTGTTTTGAGAACAGTTCATTGTAGGGAACTGGAAGTGTTGGCTAATTAAACAATATCTTTCATTGACCTGAAAACCATCATTGAAATAAGTTAATGCCTAACTCACATACATTTGTCATGTTTCTTCACTTACTTTCAGAGTGTGGCAGTATTACAAGCCACTTTTAGTCTTTTTAAAATGAATTATAGGGGAAAAAAAGAAAATAGAATATAATTTTCACTGTGATAGTGTTGGGGGTGGGGAGTGGGTTTATAAACCCCACCTGATGATCCCAGAATGGATATGGGCAGCCAGAGAGATCAGTGGGGGTTGACAACAGGGTAGCAAAGCTGGAGTGGCATTAGTAGAAGTTGAGACACAGGAACATTAAATATAGACTGTTTTTTAGATACATTTTGGAAACATTATAGCTCATTATTTTTATTTTGGTCACATGAAATTCCAATGAAGTAATAGAAATACACATTTATATAACTGGAAATTAATCTAGTCACAACAATAATTCTAACATTAAGAATATTGGATCTGAATTCAGAGGACCTAGTTTAAATGGAAACTCAATACTTCACAGTTGTGTAAATCTGGGGACCAATGTGACAGGATATCTATATGACAATTTCCGTGTGTTATATTGTCAATATGATAATCTTAAGCAAACTTAAGTTTCTGGGCACATATTTAGAAAGTTTATTTTATTTTGATTTTAAGCAATGGTCTGGAACTCACATTACTATGTAGAAGAGCTTAATTGTCTTTCTTTTCAATAAGGAAAGAAATAAATTTTCATTTATTCTCATGATTTATCTATTTTCTACTTGGAAATAAATGGACAAACACGTTAAAAAAACATTTTGTATAATAAGCCTTTTAAATGTCTGAAAACTGCAATGAACACTTGAAACTTCTATTTTCCTAGTTAAAAAAAAACCCTTGATCTTTAAATTTTTATTGAGGGATAATTTTATTCTATAAATTAAATATATCCTTTTAATTCCAAAATGGATTAAGATGAAAATATATTGATTTAATTACCCTGAATGACATAATGCTCAGAGAACAAGTTGAAATGAAAAATGAGACATAAAAAAACATGCATCTAATTGGCAAAATATCTTGCAAAGATTTGAAGCTTCTTGTCATCTGGATGTCCTTGTACATCTCAGTGGGCTCAGTGGGCTCAGCAGGATAACCTGATGTATTAAGGTTAAAAATTAGTCTGATTTCATTTAAGGACTTCTGGATATGTCAGCACATAGATGTTTTGGTGAAAAAATATGTCAATTCTAAGACATTTAACTAGTGAGAATTTTACTCCACTTTCACTTACACTTCCAGTTATCTGGTGTTGTTATTTCCTGAGGCATCTGTGGATGCTTTGCTATAAATCACGTCTCTACTTTTCCTACTGCCAACTGTAGCTCCCAAATTCTCTAAGCTTGTTCACTTGCTTTTCAGCTACTAAAATGTTATGAGTGTATTTTCTTTCTTTCTTTCTTTTTTTTACTATCAATATAGTTATTCTAGTGGGTTTTTATTTATTAAATATTTGATTCATTATTTGTGGGGTTTCAGAAGGAAGCACAGATAAATTTATGTAATTAATTTATCACCTTTAACTGGAACGCTAAGTTTTGTTAGTTTGCCTTTTTCAGTTGGACAGGGTATCAGAATTCTCCTCCACTTTTCAACACAATTGATTTAAGTACAGTTAATGCTCAGCGTCAGTTTTTTTTTTTTTTTTTTTTTTTAGAGAGAGAGAGAGAGAGAATTTTTAATATTTATTTTTTAGTTCTCGGCGGACACAACATCTTTGTTGGTATGTGGTGCTGAGGATCGAACCCGGGCCGCACCATGCCAGGCGAGCGTGCTACCGCTTGAGCCACATCCCCAGCCCTCAGCGTTAGTCTTAAGAGCACATCCAAAATATATGAGGACTCTGCCTATCTCTATCAGAATTCTATGATGATTCCAACCATTGGTTTGTTAAAAGCATAAGTTTATCAAATGAATTCTATACCTGTAGAGCTGACCCTCCCTAAAGAACAGTCAGCATTCTATATCCTTGCACATTTTACTACTTTCTCTCTGCATCTACAAATACAGTGAAACTATGGTGTACTACAGGATAATATTGATATTCTAGAATATATTACCTTGGAAGAAGCATTTTGAATCCATGCCTTCATATAATATTGCAAAGTGTATTTCTTTGACACATATGATCATTTGAGTTTTTCAATTTTTGAAAATTATGGGAAGGTGAGTGTTATACAATTAGATGCATAATTTGTTTAAAAAAAATAAAAATTTCTCTTCATGGTCAAATGGGGCACATTTGATATAGAAGTTGAAAGTTTTTGCTAAAATTAGGACGAGGGCAAGGATGCTTACTTTTTCTGCTTCTGTTCAACATGAGACTAAAACTCCATGCTTGTTCAATTAGACAGAAGAAAGAAATAAAAGAAATCCATATTGGAAAGCATAGTCTACAAACAATATAATCTTATATGTAGAATACCCTAAAGACAACAAGAAATGAATTTAGCAAAAAAAAAAAGAGAGATGATTTCATTAAGATTAGAGAACAAAAATCAACATGTTAAAAACAGCAGTAATTCCATATACTAAGTGAAATTATCTGAAAAGAAAATCAAGAGGTAACCCCCTTTACAATAACTACCAAAACAATAAAATACATAAGAATAAATTTAACCAAGAAGGAAAGACCTGAACATTGAAAATTATAACAATTAATTAAAGAATTCAAAGATAGGAAGATATCATGTGTTCATAGATTGGAAGAATTAATATAAAAATGACTATGTACATTCAATGTAATCTCTACCAAAATTCCACTGATATTTTCCACAGAAATATAAAAAGTCCTATAATTTTTATAGAATCACACATACACACAAATCTCTGAATAGCCAAAGCAATCTTGAGATTGAAATAAAAAGAAAAATAAACAAACAAGTGGAGGTATCTAATCTCAAAATCCACTAAAGAGATTCAGTAATCAAAACAACATCATAACAATACAAAAATGGACAGATGAATAAGGGAACAAAAATTGAGTAACTAGGAATAAAACAATATGCTTATGGTCATTTGGTTTTTAATAAAGGTGCTAGAATAAACAAAAGAAAAAGATAATGTCTTCAACAAACGTATCTAGAGAACAGTCTATATACACATGAAGAAGAATGGAATTAGACCCTATCTCACACAATGCACATAGAGAAACTTAAAATGGAACACTTTTAAATGTAAGAGCAACATCTGTCAAATTACTAAAAGAATCATTCAGAAAAAAACTTGCTACCATTGTTCTGGAAAATTATTTTTTCTATATGAGCTCCACAAAAAATAAGTGGGATGAATAGACAAATGGGATTTCATCAAACTAAAAGATCTTCTGCACAGCCAAGAAACAATCCAAAAAGTGAGACGCCAACCCTCTCACAAAATGGTAGAAAACATCAGCAACCTGTACATTTGATAAGGACCTAAAATCAGAAGTATATTAGGAACTCAAACAGCTCAATATCAAGAAAAGAAATAACCAAATAACCTAACTTAAAAATCAGCAAATGATCTGGGTGCAGTGGCACACACCTGCAATCTCAGCAACTCCAGAGGCAGGAGGACTGCAAGTTCAAAGCTACCCTAAGCAACTTAGGGAGACCCTGTCTTAAAATAAAAATAAAATAAAAAGAGCTAAGAATGTGACTCAGTGTTTAAGTGACCCTGGGTTCAATCCCTGGTAGAAAAAAAAAAAAAACAACTATAACTTGAATAGACATTTCCTCAAAAAAAGAAGGACTACAAGTGGCCAAAAGATATATGAAAAATGCTAAACACCATTAACCACCAGAGAAATGTAAATTAAACTCACTATGAAATATCATCTCATACCTATTAGAATGGCTATTACCAAAAAGACAAAAGATGCTAAGTATCAGTGTGAATATGGAGAAAATTAGAAATCTCTGCATGTTGTTGGTGGGAATGTAAATTAGTAATAATTGCACAAAATAGTATGAAGATTCCTCAAAAAATAAAAATAAATAAATAAAACCATAATATGATCAAATAATCCACCTACTGGGTATATATCCAAAGAAAATGGGATCAGTATATAGAAGAGGTTTATACCCTCCTGTTTTCTTTGCAGTGCTATTCATAACAATTAGGAAATGGCAACAATCTAAGTATCTACCAACTGATGTATGGATAAAGAAAATGTGGTACATGTACACAATGGAATACCTAGCCATTAAAAAAGAATGAAGTCCTATCATTTGTGACAATGAGGATAAAACTGGTGTGAACTTATATTAGGTGAACTAAGCCAGACACAGAAAAATAAGTACCACATGATCTCATTTATATATAAAATATAAAAAAGTTGATCTCATTTGAAGAAAATAGAATATTGTTTACCAGAGATTGGGGGTAGGGGTGGCATTTAAGGGAATATTGATCAAAAGAGATAAAATTCAATTAGGAATAATAATTCCTAAGATATGTTATACAATATGGTGATTCTTAACTATGTGCTGATATATTCTATGAAAAAAATTGCTTAGAGAGTAGTCTGTTAAGTGTCAAGCCACAATAAATGTTAAACATGTAAGGAAATGCATATGTTGTTTAGTTTGATTTAGCCATTTCACAATGTACACACATTTCAAAATATCATGCTTTTTACATGATAAATAGGCATATTTTTATTTGTCAATTAAAATAGGTTAAGTTAAATTTTTTCAAGAAGGAACATCTTCTAATCTGAAGGCACTAAGAGAAATAAAAGAAAGACAAGTCATAAATATTAAGAAGACATTTTCAAAATACATAACTGACAAATGACCAGTATCAAAAGTTAGATACTGACAGAATTCAACTTCTATAGTCCAATAAAATAAGGCAATTGACCTAATTCAAAAGTAAAAGTCTTAGAAAGACTCTTCTCAGAAAATAAAACACAATTACCAATAATAGAGGAAAAACATTGATATTTATTAGTATTCAGGGGATGGAGTTACTCCAGTGAGATGTCATTTAGAACCACCTGCTTAGCAAAAAAAAAAAAAAAAAAGTTGCAATCTGAAAATATCAGGTGTTTCTGAACTCATAACTAGATTCTTACAAAATGTGATCGAGACTAGGAGTATATGAATGCACTTTGGAAAATTATTTGACAACATCAAGAATGGTTGAATGGTTTTACCCTCTGTGATCCAGAAAGTCAACTTCTATTTTTATAGCCAAGGAAACTCTTGCTTAGATGTGTAGGAAGCAGGTAACATTACCAACATTGAAATTCTAATAAAGTATGGAACAAAAAGTGTGAGCAATAGACAATGCATTCAATATTTTAAAATTTATGTAAATATATGTAGATTTAAAAACATTCAATAAACAACATATTATGTGGAAATATATAATATTCGTGTATACTATGTTGTATATGTGTGAAACATATGTATTTGTCTAAATATGTATATCAATATAAAGAAAAATTATAAAATGATATTGTATATAAATATGTATATGAATATAAAGAAAAATAAGAGAATGATAACCAAAAAGAAAGCAATGAGATATAAATAGTTAGAAGTTAATGGAGTAATATTATTGTTTGATTGCATGGATTGTAAGGGTACTCTTTTATTGTTCAAATTCATGTAAGGTGTAAGTTTTGTTGTACTTATTCACTATGCAATAAAATATAATTTAAAAAGAAAAAATAATGAAATGATCAGGAGTGGAGTAATGGCTAAGCTAGCTTCCGGCCTTTTACCTCAATGACTCTGGATTCCTCCTTGAAATTCCACCCCAAGTAAATCTGTTCCAATTTTAAATGGCACATCCAAGTGAGAAGTCTGTTTTAGCTATGTCAGATATTGTGCTGATTTATGTTCTGTATATTTCAGTATCTACTCTGGGAAGCAAAGCTTTGGACTTAGAATGAACAAGTGCTATTTTGAGACAGATAGAAATATTACTTTAGCTCCTTTGCTCTGTACTGCACAACTTTTTGCTCACACTTTTGGCCTTCACATGGAATCCCTCAGGTTTTTAGCTTTCTTAGTCATCTCTGCTCTGTTTAATTCCACTGCCATTTTTTATTTCTGTAATAGTTTTGCAGTTTTCCTAAAAATAGGGAACTATTACAAAGTTTAAAAAACATAATTTTTATGGCACTATATTAAAGTGAATATACTCACTATAAGAATTTTCAATCACTCAAACCTGAAAACTCACTAATTTCATGTGGATATATACTCAGAAATGGGATAACTGGATGATATGGTTCATCTGTCTCTAGTGTTTCTAGTTTTATTATTTTTTTAGAAACCTATATACTGTTCTCCATTAGTTTGTATTAACTTACATTCACAGCACCAGTATATGAGACTTCTTTTTTCTACATATCTTACTGCCTATATTTTTTATAAATGTCATTTGGGTTGGGATGAGATGATAATTTTAATTTGCATTTCCCTGATGGCTAATAATAGTGAGCATTTTTTAAAATCTATTTGTTGGCCATTTCCATTTTTTTCTTAGCTGTAGTGAATAAAGGGAATGTCAGGAGCATGAAACCCCTTTTACCTTTCCTGTCACCCATAGGCAAGGGCTCTGCTTCTCTGCCTTTATTGAGATCTAGCTCTTATTTTCCTGCCTTGAGAAATCAGCAAGGTGGTTGACAGCTGTTCTCACCTTTGTCTCCAAATGGAGCAGTAGCAGAAGAAACTAGAGGCATTTCCAATTGTTGCTAGGAAAAGATGTTTTTAGCATATTTTGCCAGAGTAAGTGAATTAATACCATACCTTTTTTTTATTCAATCATTTAGCTGTGACAGATTGAGTACCCACTATGAATCAAAAATTATTCCACCAATTTATCATTTTTATATTCTTCTTCAGAGACTATTTTTTTCTCATTTGGAAGGGAAATTGCTTCGATCTTTGATGAAATCTTCAATAGTGTAATTTGTTTTCTTGAATATTCAAGATCCTTTATGATACCTCCAGAATTACATTGAGTTTAATGCAAGAATGTAATGCAGAAAGAATAGATTGAATGAAAATATAAGTCAGATATGTTTTAGAATGAATTCAAGATAGCCACAAGTTTCTAGGTCTGGAGAGGTTCCTCATGTGGACCATGTAAACATGGTCCTGCTACCATCAACACCAGTATTATAATTTGGATTAATAGAGGTGAGAAAGCCTCCAAAATTCAGTTCTTCCAATTATCTAAGATTTCTCTGTGTTTGGCCTGTTATAGAATAGTTTATTTCAGAAGTGAACATGGGGGCATATATAGTGATGATAAGGAAGTCATCAGAAGAACACACAGAATATGATTTGATTCAATAGATTTAGAGAATTTACAAAACCAACTTTCCCCCATTCATTTTTGACTTGAAAATGCATGTTTGTCCTTTATGTTAACATCAACTCAGATGTTGTTTGTTTCTACGAAATACAAATATAAGTTTGTTAAAGTTTAATGAAGAATTTGAAAACTGTGTAGATATTTCAGCTACAAAATTAAGAAAAATGATGTATTAGCTGAATTAGGAGACATTTAAATATGGAGATGTTGCTCATGTGGGCCATGTAAACATGGTCCTGCCATCAAAAATAGAGACTGAATGCTTGTAAAGTTCCAATTGTACCCTGGCACAAGCTTATAAAAATGGTGTTTAAATGTCACTAATAACATCTTGGAGTAATCACACATGCTATTCCTCAGTTGTATAGTATGCCTTTGTTAGGGTATTTAACTAAAAATAATTTGATATTCTATACAAGATGAAAGAGTATAGTTTTATGAATTAATCTGAACAAAAATTATGACAGTGTACAATATTGCTACAAGAAATGACTAATTTTGAGGCTTGACTCGTCTTTCTATTTTGATCAAAGAAAATCATGACAATAATTACTCTCAAGTATTTATTTTACTAGTGAATTTATAGCAGTTAAGCAACTAAAGAAGATTTAGAAGGAAATTATAAAAATGAAGATGATATTTGTAATTTAACTAATTTATTTTCCTGTTAAAAACATGCAAATATATGCATATGTGTGTATATATCTCTATATAAATATTTTATATATATGAGAATTATGAACTGTAATATAAAAGTTCAAGTTTTATTATTAACAATAATTCTTTGCATTTATAGACTATATTAACATAAAGTATTTATCCAATCATCTAGCACATAAAATATTATAGGTAAATACATTAATATAAATAAACAAAAGTAATCATGATTAGTTAACATACATTAGTTTGTTGTTAGTAATTGTTTCTCAACTGACACACAAACACTAACAAATTAAAAAAAATCTGCTAATATGACCTTTTTAGAATTCATGATTACGGCAACATCGTGGGACTCTTAATGTCATGTACAAGTAAATACTGGGATATCACAAATATGTTTATGATTTACATTTTAATAAAGGACAAAGTATTTTCACATTAAAATTTTTATTTGAATTACTTTTGCAGATGCTAAAATTCATATCAAGGTATTTATTGTTTAACAGATGACACAAATGAACACTAGTAGAATGAAAGAGGATCTCTTGAGGCTCTCACTTTGGAGCTACATGGGGCAGGGTCTTTTATGTGAATATGGTTTATCTATGATGATAGGTCACCAATTGTAACATGACTTAGTTGTTGGTTTCAGGAAAATTCAATGCTGGGAACATACATAGTCAATAAATAACTTCACTTTCTGCATTAGGATATTTTCATCAGAAACAATTATCTACTTATCTAGTCAAAACAGCTCATTTATCACCCGAGTTTACTTATCAAGAGTTGCTTCAATAACTTACTAGTGTCTATTCATTAAAAATTCTTATATCCCCACTTTTGTTAATTTTCAAATTTCAAACTTGAAAGGCCTTATCCTTTAATCAGGTGAACTCCCTCCTCCTTTTCATGTAAATCTTCCACTTTCGACTCTCCCTTTCTGAGGGATGGCTTATGTTCTGCCAATCTGGTGTACTTTCCTACTGCAGTAAATGATAAGGAACTTATCTGTTCTGTTAGCAGACTACCTTGTTGGGGTTACCAGCACCCTTGAGAGCTAATAGCTTGAAAGTGTGAACTGCCTGGAAAAATTAAAAGCCTGAAAATAATCAATAAAGGACAAAATAAATAGGCAGAAAATAGTATTAAAAGTGGGGGCCTGGTGGATCTTCCAGCCCTAATAGTAATTGGAACTGAACTAGGAAAAAGGCCCAAATTCTTTATTTAAGGGGAAATACACCAAAAGGTTTCAGTGTGGCAGGCTTCTTGAGTGAAACAGGATAAAGATGGAAAAATAAGTTGTTTGGGGATAGGGAGGTTATGCCCACCTCCAGAATTGCATTTGAACCTTGGCTGTGAGCTTAGGTAGGGTGTCAGCTTTAATGTGAACAATCTGCCACCGGTGGGTTCACAGCAGGAGTTCTCAGGAAAGCAACTCCCTGCCTTGTGGTGGCTCTAACAAACCCATAATTCATAAATGGCCTCCATCACTACCTGCTGATATTTTGGTGAATTCTACATAAGAATTCATGATTTGTTTGACTAAGAATAAATAAATAATAAATAACATTTTTTAATACTATAATGGAATTACACATATTAGGTAACATGGGGAAGGGGTTATTTACTATTTTAGAAAACAGGTAACTAGAAAGAACATGTGTTTCCTACTCTGAGTTACTCAACTTCTATTCATTTACCTTTGATCATGCAAATTCTTACTTAGAATCATAAAATAAATATTATGTAAGATTTTGAAAACAATTTTCAAGTCCTATTGACATTCTAGAAGCTTATTAAGTTAATTATAAATTTGCACACTCCAGATGACAGGAACCACAGAACTTAACTGTTTTTACTTCCTACTATTCATAATGATGGTCATGGTTAATTAACAGTTTCATCAAGTTAATTTGATGTGGTAAATTGTCACATATAGAGTGTTTCACAAACATTCATTAGAAGCAGAAAGACTTTGTGATAGATATTCAAGAAGAGCAACACAATGTCGGGTTAAACAATCTGAGCTTTATAGGCAGAAAGCTTACATTTGACTCTCCTAACAGTGAGATACTGAATAAAATTTACTAAAACTTTTTATTTTTTTACTACAACTACAAAATAAGATAGCATTTGTATTGCCCCAGTTGTACCTCTTCTCTTTGGTTACAGTAATGGGCAGGAAATGAATCATTCTGGACCTGGGAAAGCTACAGCTGCTTTCAAGCTGAGCTGATTACCTAGGCCTATCACAATAAGGCAATGGCCAACAGGAAAAAAAAGATGACAAAACACTGATTTACAGGTATCTTTCTCTTTTCTTTTACATTATGATCAAGTCAAAAGAATAGTATCAGGCTTAAATTACTTAAAAAAAAAATTCTTGAGTATGTAAATCCTAACAAATCTCTAATTTCTCCACTGTTTTCCCAAGGTATCTATTACCTGAGTCTAATGTATTGTAATCCTTCAATGCATTTTTTTTCTTATTATACTCCACAAATAGTATTTAATTCATAGATTTCCCTAAGTATTACGGAAACAAAGGTGACTGTGAGCCCAGTACCTGTCACATAGTAAAAACTCAGTAACCATTAACTATTATCATCATGATAGGATTGTAGTCTCAGTTCTGCTACTTGTCAGTCTATTTTATTTGTTAATTAAATTTATTTTAACTTATGTATAAAAAGCTTAAAGGTTGTACATATCAATGGGGTAATAGGTAATGTTTTAATGCAGGTATATATTATGCCGTGTCAATTAGGTCAAATATTTCTATCTCTTAATTCATCATGTGTTTGTGGGGAAGATATTCAAAGCCTATTATTTTTTGAAATATAAAGTCCATTATTTTTATCTATAGTCATGTTACCGTGCAAAACAGCTCACCAGAACTTTTGAACTTTTGACTCACCTTTTCCTGTAACTTAGTATGCATTAGTCAACATTTTTCCATTTCTCTCTCCTTCCTTCACTCTCCAACCTCATTTAACTACCATTCTTCTTTCAACTATGAGATAAAGGTTTTTAGATTCCACATACAGCCTACATCATTGTCAGACTTCGGCTTCTATCACACATATCTTCCCCATACCCAGTTCCCTGAGATAGTGCAGGTCCCTGAGACAATGAGACTCCATTGTGCCCTAGCTTAATATCAGTCTCTGAACCATGAAGGGTGATGCTAAGTTGGGTCATGCCTGAGTCCCATAGCCACAATGACCTTCACCATCTCAAAGGTACAGCCCATCCAACAAGCTGAAATGTTAGTCTTTTCCACATTGGTGCATGTATCTGTCTTGTGCTAGGTCAGGTCTGGAGGCTCTATTTGTGAGCATCACTAGCCCAAGGATAGCTGTGCTGTCTGAGATTGGATAGGGTAGTGGAGATAATCTTTGGCTGCTAAAACTGATACTAAGCTGGGTCACACCTAATTCTCACAGCCTCAGGAATCTACATTGTCTCAGAGGATGGAAGAATGTGTATACCCAGTCCACTCTGATCTTCTAATGATGCAGGTCTCTGCCTGATGACAGGGAAGGTCTATAGGTTCCGTTTGCAAGCTCTGGACTGTATGTAGATAAGGTCTGGTGCTCTGCTCTATTGCAGTGGTCTTGGCACTGAACTCCCAAAGTCCCTTCATGCCCTGCTCCTTAGGGGGGTGGAATTTTGCCCTCTGATCTACTGCCAAAGGTTGGAGGAGAGGCGGTGGCAGTAGTCTTTGTGACCTTTATAAACTCAGTTTTAGTAGTTCAATCCATGGATTGGCCTGATGTTAGGGATTGTGAGGCAGTACCAGATTCAGGGTGAGCCTGTTACTGGGTATCACATCTAAGGCATGGATTTAATTTCTTCTCTTTTTCTTAAACTGAAGGTGCCTTTCTGCATGCTACACTGCTTTGAGTTGTGAGGGGTGAACTGGACAACTCTTTGCTTCCTGCCTTCTTCAATGCATCTTTCCTTATTATTATACTAAAAACAGGCATTAATCTCTCCTATCTGTCTTTCTTAACCCTTTGAAAGTAGTTTGTTGCATTCGTAATTGCTGAAATTACTGTGTTTATGGAAGGACACTTGCTGGAAGATCTTGCTTAGCCATCTTGCTCTGCTTCTCTCACCTTTCTATATTAAACAAATCACTTTGACCCTTGAAGAAATAATTTCCTCTTCTTTAAAATTATATCTCTTACTTAATTCCCAAGATTGATGTATCAAATACATTACAACTTTGAGTTTTCAAAATTAAAAATCAGTAAGGCACAAAGCCCAGAAGCTTTCAATCAGCAAACCTGGACACTAATAGTTAATTCCTCCTCATAGTCTTCTGAGCATGCTTCCCTACTGTGCCTATCTCCTAACTTGTAGCTAACTACTTGCATATTTATCTTTTTTGCTAGATTACAAGATTCTGTAACATAAGTCATATTTCAGAAGTCCTATGAAGATCTGTGCAGACGAATAATATGAATATGATGAATCAATTCAATTGTTTTTAAAAAATGCCTTTTCCCTATTTCTGAATTCAATGAGTAAGAGCCCTTTCAGAGGAATAAAATGGCACACTCTTTCTCCAGTGGATTTCTGAGTATATACAAGTGATATAATTAATTCTCTTGCAAAGTGAGAAAAGCATAGGATGTACTTTTTTTCTTTTAAAGGATGTTTCTGATAACTGAAAAAAATGTGTTCATTTTAATTTTCTCTTGTTCACCATGTTCTTATATCTCAAAAGGGCCAATTATGTTAGTCATTTGGCTCTATTTTCATTATTGCTGTCAAAGAGATGCAAGCCAATATCAATGTAAAATAGTTTTATTTAATCTCCTAAGTATATAAATGGATCATAAGGATACACACACACATACATTTCCAACACTTGTATAGGTTTTTGTATTTAAACCATATCTTATGCTGGTAACTAATATTTGGCCCAAACATCATAGGTAAGACTGAGAAAATGACATTATTCAATTTCTCATTGACTTGAAATGGATTAGAAAAGTTAGGCTTCTATGAAACACGCATGTTATATCTTCTATTCAGCCACAGTTAAATCATATAAATGGAACAGAATCCATTTAGTAGGATGAAGGAATATGATTCTCTAATACAGAGCAAAGAAGACCCCTATGACTACAACATGCTGCTCTTCCTTTGAGACAATCCTAAGCCCCTCACACCAGCTCCCATCAGTTTTCCAGGATGAATTTTATTTTCTTTAAAGGGCATTGTATAATGAACCTATTCAGAAAAAATAGTTTGATTCTCCAACTAAAAGTGATGCTCTCTTCTCTTACCTCATAAGTATTTAATGCTCCATTTACATCCTTCATTTTTTTATGCTGCAACATATAAACCTTCAAACCTGTCAATCAGACACTTGAGCAATGGATACAACTCACATGCTATTTGAAATGCCCTCCACATTATCTCATATTGTCCTTTATTTTTGGATTCTTAACATCATGAAAATTTATAACTGGAAGAAATAATTAGTCACTCTAAATTTATGCTTTGTGCTAGCAGTCACTCAACATCCCTACTTCATGTTTGATGTGTAAATGTAACAGGGATTATTTTTTCCTTTTCTTTCCTCAAATTCTATTGCTCTATTGATTCTCCATACCCATTTAACAAGTTTCTGTTGTGTTAGAGGAGCTTCATCTCCAGAGCTTCTACTTATAATTTATAAGTGCTGACCACTAGAAACAATGATGAATCATGATATTATACATAAATATTTCAGAAATACCACGATAAAATGGGGTCATTGGGCCAGCTGAGAAACTGCTTAGTTTTTCAAATGGGAATATGTGTTCCATTTCATAATGTGATTTAAAAAAAAAAACTTTGAAAAGTAGAGCAATATAGATTATCAGATATGTTTTAGGAAATATTTGTGTTCAAAGCAGTATACTTTTTCCTGGCTGAGTGAGTCAAACAAGGCGTGTTCTTTCTAATTCAGTTTCTTATGTGCAACATATACTCTAATTTCTGTCCCTGTTATCACCACTCTTCTCATTTTAAATAAAAGCACTGTATATAGTATGCATATGTGTGCTCTTTTATACCTGTATCCTTTCTCTCTCCAACCATAGAATGTTTTTCATTAATTGTGTTTTTAGCAAACTAATTTTTTTCCACAAAGACTCAATACAGATACTAAACTTCCCTGTAAAACCCTTCCATAGAGACAAAAAGGCATTTAAGTGGTCTGATTAATTATATTTTATAAACTTTTGCATGCACTTCATTAACATATTATCTTTTGAATAATATTTATTTGTAAAGTGTCTTTCCATTTGAATGTAAAATGCTAAGGATTAGAAATATATTTTTGTATCTTGAAGAACCTAGATTAATATATTTAATAGATGCTTAATAAAATAGGTTGAATAGGTGAAAATGGGAAATTTTAATTTTCCAATAGTTGTAAGTTTTAAAATTCTTTCTATACTCAAAATCTCCACAAAAGAAAATACATTATATCTAGTATTCTCAAAAATAGTAAGTGACCCATTTCTCAATTGCTTATATTAAATGGCTAGTTACTGTAGTAATAATATGAATAATATTCATCTTTATGAAGCTTACTCCATGTCAAATAAAAAGTGAAAACACCATTGCAGTTCTAATTGAAGATGAGAAAACCATGCCTTTGAAATCTCTATCATCTCTAAATTTTATTTTACTAAATAAAAAGAAATATGTAGTATAATGATAGTAATTAATTTTGACTTAATTTGAAAATGACTTTCTTACTACTTTATAAGTTTGTACTGATACCAGGGTAATTGCATGGAAATGGTCTATTTTATTTTCAGGTATGATAGTAACTGATTTTATATTAATTAAAAATGATTTTCTTACAAATCTGTTAGGCCAGAAATATATCAAAGTAATTTCACAGAAATTTTCTATTATATTTTTTCAGGAGTTTAAAGCAATAAAAGCTCATGCAGTTTATTATATTTGTACGTGACTTAGTTGAGGCAACATTGTTAGAGTAATACAATCGTCAGAATAAGTTATTCCCAGAAGTTTACTCAATGTTATGTATTGCTTACAGAAATCACAGTGTTTAATATTTCCTTAAACCATCAAAATGATCAACATAACAAATCAATTGGTTGAAATATGTACTAAAAGTAAATCTTTGGGTTATGTGCTTTAGTAGAAAGTGAATTGAAATAATTGCAAAGAGATTTGCATCATAGTTTTTTATGTTATTCTAATATCATGGCTCTCCATAGCATTTGTCTGAACTACTGTGATAACCTTCTAGCTGGCCTGAAGAACCATGTCTCTTCTCTTATTCTCACTATTGCAGTTATGTTCCTTACATAGCCTGACTATGTAATATAACTATTCCATGACATTTCCTATCTCATAAAAATTCAAACTACTTAGAAGAACCCTTAAGACTTTCAAAGAATGTCACGTTCTTATTTTACCATTTACTTTTCATTACAACCCATTATGACCTACCCCCATCATTTCTTTTTTAACTGAAAATGCCAGCTGTCTTGCACAGTTGACTCTTGTTCTGTTACATTAGGCAGAGCATCATTCCCTGAACTATGAATGCTTGGCTCCTGCCTTCAGATCCTGACTTTCTCCCATTTTGAGGCTACTTGCTTTGTTCTTGGAGTTTAACTTTGCCTCAGTCTGTAGTAATAACCTTAACTTTAGAGGGGGTTTACAGCATTCTGAGCCATGTAAATTAGTTTCTAACACCTTACACAATTATGTTGACATTGTTTTAGATGTCTAATTCTTCCTGTAGGTGTTGAATCTAACAGGATAGGCTGGGTTACATTAGAGTAGGAAAAAAACACCCAAATTTCAATGACATAATAAAATGACAGTTTATTTTCTTCATTTCTTTTTACCAAGTATGAAAATTGAATTGAATAATTCAATGAATTGCATAATGAGAGCCATGGAGAGTTTTGAAAATATCTAAGCAAAAGCAGTTATGTGCGAGCAAGTGTATTTGCCACCATGGAGGGAGTCTGAAATGTAGCATTGAAGTAAGCATTCAGTTTAGTGTGAAAATCAGTCTCCTGAGTACACTGTAATGCCTCACAAACTCATATTGCAGGAATCATGGACAAGTTTTTCCAATCAAGCAGTAATTGCACCAACTCTATACAAAAGTGTTATTTTATTTACACTCTCCAATGCCTAATATATACCACTAATAGTTCATATAATACTCATTTGAATTAAAAATGTCTGGTATTTTATAGATGAAAGCTGAGGCTTTATTTCCTATGGATGTTAACCATTCATAACTGTGCCACTAAGAACTATAATAAATATTGTAAAAATGTTCTTTGTCTTTAAATGCCATTCAACAAATATATCACCATACATCAACCGTGCCAATGGATAGCTATTTCAACTTAAAAGGTGCATTGACAAATTTTACTTCAACTTGCAAAACGATTAATTGTGGACTTTCTTTTGGACTTAAAACAATATTTACCCCATGGTAATTTTCTTCCTTAAAAACTGAAATACTAAAGTAAAAGTTAATCTTTATGCAGTGTTATATTTCAGTTAATGTTGACAAGATAGTATCAAGTTTTACAGCTAACAAGATAACAAAACGTAAAATATATTTCAGAATTAAGCATTGATTAGCAAAAAGAAAAGTGAAATACACAGATTAAAATGTCAGTTATTGAAGTTCTCTGCTGTTTCATTATTGTTGATAGCAGTAAACATTATAAATCTCAAGTTTACCAGGCAGAATGTCATGCAGTTTGTCAAATCCAGTTTAGCTAAAATGAGGTTTGTTGCTTACACAATCAACTTGCTAATTCTGCTGGCACTTATTCTACTGCTGTTGCATAAATCCTCAACTGTAAGCTACAGCATACATTTTAATTTGCTGGCCATCAGGTTAAACAAAAAACATGTACTCCTTCAAGTTCTGTTGTAGTTACACTAAATATTGTCATCAGATTTTCCAACAGATTATTTTTCAGGTTTTGCTTTAAGTTAAAGTCAGAATATGCCACATTTCCACAAATAATTTTGATGTCTACTTACTGTTTTTCTAACTATAATTTTTGTAAAAGTTCAATACTTTAAGTGAACAATTATCCTTAAATATGGATTTTTTTAAGATTTCAGAATGCATTTAATGCCCTGTTTTTAAATTTTTTATTATTATACTAAGCCACTGAAAACTCATTACAACTTCACATTAGTAATGTAAACAATCAAAAAATTTAAGTGTCAGTATTAATTTTATGCATTATTTTTATGATAAGCAAAATTATATGTGAGTGAATGGGCTTGAGATTAAAAAAAGAAATCTCTTCAAGATATCAGTATGGAATTAGTAAAGCTCAGTTCATTATCATAAATGTGAATGTTTGGCTGAAAGAGACTGAGAGAATATATTTTGTCCGTGGTGAGCAGAACTCTCTCTCTCTCTCTGCTTCCCGATGGCCATGTCCTGTGCTGCTTTCCTCCTCCAGACCCTTTGGCCACATCTTGGGCACAGACCAATGGAGTTGGCTATCTAGGGATTGAGATCTTTGAAACCATAAGTGCCAAATAAACTTTTTTTCCTCTGAAGTTGTTCTTGTCTTATCTTTTGGTCACAGCAGTGAAATGCTGAGTAAATCAGAGAATTAAGGTGAGCTCAGGTTTGGTTGATTGATACCCACTCTTGTACCATCAAGTTTCCTTTTGCACAGCATATTTACCTTAATGTTACTCTTCCACTGGCCTCCAGAGGTAATCAGAGCTATACTTTCTATATTATAGTAAAAAACAAAGTACATTTTTTCCCAGAGGACTGTTAGTTGATTTTTCACTTTCACTTCTTCCTTCATCAAAGTTGAGCAAGCCTACCTACTATCCCTGAAAAAGGTCACTTAAAAGGGGAATAGGGCCAGATATGATGGCTCGAACCTGTAATCCCAGCAACTCAGGAAGATGAGGCAGAAGGATCACAAGTTCAAGGCCAGTCTCAGCAATGTAGCAAGGTCCTGAGCAACTTAGTGAGATCCTGTCTCAAAATAACAAAATTAGATGTAGCTCAGTGGAAAAGTACCCCTGGGTCCAATCCCCAGTACCAAAAAATAAGAAAACAAAATAAGAAGTAAAAAGAAGATAGGGTCAATATTATGGCTTAGATAGCAAATGAGAGGTGGATATAAGGGTCTTAAATGTCTCTTCCAGTAGTTCCCCTTCATCTGCAGGGAATACATTTCAAGACCTGTAAATTTCTGAAAGCAAGTATAGTACTAAATCTGAACTATGATTTTCCTATAGGAACATACCTATGATAAAGTTTAATTTATAAATTAGACACAATAAGAGATTAACAATAACTAATAAGAAAATAGAGCAACTATAACTATATACTATAACTAAAGTCATTGTTTATTTTGGGGAATTTTCAATTTAATATTTTTGAACTACAGTGCACCAAAGATAAGTGAACCTGCAGAAAATAGTTAAGGGGAGACAACTCTAACAATATATGAGATTGACTTGAAATAATTAATATTGGCTACCATAGAAGACTTCCTTTAAAATACTTCAATGATATGTGCATGAGTTAGCCAAGGATTTATCTATTTCTCTGTTTATCTATTTATCGGGTACTGAGGATTGAACTCCGGCACTTGCCCACTGAGCCACAACCCTCAGACCTATTTTGTATTTTATTTAGAAACAGGGCCTCACTGAGTTGCTTTGTGCCTCGCTTTTGCTGAGGCTGGCTTTGAACTCATGACCCTTCTACTGCAGCCTCTCAAGCCACTGGGATTACAGGTGTTTACCACCATATCCAGTGGATTTTTTTTTTTTTTTGGAGAAGAAAGCTTATCATATTTTTCAAAGATAGCTTTGCTGTTTTCATCTGCATGGTCTTTGGACAAATTAATGTCTATGTGCCTCAGTTTACTAATAAGCTTAGGGGGCATAACAGTTTCAATCTCATAGAGTTGGAAAAAAATAATTAATAAATGGTTACTTGTAATGCTGTATAATTCACTTGTTTCTATCTCCCTCTCCTGCCTTTCTCAGTGTCCAATCCATTCTTCTAAGAGAACACCATTTTTGTTTCTCAAATGAGTTACAGTATTTGTCTTCCTGGTTTAGCCTATTTCACTCAAAAATAATGATCTCCAATATTTTCATATTGCAGCAAATGACAAATACTTATTATTTCTGTGGCTGTATAATATTCCACTCTGTATATATACAAAATTTTTCTACATTTGTTCATCCATTGATATTATCCCTTTTTGATTCCAGATCTTGTCTATTGTGAATAGTGTTGTAACAAATATTGGACTAGAGGTATCTTTTTGGTATGATAAATTCATATCATTTGAATATATACCTAGTAGTGAAATAGCTAGAATGTATATTGTTCTATTTTTATATATTGAGGGAATCTCTATACTGCTTTCCATAATGAGTATACTGTCACATTCCCACCAACAACATCCTTGTCAAAACTTACTTTTGTCTGTTTAATCATAGTTATTCAAAGGTGAGATGATATTTTATTGTGATTTTGATTTAAATGTCCCCAATTATTAATGATATTGAGCATTTTTTCTATACTTGTATGCCATTTATCGTCAGTTAATGAAGACAAATCTTTAGCCCATTTTGTTGCTGGATTGCTTTTTTGTTTTTTTGGTGTGATATATATTCTGAATATTAACATAATAATATATAATAATATAAATAAATAAAAATATAAATAATATAATAATAAATATTATGAATATTAATCTTTTGCTGGATGAATGCTTTTCAAATGTTTTCCATCATTCTGTAGGTTATTTTTAAACTTTTTTCTTTTAAAAAATTTATTCTAATTTGTTATATATATGACAGCAGAATGTATTTCAAATCATATTAAATATATAGAGCACAATTTTTCATTTATCTGTACACAATGTAGAGTCACACCATTCGTATCTTCATACATGTAATTAGAATAATGATGTACATCTCATTCCGCTGTCTTCCTTGTTAGTTTGCTTTTTGGTTTGATATAACCCCAGAGACTTTTTTTCCCATTTCATGAACTTTGGGTTCTTATCCAAAAAATTGTAGCCTACACTAAAGTCATAAAGTGTTTTATCTGTTTTCCTATAGTAATTTAATACTTTCAGCTCTTACATTTAGCTAGTTGATCTGGTTTGCATTTACCTTTGTATATGGTGAGAGGTAAGGATCAAGTTTCACTTGCTCTTCATGAGTGCCACTGTCAAACAGTGGCTATACACAGGTCTAATAAGCAAAGTCAGATTATAATTGTTCATAAAATACAGGTTTTTACAAAAGACAGCCCTTCAGCAAAGGAATATAAGATACAAAAGATGAACGTTACAAACTTTAAGAAATATGTTGTTCATATGTGCCAGGTAGTAAAATCATGGCCTTGTATGTTTGAGAAAAGGGTCAATTTTAATGTAAATAAATGGCCTGTTTGGCCTTAGGTGGAAGGTTACTATGGCTTGATCTTAAACTATTTAAATTTTAGCTGCAAAATCATAGCCGAGACTAGGTTATGATTATAGGGGAAGGAAGGAGTCTACACTGGTCTCAGGTGCTTGAGAACAATATAATATCTATTACTTTAAACTAAAAAGTGAATTATTTCTGAGGAGGTTCAAGTTAGAACTAAGTTTTAAGTGATCTTTGCTTGATCAAAGCTCAAGCAAATAGGCAGTACTGGCTCAAGGGCACCGAATTACACTGGGCGCATAGGGCTGAAGAAAATTCATGGGACTTACCCTCAGGATTAAGGGCCATAAAACTCTCCAATGAGTAAATGAGTTGCAAAAATATTGAAGGTAAGAAATATGGCACATCTTTAAAGATATTTATGGAATTACGATTCCAAGAAGGGAACAGAAAGCCAGGGAGGACAAGTATAGATCATGTCCTGGTCTGACTTAACTGCTATTATGATAGGAAAATAGCTACTAAGTATGATTTTCAAACTGAAATAGTAAGGAGGGAAAATTTATTTGAACAATGGATGCTTTTGGAAGACTCAGAACTTACTGATTTAGGAATGGGAAACAAAAACGAGTTTGGGTCAGAAAGTAAAGGGAAAGAAAGTGTTGCAATGTGGGAAAGAAAATACTGTCTTTATTCTGTGAGAGTTGTTAACTGACCAACTGAAGAAGCAGGTTAAATTGCTAGGACTTGGTTGAAAGGGACTCTAATGAGGAGGGAGAGCATAAGGAAATGAGAAGGTAAGAGCATGCACTGAGTAGCACCTGATAGAAGGCGTGTCCTCTAAACCACCGTGGGACACAAACCTGAGATATAACAGCAGCTTCAGTGCAAGCCTACTTTGAGGTCTATTCTCCAAGTGAAAGGAAGGTAGGGATGTTGGAAGAAATTTTAATTAAAAAGTATTTCCATAACAATGTTCATTGACATCAGTCACTGAGGCATTGGGATGATAATGTGTTTATTTATTTTTATACAGCAGATAACAAGGAGAGACTGCATAACTATTCACTGATTTCCACTGAGGTGGTAAAAAGAACCCTTAGTCGGGAACCTCTTCTTTCCAACATCATCTCCTATTCAGCGTCCTGATTGAAGAACAACACAACTGCAGGGAGTATTTCATGTTTCCTATAATCATTTAATATATAGAAATCTTCCATTGATTGTGAAAAATTAGTTCTGTTCCCCCAAATTGCTGACTACCAAAAGAAACATATCATAAACTAAATCAAGGAGGCTATTAGTAAATTTTTCCAAACCAAAGAACTTTGGATAGATTGAACATTTTACAATGAATCTAAAAGCAAATGCATATTCATTGATTAGCACTAAATTATTGAGACAGACTACTTCCGATGTTCATAATTAATCAGTCAACCCATATTTATAATGATGTATTGGAATTCTGTGAGTATTGATGACATATTAAAAGATAATAGCAAATTTAGGAAAATCTTGAGAGAAAGTAGACCAAAAGAAATTATATAATGGTTTTAGAGGAGGGACAGCTGTTTCTTAAAAAAAAAGTTGTCTTTCTACTATACAAACTTTTGTTACACTCAAACATGACTAGGCATAGTGGCAGAGGATATAAAATTGTGTGATTGTCATGGTTTAGAATTTTAGAAATAAAAACATTAAGCTCTTGGTTCTTGGAACTTGGACTGTTTTTGTGATATGAAAAGATTCAGTTGGTTCAAGGTAAAGAGAAAATGCAGTTATTTCTGTGGCTTTGTGAAAACCATATCACAATCAATTCCATAATTCTAGATTTCAAAGTATCAACCAAAAGAGAAAGAAAATATATGACATTATCTTGGATTGTCTCACAAGTCGCATGACAGAATTTTTCAGATAATAGAGGTTAACAGCTCTGGTACACTAAAACAATTTCAAAAATTTTCATGAGATTATGAATGTCATTTTTAAATAAGAAGCATTTTGTTAAAGTCTTCCTGCCCCTAAATAACTAATTGTCAAAAATGTTGATTAAACATACTTACTGCTAAATAGGGGCATCTGGGCATAATTATTCATTTGATTAATTGCTTGTAGAGCAACAGGATTGTGGTGTGGATGTTAAAAAAAAAAAAAAAAAAAAGAACTCTAACTTTAAGCTGCCCCTAGACCTGTTTCTAAGGAAAACTATCCCTGTGCCCCCAAATGATCAATTCTGGATTTAACCGAAGGTCATCTTAGAGTAATATAGAATCACGAGTCTCCAAGGAAACCTAAGCGGTCATCTAATTCAATCCATGGCTGCCTTCACATAAATCATCCAGGCTTAATGAATGTTGGGAGGCTCATAAGAAAGATATCTAAGCAAGAAGATGACCGTAGGTCCCAGGAGGTAGAATCTTCTCTTACATCAAACCCACAACTATTCTGCTGCAATTTACAGTAATTTATCTTTTTCTAGCTAATACACTAGAGAATGTAGGTCACTATAATAAATTACATAGCTGAGATAATCATCATAGTTAGGAATTTTAGAAAACTTGATCCAATACTTTCTCTCCATACTCCAAACAAAAAGCAATACAAAGATAAGATTTCTAAACTTGGGATAATGAAAAAATTCACTTAGCATTCGTGAATGAGCTTGATATATAGATATTCATTGACAATTAATCAACAAGGTTTCCTTGGAAGTTCTTTCCCACGTTAAGCAGGCATAGAATTTTTGAAGAAAACTTGAGCAAGAGTTTAATTAGTGGTACCACTTCACTTTTTCTTACCACTACTCAGTGTAACAGTTTATTTATTTATTTATGGTACTGGTGACTGAACCCAGGAATGCTTTACCACTGAACTACGTTCTTGGCCATTTCTGGATTTTTTTTTTTTTGAGACAGGGTCTTGCTAATTTGCTGTGGCTGCTCTTCAATGTAAAATCCTTCTGCCTCAGCTTCCCAAGTCACAGAGATTATAGTATATCGCATCACACTTGGCTAATTTATGTAACTGTTTACTGATGTCAGAATTTTTGTTACTATATAAACTACTTATCCTTAGTCACAAATTATATGGAAATAGAGAAAACCAAAATAAAAATAAATTGTTATATATATATATATATATATATATATATATATATATATATATATACAGTTTTTAGAATATGTATTGCTGTAGAAAACTGTAACCATTTCTATTCTAATAAAATGATTTCCTTCATACTGTAGCAGTTAGATCATAAGCATAATTTTTAGAATTAAATTAATTAATTTAATGAAAAAATGTCACATTTCTTGCCAAATTATCAGTCATAATAAAATAAATGTATTAGGATTAATGGAAGAGAACACACTACTATAAATCCTTATATTTTTCATTTCTAATTTAAAAAATATAAAAATGTTTTGCATGTGGACTACTACAAATAAGTTTACAGTTTTATAATTTTTATTTTCATTTTACAGCAAGTACATGTATGTTTATATTATAAAATACTATATAATTTTCTCTGTACTAGATTGTAAAGTGGTAAGTGTAGTGATGATTTTTAATTTAAATCAAGATGTATTTGGGGAATATTTATCATGTTTAAATGTAAGAAATCAAAAGCCAAAGGAAGCATTAAAAACAATTCCAGACCGTAAGCAAGATGGTCATTCAGATATACCTCAATTCTAAGTTCTTCTTTTTCTTTTTTCTTCCTTCTTTCCTTTTTCTTTTTTTTCAGTATGGTGGCCACTTAATCACTGAGCCACATCACCAGCCCTTTCTTTATTTTGTATTTTGACACGGGGTCTTGAGAAGTTGGTTAGGGCCTTGATAAGTTTTGGAGGCTGGCCTAGAACTTGAGATTCCCCTGCCTCAGCCTCCAGATTGGCTAAGATTACAGGAAAGTGCCTTCACACCCACCATAACTTAGTTTTTCTATAATAAATTTTACAGACTATGAATTAATTCTTATATATGTAATCTAGATCTCAATTGAACAAAATATATCAGACTACCAGATAATAACATGGGATTTTCTTCATTTAACTACCTATTTATCTCCAGGTTCAACCTAATTATTTATACATAATTTTATAATGATCAGAATTTAGTAATTATTCATTGAATTTTGGTTTTAAATACCTGAATCTGTAGTCATTTTGATATATTTCTGAAAAATAAGTATTATAAAATGAGAGATTTTTAAATAACATAATGCTATTTTTCAAGTAATCTCCTGATAATTCAAAACTACTAATATATTCACCAGAAAAAAAAAAACTTCCAATTCTATAATTTGACCAAATCTGAAGGAAAAGGTATGAAGTCAAGTGAATAGTAAATGTCCTTGCTCAACTTGGTCAAGTTTGGGATTGGGAATCTTGGTCATGTTTGAGTGCCCATAATGCCAGAGAAAATTGTAAAGGTTTATAGCAAAATTCTAGTTTGGTTAGCACCATGGGATATGTAAACCACTTTATTGTAATTGACAATTTTTATAATTAAATTAATATAATAATTATTCACCATGACTTATAATGCACTAAGCTATCTACAATTAAATGACCCCCAAAAACAAGTTTGTAAAAATTCTGTGTAAAAATAACTTTCAAACAAAGCAGACAGACAATAATAAGTAAAATAGAATAAATACAAGTTGATTCTAGAAATTACTATTCTATTACCTAAAGGAGATTGCCTGTTTTATTGTATTTGCATTTGTTATGAACATATTATGTCAGAGAACACACATGATTGTTTGTTGGAGTTGACAAAAAATTTAGTATTCTTCTTGTTTTATTATACCAAAATTATATAAGAATTCTTTGGTTTCATTGATTACAATTCTTCTTTTTGCAATCAGAAATAATCTTAAAGATAAACCAAGCCATCTGCTTAAATATTCTTTCATGAAAAGTAAACTTAATAGAATGTGTATACAGATTGTTAAAGCTACAATCTTTCAGGTTGTGCCCATGTAGAATTAGACAGGCTTTGGGATAATGAATTAGATATTTACTTATTCCATGCTCATTTATAACTGCAGGATAAAAGCCAGCGAATTGATAGTCTAATACTCATAAAGAGATATATATGTACAGAGTCCAGCACATAGTAAAACATTGGAAATTATTTACTACTACTAGGTCTACTTCTGTATGATCTAATATTTTAATTTGTTTCTTAGTGTAATAGATCACACTGTTATGGTAATTCTTTAAATGTTTTGGTTGAAGAGAGATAATGAAAGGAAAATTAATTGTTGGTCTGGGACTCAGTGGTGAGGCCACAGTTCTGATCCCCAGCACTGTAAATACTACTATTACCACTACTGCTATTATTAATAATAAAAATAATGACAACTGCAACAAATAAAATAATAATTATGGCAAAAGTTAGGGTTGCTGTTTCATAAAAAGCCTAAATAACTATGAGGAGCCCAACCTTCTGTTCTTTAATTTTCAGAGTGCATATACTATTTACTTATAAAGATATGTATATATATATATATATATATATATATATATATATATATATATATAAAGAAATTAGAGATTATTTCTTGCAATACAAGAAAATGCTCATTGTTTTTCTGAAATTTATATCTTTGTGTATGAACTGTGGAAATACAAAATTTAACTTCCCAATATTTAATTCTAAATAGCTTTCAACTGTGGTTAAAGTTTTTCAAATTCAAATTTATAAAGCTCTGGTGTCTATCTAGTGGTCAGATTATCATGCTTTTTTTTGTTATATACAGATGTATTTCCATGTGTGCACATTAATGTGTGTATAGTATATTTATACTATAGTATAATTATATAACATTTTCTAGATGTAAATTAATCCATTTATAATTTTTTCAAAGTAAAAATTATTTTCTAACATTGGAAATATAGAAATCTACTGGAAAATTCTAATATAAAATCTATTCACCTCTTATTTTTGTTTTAAAATCTTTTAATCCAATGTTTCTTCTATCATCTTAAATTGATAGACTACTACTACTCAATTAATACTCTAGAGTCTTTTTAAATATTTTTACTAAATTAATAGGGCATAATATTAGGCATTTGTTTTCTCATTAGGATTTTCAGGATTTGGCTTCTAACAGTTAATATTTATACATACTCCTTCCTGGTTACACATTTTGTAGCTCTTTAAAAAGGTTGTTTCTTTTGTGGATTCATGATTAATCTTTGGAGGACACATGCTTTGTGAAGAGTCCTCACTAATGAATAACATAATGATAGCAACTCTAGCACACTTTGGCACAGTCTGGGAAGGCAGTCTTCCAGCAAACCAATTAATGTCAAAACCAATTTAGCTCTCAGAGAATTTTATTAATTATTAGAATGTTTATTCATTTAAATGAATTTCTGTCCCTGTATAGTCTGAACTGAAATTATGAATTAAGAGCTGAACAATAATGATCTTTTCTTCTAATGAGAAGTAGAAATCTAGAATGCAGCCTGCATTGCTGTATAAAAAACCTGAGCCAGAGAAGTGGTGCAATTTGTATCATAGAAACAAGGGGAAAATGGTATTACATTGAAAGTTATAATAATTAGGTAAAGAATAAAGAGGAAAATCCAGATATGAGGTCTTACAAAATAAATTTGAAGATAATCCATGCTGGACATTAGAAGGCAACCTTAGAGAGATTCCTTTAATTTCTAAATTTATCTATCAATGCTCTGTGCAGCAAAACAGCTACAGCATCAATTTTGCACAGGGACTGCATTTGGCTTATTTCTTTTGCAGGGGAAATGCTTATTAGATGAAAAAGAAAGAAGAAAGGAAGACTTGGATGAGGAGAAAGCAGAGAAAAAGAAAGAAGTGACTATTCTCCAGAATAACAATATAATATACAGAAACTGAAAATGAATGGTGGATTACCTAAAAAAATAAGAAAAAGAAAAAGAAAAAAAGAAAATGAATGATCAAAAGCTAATGCATTTATTAAGTACCTGTCATATGCCATGGACAACACTGTATGCCTTGTAAGTTTCCTCCAAGTTGAACATTTTTTTTTTCAGTGACTAAATGGCTGTGAAAAATGTCAAGGTGATTGAAAGATGAGAGGTACTATCTAACTGCCTAATTTTATCACACAAATCAATATTTTACAATACATATTGACAGTGATTTTTCCCAAAGTTAACAAAAGCAGATTCTTAAAAATGATAGTCCAAATATTTGTACTTTTATCTGCTTTGTGATTAATGATGACAGAAACCTCTGCTGGTGTGTGTGTATTTCCAGCATTCAAATCAAGATGTGAATGCTTCAAGTCATAAGATTACAAGGAATATTAATACAAGGATTTTTAAAAATTCAACACAGTGCAATAAAGTGTGTAGTATTGCCAGAAATGAACTCACTAGATAGATGAAAGATTTATAAATGTTGAAAAAGCAGTAGTACTCCTTGGATTTTTTTAAGGAATTATTAATGACTAAAATGTTGGGAACTGAGATTAGCATTAATATTAGAATCACAGTCAAATGGACAGAGCTTGGAAGAATACAAATGTATTTAACAATTTTTACATAGAACACATCTTTTATTATTTTTGAAACATCACTATCATTGTATTAATGATGCATAATATGTGGCAAAACTATTTTTAAAAGAACACTTTGAATTATATAAACAAAACAAATACCAAGACCAATAGATAACATTAACCTTCTCATTTTTGTGGTTTATAAATCCAATAATTTCCTCTTCCACTGACCTATTTGTTAGGCTACAATAACCAATCTTATCTAGTGTTTTGGAGTGGAAGAGTGCAGTGGCTATCACTGCTGATCAGAATCTCCTCAAATGTGATCATAACATTTATTTTTTCCTGTATCATTGTTTAGAAACAATTCTATCCACAAATAAAAAGTAATTAAAGTATTTAACCTAATTTTGGAAAGATGGTGTATGCACATGGATTTTTATTTTCCTAAAATGATAATAACAGAATAAAATAATACTCCAAGTTACTACTCCTAAATATTTCTATTAAAATCTTTTCCTGGCAAAGCATTAACCTATCTGAAAGACATATTTATATATACAAATTAGATTTGGTACAATTATTATTTCCTTAACTCTAAGACAAAATTTAACACTGATAGATATTTTTAAATTCTTAGAGATAATGTCATTTATTCTGTAAAGTAATGAAACAGTTTTATTTTTTATTTAAACTTTATGTAGGTGGCAGCCAACAGCAAATATTTACTGAGATTTCTGTGTAGTAGTACTGATCTATATTTTTTGACAGACTTCACATTTAATGGCAAACTTAACATTCAGAAACTACGTAGTTAGTAGCACCAAGTAAGTGCTATTACACTCTGTTTAGAGATGAGGAAACATATTCAGAGAGGGCTTAAATATGTTGCCTAAGATAGCACTTATAACCAGAGCCGATGTTTTTAAACTTTAAAAAGTCAAATATAAAGGTGTCTCTGCCCTATAAATTTCTTATAAAAGTAAAACAAAAGTTAGATATTAGTTCTTTTTTGGGGGGAGTACTGGGAATAGAATCTAGGGATGCTTAATCACTGAGTCACCTCCCCAAACCTTTTTATATTTTTTATTTTGAGACAGGGTCTTACTAAATTGATTAGGGCCTCCCTAAGATGCTGAGGCTGGCTTTGAACTTGTGATCCTCTTGCCTCAGCCTCCCAAGCCTCTGGGATTACAGGAGTGCTTCACTATACCTGGCTTAAATATAAATTCTTAATCTTTAAACATACCTATACAATACATGTTAATCTTTGCTCTAAATTTTGGGGCTGAGGATGAAGCTCGATGGTAGAGTTATTGCCAAGCATGCTTAAGGCCTGGTTTCAATTCTTATCATTAAAAAATATGATACATTCTTCACATATATTAACCCATTTAATGCTGAGTGGTTACAATCACAGAGCTTTAGGTCTAGAATGCTCAAGACCATGATTTTATAGGAAAGACCTCTGTAGTCAAGAGATAAGAAGCAACACTCAGAAAAGTGCCAACATTTTTAAGGACTACAGAATTTGTATATTACTTGTTTTACTGTAAATATAATCTTTATTAACACATTAATTTTTCAGTTACTTAAGGGATATGTTATCTCTACATCAAAAATGATAATATGGAGAATATGATATCTGAAATGTCAAAAGTTCACAAATATTTTAAATAGTAGCACCAATGCCTGAAGTCTGTGTATTTTTAATATAAATTCTAATTATTTGTGTTGAGTTTTTATGTAATTCACACATGGTTGTTTAAAACACATGGTTGTTTTACAGCCATTTTTAAAGTATGTAATCTTTTATTTAAATTTTTCTTTTTTTTAAATTGTTGATGGATCTTTATTTTATTTATTTATATGTGGTGCTGAGACTCAAACCCAGTGCCTCATCTATGCTAGGCAAGTACTCTACCACTGAGCCATAACCCTAACCCCTGTGTTATGCGTGAAATTTTTAAAAGCCTGTGTTATGCTTAAAATTATATTAGTAATTTTTAACACAAAAAAGAACATATATCCCTTGCATACACACCAGTCCCTTAAGTCCTGGATTGTTCTTGGCCTAGTATTCCTTTCTCTTTAGCATTTTTTTTAACAAGACTGTCCTGGCTCAGGTGACAAATTTTATGCCACTCTGATTAAAGATCCTAAAATTTAATTATCACATACTAGGAATTACTCTTAAATTTCTTAATTATTATCTGGATGAATATGCAAGGTGCTGGGTATGTAGGAAGAGCATTTAAATCTATCCCGGGAGTTATATTGAAGACCTACATTTGCGAGAAGGTTTAAAGGTGACATGGAGTCCATTGGCATTTAGAGGAACAATAGAGATTGTTATGGTTTAGATATCAGGTGTCCCTCAAAACCTCATATGTGAGACAATACAAGAAGGTTTAGAAGATAAATTATTGGGTTTTAGTACAATCAGCATATTAATCCCCTGATAGGAATGAACTAGGTGGTATATGTAGGTTGGTAGGGTGTGGCTGGAGGAGGTAGGTCCCTGGGGGTGTGTCTTTGGGATATTTATTTTGTCCTTGTTAATTAGAATTCTCTATTTCCTGGTGCCGTGCTCCCAGTTGTTTTTTTTCCCACTATGCCCTTCGGGCATGATGTTCTGCCTTCCCTACTGCCCAGAGTAACAGTTTTGCCCACCTATGAATTGAGACCTCAGAAACCTTGAGCTCCATAATAAACTTTTCCTCTTTTAGTTCTTCTTGTTAGGTTTTTTAGTCACAGTAAAAAATCTGATTAAAACAGAGATGGAGAAGTGATATAAAGAAAGGTAATTAAATCAGTACAGTGGGCATATTGCAGAGATAAAGGAGAGAAAGATATGGGTCAAGTTGAATTTTGCAGTTTCTTCTCTGCTTTCAGTACAATTCTATGGGCTGAGGACACATAGGTGAAATGGAGAGAATGTCTTCTCCTGTCTGTTAATGGCATGATACAAGCAAATTACAGAAGCTTTGGAAGGATACTTAGTAAATATTAATAAGTTAGAATAAAACACATGGAGCATTCTTAAGTTGTAGTTTCAATTAATCGGAATTAATTCCATGTTAATTTACCTATGCTAGAGGGCTACTGAGCATATAGGAAAAAAAGCCGAGACCTTTTTATTTTATTTTTTCCAAATTTTTATTTCTGATTCAGATGCTCTTATTACTTAAAAATAAACAGCTAATAAAGTGGCACACTACAGCAGGTATGACTCTGAACAAGAAGGAATATAAAAAACAAACAGGAGAGCTGCAAATCAAAATAATTAAATGTAAGGAATAGTCTAGAGGGACTTTACAGAAGCCCATAAAAAGAGAAAATCTGCTCACAGCTAGGAAAGTAAAGCAGGGTTATAAATAAGAACAAGCAAAAGCCAAACTATTGACTAAATTGCAAGAAAATAAAAGGCCAAAATTAAGAAGAAAAAGTCACTCTCTGATAGAAATGTAGAACATTTGGCTAAATGGAAGTATACTCCATTAAAAGGAAAGGTTAGTATTTTATATAGAGATCATCATCTTTTAGAATGTTCCTAAACTCTTGCAGTCTTTCCATACCAATAAGTCCCCTTCAATGACCCCAAACATTCTGCTCCCTTTGTAAAATTATTTATGAGGCTAGGTCCTTTATCCCATTGCATTCTATCTTCACTGAATTAGGTGTCAACTTTCAGACTAGAATCAAGGTTACAACAGAGGTGACTGGACATAATTCTCCTTCTCCTTACACTTAAGTTTCACATTGCTTCTCAATATCTTCCAAGAGGCACTGCCATAATGGAAGAATTTCATTCTTTCGGCAATCATCTTCTGCACAATACATAGGGCCTACGGTAAGAAGTGGGATGGATATTCATTGAGTTCATGGTTGCCACAGATGTCAATAGGCTCTGAAGGAATGTATTGCTTCAGCTTATTTTGTGATATTTAGTGAGTCAGATGGCCAAGAGCATCTTCACTTAAAATACAAGGGAGCTGAATAATCTTCAGCTAGAAATAATAACAAATAAATAATAAGATAAATAAATAATAAACAATGTTCAGCTATTACTCGGAAAACCCACATGTAACAGATGACTTCCTGAATTCTCTGTACAAAATTCAATTTCTGAAGTTAATATAATTCTGTCTGTTCTATCTTCATTGTCCCAGGAAAGGAAAATGTTTCTCATCTTGTTTATTGGGGCTGATTTCCTTGCCCATCTTTCTTCCAATCAATCTGTACAGAGTACTGAAATTAGTTAACTATTTAATGCAATCTGATTATGATATTCAACCTGATTAAAATCCTTCTGAGCTCATTATTATCTACAGAATAAAGTCCAAATATTATAGATACACTCCCTGACTATTACTGCCTGATCTGTATGACACACTTTTCCTGAAATCCCAAATAATGCTATTACTCCTGGGACTGTATTCATGTTTCCTATATTGTGTTGCACGCAGTTTGTTTCGCTTTCTGCTCTTTCCTCTCCATTCTGCTATAAATTCCATTAATCCATTCCCTTTTCTCATACTTGGCACTTAGACTCAAATATATTGTTATTACTTCAACGAATGAATGAATAAGTGAATACATAAATCTGTCCCTGACTAGGGCTAGGATCTGCAGGTATCATTTAGTCCTTTCAAAGTTCCTTGCTTCAGGAACAAGAATCTGAAAATTGGAATATATGGCCTCAATTACTGGTTCCATTCTCTGTGTCATGCATGTTATATTCTTTGGCTTCTCTGGATCTACTTACCAACCTACAAGACATATATTTTCTTCACAAAAAGATTGAAAGCATAAAATACAGTCAATGTATACAGAAGCTTTCTCTTAATAATTTAGATAAGTATATCTATCTCTAAGATATAATTGTTAATCAATTCTGCTACTATTTCAAAACTGGTTAAAACTGGTTAATCCTGATGTGATTTATGTAGCATGTCATTGTCATGAGTAAGGTGGTAGAGGTAACCAGTTTACTTTTCTTGATAAACCAAACAAAATGTTTACATGATTTTTAATGCTGAGATAGTGAGCAGAAGATTGTTTATAGATGCTATTCTTCTTGGGGTGGGCTGGATGTCCCTGTGGCCATATGTGATGAGATGTGTAGGTGGGAATGTAATAGTCCAAGGGTCTAGGAGTTCTAGGCAGGAAAACACCTCAGGAACTTTCTTAGTTTCTATTTTTGCACTGGCTTCTTCTGAAAATTTGAAAAAAATGAGTAAGCTTCTATACCTTTCTTGCCTTTTGTTCACTCATCTGCAAATGAATAATCTTGCTGTTGCAAATGTAGTAGTTAAGTTTTAAGGCACAAAGGCTCTGACTTGATTTCTTTTTCCTCATTCTGATGATGACATGAAGAATGTCTCTGTGTTGATATCACTTTAGATTTTTTCATCATTGCTTCATTCTATTCTACAAGTTGATGTTAGCTTTAAGATCTTTTTACTTAACTGAGTAAAGTTCAATCTTGTTTGTTTCTGTATTCTATTTCATGATTTATCATATGTTTTCTTCTATCATTTTTCTTTGAAAAATCATTCTAAAACCATTCTAGATATCTATTGCTTCCTTTTTGCCATTTTAGAGGACTTATAATATATGATACTATAATTATAGGCTTTCAAAAAATCAAACACAATTTTAGGTATTTGTGGTTGCTAATCATTTTCTCTTAAAATAATGCCACATGATTATAAGTTTCAAATATTCAGTCAGTCCCCAAAGCAACAAGTCTGCATTTTTGTCTTGGCTTAGGTTCTCTATTTTACAAATGATGAAGTTTTCCACATAATTTAGTAATCTTCTGTTTGTTTCATATTCTAAAGGATTTAAAACATGTTATAGGAATGATGAATTATGGAAGCATGTTATTTTTATTATGCCTGTTAGTTGTAACATTGTAATTCATTCTTGTTTGGACTCTATTCTAACTGCTGTCTCAAATCCTAGTTCAATCAAATCTGTACTGAAGAACTACAACTATGAGAAACTGTACTGGATGCAGTAATTGACACAATGAAAGCATAAGAAAATTTCTGCCCTTAAAAGTCTTATTATTTATGTAGGAGGCAAACACTATAAGAAATTATTTCACTTGAATATGGCGATAAAGCATCAAATTTTGTGAATTTTGTCTAGGATTGTTTTGCAAAATTGAAGAAGTCTGAGGCTTTCTAAAGTTGACACATTCTTCCGAATATAGTCACATGGTACAAAACGCAGTATGATTTCAAGCAACAAGAAACCAACTGACAGAGAAAGGATGAACAAAATGGTGGATGAGAGCAATTATAAGCAAAAGAGAAGAACGCATAGAGGTAAAGTATTATGGTAGAAACAGATTGTCTTAAAAGTTTAGACATGACATAATAAAATAGCATGTATGTAAAATATCATAATGAACAGGTATGATACACAGGCAAACCAGCCTGGAAGCTAAACCACAAACCAACACATGTTTTAATGACATATTGGACTGAGATATGGAAGTGTAAATGTCAAAGAGCAACATACGAGATATTTTGCCTATTTTCACAAATAATAAATCTTTCTAACTCTCTTAAATAAAGATAGAAGAGAATGAATTGAAATGATTGCACATTTTTGAACCTGGGTAACAACAAAGTGGTAATGCTGTGTACATAGACAAGGGCTGGGCAGTGAGCTCATTTAGAAGCTGAGTACAATTTGAATGATAAAGGGAGCCAAATGCAGCAAACTTCCTATTTGATTCCAACTGGAGGGAATGTTAAAATGAATCAAACATTCACTTTATTTAGAAACTTGCATTCTCCAATTTGTTTTGTGGTAGTTTTTCTAACTTGTCTGTCTTCCAAGTAAGAAGTCATTTATATCCTTCATAAAAAAACAGTTATGGCTAACATTCATTAAGTTAAATACTCTTCTAAGTGATTTTATATACATTAGCTTGCTTAATACTCAGCACATCTTATAAGATACTAAATTATTGCAAAATTTTACAGATGAAGAAACTAAAGTACAGAGAATCAAACAGCTTAAAAGAGGTCAGAAAACTAATAAGTCCTGGAGACAATTTTGGAACCCAAACAACTTCAGTTCTTATGTACTGATGGACACTGCTTCCCTCATTCCAAATAGTTTGGTATAAGTTGCCCCTGTTCTACATCTTTTAGTTCTTATGACTTACTTTATTTCTGAGAATGATAGTTCTGTCATTCAGATCCTCTTCATCTTTTAGTCACCCTCTCCAGCAGGCTCAGACCTGATTGATCTCCTGTACTCTAAACCCTTCATGGTTCATAGTCCTTTATATTGGAAAATTGGTCATGCCCCATATGATGTTAACAACTTTCAATAGCATACGATAACTTTAATACAAATTCAAAATAAGCATGGAAGATCATTTACAATCTGACAACTGTATGTATACACAACTTGATTTCTCAAAATACTTTTCAACAAATGTACATCCCAAGCAAAGACATACTGTCAACTTTAATTGTGCCATATTCTTTCACATCTCTTGGGTTTTACCTACATTGATTCAAGTGGATAGAAATACTTCCATGGCTTACTAGAACACTATTAATTCACTTTTGTGCTCATAAGGATTGTTGGAGTTAAATCAATACTATTTGGGTTTGACTTAAGTTTTTGTGTTAGCCTTCACTTGGATTCCTTGTGTCACTCCCTGCTTGTGTGACTGAATGTATCACACTAATTCAGGATATAGACGTTCACACTCCTTTAGTATCAAGCTTATTTTTTAAAATCAATACAGAATAGTCTGCTCCTATCCTCTAGCTCTCATTTGTCTTCATTGTGGCTTCTGTCTTTGTGCTTAGATGTCTGACTCTTGCATAAGTTGTTGCTGTCATGTGCAAAATTTCTCTCTTCAGAGAGCTTCGTAGTATTCTACAAAATATTCTCTTCTTCCTTATCAAAAGGTCTGTGCTCTTCTACAAAATGTCAGAGCTCTACTTCTGCTTTGTAATACTAAGTTGTATGGGCTGGGGTTGTAGCTCAGTGGTAGAGCACTTGCCTAGCATGCTTGAGGCACTGGTTTGATCCCTGGCACCACATACAAATAAATAAAATAAAGTAAAGGTAATCTGTCCACCTACAACTAAACAACAATAATAAGTTGTACCATGCTAATATGTATAATTACAAGGTATTGTATAAAATATACAAGGAACTACTTCTTGTAGTTTTATCATCTGCTTAAATCACCTATAACGTAGAGCACATTCAAAGAGGAGTCATAAATCCAGCAGGAAAGTCATCTTAGTCTACTGTATGGTAGCATTTGATATGGACATTAATGCAAGTCAACAAATAACACTCTGCTATTATAAAGAGAACTTAAGCCATTAGGTAAAGAAGAAAGATCACATGAAGTCAAATAATTTTGATGATGAAAATAAATTATTTCACATGACAAAAATAGGTAAACTGAATTGTTAGCTAATTTTTTTCTGTTTTCCTTCCCTCAAAGTATTGTTTATACAAGGCTAGGGTTGTGGCTCAGTGCTCCAATGCTCGCCTAGCTTGTGCAAGGCCCTGGGTTCGATCCTCAGCACCACATAAAAATAAATAAATAAAATAAAGTTATTGTGTCCAACTACAACTAAAAACTAAATTAAAAACAAAACCAAACAAACAAAAAAGTATTGTATATAAAGATGTTCAGCATATGAGTTTTCCAAATTTTTATTTAATTATAAATTAGAATAAGTCATCATAAAATCTTTAACAAATTTATTTAACTGCATTGTTCACCAATGGGTCAAATCAATTTTATCTTAAAAATTATGATAAATGAAGACAAATGTGAACAAATCACATTCAAAAGTTTCTTTGAAGTCAGTATGAAAGATAGATTAACCAAAATACAAAATCAAAATCAAAATTCAATTTAGGACTCAGATGAGAGTGGCCCTGGACTACTACTTGACCTTGGCTCTTGCAGGTCTCCATATCAGCTGAGAGCCAGAGCTTTTTGAAATAGCTTTGAGAGTTCAATTTTATTTCTAAAGGGGAATTTAGGAAGCATAGGGTGAACACCACAGTAATTCTTTCAAAACTATAAATGGCAACTATTACATTTTCAAAAAATGCTATCAATGAAATTACATATATTTCAATGTTTCCCTTATTTATAATTTTAAATGGTATACTTGTTGTCCATATTATATAATTCCAGTGCTCAAATTTTTAAATTAAATATTCTAAATGTATTATATTTAGATAAAATGTTAAAATAATTTCTCTAGATCCCTCTTGGAACATTTGTAAACTTTCAGTGATTTTGAAGGAACACAATTTTTCTGCTTCGTGGCAAATATCTGTTTACTCTTTGACAAGTTCCTAGAAACAATGAATTTACTATTGCTGTAAGAACAACAAAATCTCCATAATAAAAATATTAAGCCTCATTGAAACTGACTTTCATGCATTTGTAATTTTTCGTAACCATATGAGTAGGCTTGGAATTTACATTGAAGTGATTCTTTTCCCTTGGTAATCAAATGCTCTGAGTTTAAAAGTTTAATCACACATCAAATAATTTGAATTTCTTAAAAAAACGAAATTGTGTAGGTATGGGACAGTTATTGAATGTCAATGGCTGTTAAAATATATTCACTGAGTATATCAAAGGGGGGTTGAGATGTTAAGTTATTGTATTGATTAATTTCAGTTTATTATGCTTCAGGAAGTAAGTCGTCTTAGCAGTGAGTTAATGGAAGATGCATAAACATTTTTAATTCAGAGGCAGAGTGAGGTGAATTGTTACTGCACAGCCTTAAATGGATTATTTTATGTTCTCAGAGCATCTATCAGGAAGAAAGCTGTGTTAGAAAACCAATGTGATTGTGTCAAGATGATGGGAGTAAATTGGCCAAGGCAGGGGTTTAGTCAGTGTTTTTGGCTGTTTTCATTATTGATTGCACAGCATTGATTATGTTAATTCTGCAGAGCTCCAATTTGTTTATTAAATTTGCTAAAATAACAAATTGACATTGGCACAATTTCTCTTTTTATATGGTTTGTTGAGTAGACCCCATTTCTCATTATTTTTGGAAAATTAAAAACAAAACCCTATTACTTATCTCCTTCATCTTAAATTCTAAATTAGCTTCTGGAATATTTTAACCATTTATTCACTTCATTGCTTGAAAAATTAGAAAACTCCATTCATTAATACCTTGTGATTAATTATTATTTATAAGAAACAACTGAGTGGCATAGCAACATGTTGCCTTTTTGTCAAAAGAATACTCAACATACAAGAAACAAGAAAACAAATATCTATGTTATTTACTTTGCAGTGTCTTAGATTGCTAAATACTGAAATAAGTTATAATCTTTAAAAATGCTAAAATATAGCCACAAATTATTAGGGTGGATTTTACCTGTAAAAGAGAAACAAACAAAAATATCTCATTCTTTCTTTCTGCAATGCAGTTCCATATTATATAATCATGTATATAGATATTATTTGTGTGTGTGTGTGTGTGTGTGTGTGTGTGTGTGTTTATGTGTGTCTGTGCATGTCTTAAACAGAGTTCTGAAAACATCCTCATGGAAAAGAATAAAATATTAAATGGAGAGAAGTGAATTTCTGTTAACAGAATACACCTTTGGTGCAAAGATCAAGGTCTTCTGGTTTTACGTTGCTACTCTTACACACCTAGATTCAGACAGAAGTTTTAATAAGGCCAAAGAAATTAAAACTAAATAAGCCTATTGGACACTGATGTGAAGATTGCAAAGGGAAATACAAAGGCCTAGGTTTCCAAGGAACATGTATGAGTGACTTAACATTTCCTTTAATAGGTAGGTGAGCTTCTTTGGTAGAGAAGGATAAGAAGGCAAAAATCCAAAAGAATTCTCAATCATTCTTGTTATGCCTTTTGCATTTGTGACCATACATTTCTGGTGCTAGGCTCTCTCTGTTCCAAGTTGCTCTTGCATGTGCTAACTCCTGGACTTGGGCAAGTTACTTAACTTCTATGCCTCAGTTTCCTCACCTGCACAAGACTGATTGTAGAGCACAGCAATCATAGGATTGTCATAAATACCCATGTTAAGTTCTTACAACAGTGCTATACAAATTCTAGCTATAATTGCTGTGACTCCTGAATCATATTTTTGTTAATGGCACCCATATTAAAAATTAAGAATGGGAGGCAGGACTAAAGGTTTAAAAAGAATGGCAGAACCCAAAAGAGTGTGGTGTTTTTTAAAGGTTAACCTTCAATTCCTTCAATATTAATAATTCACTAATTTTCAAATAATCCTTTTATAATTCACATACTATTTTACTAAAGAGAAAATGCAGGTTTGAGTTTTATATTATTATAGTAAATCAGTTTCAGGCAATTTTTTTCTCTGCTACTGATAGTTTAGTTTTATCCTATGCTGGACTCTTGCAGGAAAATTGTAACAATTGATCTATCAACAATCTTTGAAATTATGAAAAAATCCAATTTGGTTAAAATTAAATCAGCTGAAAACAGAGATCTGATATTTCTGCACCATAGAAATTTAAAATTATTGCAAGAATGAAGGCAGGCAGAAGTATTCTTTGCATACTGAAGAATAATTTCTCATAGCATAAACCTGAGATTTTTGAGCCCCTTATCTGCTATGTAAGTAAGTTCTTAAGGCTCTCCTACTGTTTTTAGATGAGCTTCGTGTTCTTCTTCTTGCCATAATAGATTGGAATATAAATATCAATTTTGGATGATTTATATTATTTTATCAAGAGCTCAAAAATTCAGTTATTTCACTCATCAGTATAAAACATATTCTCTCAAAATTCAAATTTTCCTTTGATAGGTATTTTGCTTAATTCAACATTCAACATGAAATAATTTTACAAAGTAAGCCAATTTCTTCAGGTACCTGTGGAAACATTTGGCAGTTAAAATTCTCCTGGCAGGCACACCAGGCAGCTCAAAGACAGAGAGTCCTTGGATGCATTCTGTAAGGCTGAGGAAGCTGGCTTGATTTGAAGAAAGAAAAATCCAGGTTAAATCACCTTTTATGTTATAATATCTGGGAGAATTCTGAATCAAGAATTACTCATTTGTGGGTGAATCATGATGTTTCTTAAGAAAAATATTGTTTGAAAGCTTTTCAAAAATATATCTCTAGAATCAAAGTGTTCCAGTGATTATTAATAAAAGTTTCTCAGAAAGTGTTGACTAGGTTTACAGGTTAACTCCTATAGTCAGGTATTTGGGGATAGGGTCACAGATTTGGTCCTATAACTCTGGTAATACAGGATCTGTCTTTTTATTTACCAACATTTGTCCTCAAAGAGAAACATGAGGTATGAAAAACATAGAGTTCCCCAATCTAGAGAATGGCCTTCCCTCTGAAATGTATTAACCCAGTAATATTTGAAAGAGAAACTTGAGGGGTCTTGACATCCATCTCCTCCTACAGATATATCAATATTAAAAGCTGGCTAAATCTCCAAAAAAGCTCTATTCTTGATTTTCAGTATCTCAGTTATCAGAATGATCATCATCCTTGCTTTTATAATGATTCCCTCAAATTTTAAAGGACTTTGATAAAATTAAGATATTTGACAATAACTTTATAGTTTTGGAAAACTTATCGATGATACATTTATTATAATGCTGAATGGCTTTAATGTAGCGACTGGTCTGACATTTTTTCCTCACTATAATTTATCATGAAAAAAAAAGATGTTTTTTTGAAAAAAAAGGCTGCTTTTTTGTTTGTTTGTTTCTTTATCAAAGAAATATTGGCTGACTACCAGTGGAGTCAGATTCTTTTTCCGGATGCTGTATTCAGCAATGCTCTCAGAAAACCCGAGAGACGGGGAAAGCTACCAAGAGCTGAGAAGGCTGGGAGGAGTAACTTCCAGGGACACTGAGAAAGAGAACTATATGAAAAGGGGACATTTGCTATGTTGTTCAGTTAGGAGTAAATATTTGTAGGTGGAAGAACAGGAAGGAGCCTTGGGGACAGATATTATGATTTCTGCAAAAGCACAAATGTGAAAGGTAAATAGTGAGAAAAGGCACATGAGGTTTTGAAGAATTTCCACATAGCTGGTAAGAAAGACTGGCAGGAGTTCAGGTCAAAAAGGCATTCTCATTGAAAGTTGCAGAGGACTCTGGGATGCTAAGCTAGAGTTTCTGTTTTACTCTGTGGGCCAAGAAGAATCCATAATGGATTTAAAGCTGAGGAAGGGCAAAGTCAGATTTTTTGTGATGAATTCTTTGTAAATTCCTTGGTGAAATAGACTGTTTTTGTGCTTTGAAAATTCTTATATCTCCAGGTCTTAACACAGATTCACAAAATAAAGTACTCAGTTATTATCTGTTGAATTGGATGCTCAGTTCCATGAGGCTGCTGCAATACTCTATGAGACGAAATGCAGTGTATTGTAGGATTTGGGATATTTTCTACCATTGATTCTTCTTTTGGATATTGACATTCCCATGAATTTTTTCTCCTTTTTCTGAAGATCAGGGAATTTACACAACAATAGTGTGTGTTCCTCACAGTTGGCATGCAATAGTCTTTCTTTTTTACTTTTATTTTCTGTTTCAATGTGATGAATTTTTATGTGACTTTTATCATCAGCCACGTCAAATAGGTTTTGTGGATGTGTTAGATATAAATGACTTTATTTATTTGAAATATTTTAGGCCAACATTGTTGACCTAAAATCACCCACTGTCACAAAAAAGATAGTAAATGACCTTATAGTTGCTGAGCTACATCATGTGCACCCTGGTAGGAACCTGCAGCCTACTCAAGACAGGTGCACAAGCCTTTCTTGGGTTCAAAAGAAAACAGTGGTAAAATCCTCAACTACCTTTTGATTCTTGCTTGTCTCTTTAATTTCTGTGATGTCATAAATATGTAGGCATCAAAGTAAATAATGCGTAAGAATAATTACCGACTCTTTTTAAAGAATGAGTTAATTTAGATCTTTAGCTTTTGGGGGTTCCCCGCCAACTTTTAAAAATATTTAAATATTAAAAGCATCCATAAACTATTCAGTCTATTTCAACTATAACCACATAAAAAACAATCATCAGTACTTGTGATTCAAACATTTTTGCTAATATAAAACAAAACAAAACAAAAACAAACCTGGACAGATAACAGCCTAAAGCATTCTTTGGCATTATGGAGGGCACGTCCAATGCAGGATATAGATCATCACTCTTCAGGAGCCTATAGCAGGTTGAATTAAGTGATTACTTTGATTGAGGCCATGGATTCCTCTCCATGCTACCTCAGCAACTCCTTCACAGTATTTGAAGGAAAGAAACCCTATTTCTTCATCTTTAAGACAGAAATTTTTATCTCACAGAATTATTTTGAAAATTGAAATGATGTGTATGTACATAAACATAGCTCAACAAAGTATATGATCAAAGTGTATTTTAACATTTATGCAAGTAAATTAGAGAAATTTTGGAATATTAATCTTAACACAAATGTTAATAAATTTTACTCTTTATGAGACACTTGTATTTTACTACTCTATACCTATTATCCACTCTTAAAATGAACTCAGCTGTCACAATCAAAAATATTTCTTTGGCATTTTGTTTGAAAATCAACTATTTCCTAAATGCAACAGCTTAATAATACTAAGTTATTTCTAGTCTTACACAAAAGGGAGGAACATGTAGAACTATTATGCTTTGGGTGAGACAATTTTTTGTTATTCACCTTGGAAAGATCATGGCATTGTTAGCACAATAAAATGTAATAATGTATAAATAGCATTCTACTGAGGAGTGAATGTTATGCCTATGGATCAGTTCAAAGTAACCTAATTTCCTGTGTTTTCCTGATTTAAATCTGCCAACTATTTCAATTAATAATTACTGGGTTACTCCTCAAGTTTTACTGAGTGAAAATATATTACACACACACATGCACACACATGATGGATTACAACTATCAAAGTTTTCTGTTGTAATTATTTTAAAATTTAAATAAAAATTTCAATTAATTATTCCATTTTCTTAATGTAACTATTTAAAATAGAGAAATTGATAATTATTTTAATATTTTTTATTTCTGAATTGTTTCATTTTTGACAATTTAAATGGGAGTATGCAATCTCTTGTCTATATTTGTCTTTATTTACAAACTGTTTTTATGAAGATGAAATCATTTGTGGGAATATGGCTTTGATGATAGAATCTTGCATATATTTAAAGTCATGGCATAAAACATTAGCTGTTACTATGTGATTCAACAGCAGTGACCTGAGGTCTGTACTGCATATTACCTCACAATTCATTTGAATTGGGACCCCCTGAGAGGAATGCATTCATGATTTTTAAATTGTTTTTCCTTGTATTGTTTTCTATTCACCTACCGAACTCTTGGATCAAGTAGTTAATGTTCATTTTTCAGATTGGGGTTGCAGAAGCTATGAAATATTTGATCTACAATATTTTCTGCATTTGATAATAATAGATTACTAGATACCCATTTAATAAAGCTCAGGTCACAAAAGAAAATAAGAGTATTGACTGCTTTTATTTAAAAAAAAATCTCACCATAAGTTTCTAACACACACCATCAGTTAACTAAAGGAGCCTCAATGACAACTGCATATTAGAAAGAAAAATTATATTTCCCTGTCTATAAATGTTAAGATAGTCTAAGAATCAATGAATGCACAATGTTATTTAATACATCAAAATATTTACTGGAAAAAATTTTGATGTAGATTGGACATATTTGCTCTCTTGCTTATTTTCTTGTAACTATAGAGACAATTTTATGCTCTCAGACTGGCAAAGTTAAAATAAATCCTAATTACAATAAGATTTAAAATATAATAAACACCTTAAATTGAACAACATAGACCACTTCATTGGAAATTCAAATTTAATTGATTTTTGTAAATTATTATATGCAATGAAAAAAAAAAAACACTTAGTAGTTTTTCCTCTATCTTCATTTGATTGCTGCTGAATGATGGGGGTCCAATCACATATGCTTTTACTATTCTTTAAACACTAGTTAGAACTTCAAAAGACAAAAAAGAATCCAAGTATTGGTTTTATTATAAATTGCCAGTAAAGCTGGACAGCACTATTTGAGATCAAAATTTTGTCTCTGACCTTTCACCTTCAATTTATGATAACCTGGCTCAGTTCACTGAATTCCACTTATCTTCAACTAAAGAAGACGGAAAATGTAGCCTAATCCCTTAATCCATCCACCTCTGCTTTGCAGCTTGTCCAGGAAGACTTCCTTAGAGATTGGGAGTGCAAGGGCTTTTATATTTGGAGGTTTTCAAACCCAAGAATAATTAAAAAAGACAAAACAACAACAAAAACCAAGAATACAAGGTAGATGTAAGCATTGACCTATATTGAAAATGCATGCAGATAAAGAAGGCAAGCATCTTGTCAATTTTAAATATCACTGTGAAGGAGTAAACAATAATATGCACTACAATAAAACAGAAGCTGAGCAAATAGTGTCCTTCATGATCCCCAATGACTGACAAGGAGAAGAGAAGTATCCTGGACTGTGGGCTGAACTTGGAATAACAGAAAGAAGTACAATGATAATTCACTGTACTTTTTTTGCTTCTTTTCTCTATTGGAATAAGCATGGTAATGGTCCAAAATTATATGTGCCATTTGGTCTAGCAAATAAGAAGTTATTCATTTAATTTCTATAAATATGACAGTTAAGAATATTGTGCTGGCATTTGTTAATTAGTTCATGGATTCTATATTATAATGTTATTCTTATATTTTAAAATTTGTTTTTATAGATCTGTGAAACTGTACGCAGTGAGGAAATCATATTCAACTCCCACAAAAGCATCTCTTTTTTTTTTCCTCATGTAACCTATATCTTGCTTTACATAGTAAATTAAAGGCTGAACTCATAGCTGGTCCATCAGTTTTTAACATCAGTACATTAAGACTCAGTTCTTTTATTTGAATATTAAAAAAGAAAGAAAAAATTTGAATTTCTGTAAAAATCCCATAATGCAAATATTATCTCAAAGAGTTCTATTAAATCAAATCTTTTCTTGATAAAATAAAACTGATAACCAAATAATAACTTATCTTCTTACCAAAACTTGACAATAAATCATACTATAAAAGTTTTTTGAAATAACAAAAATATAAAATTATATTGTTTAAAGCATGTTTAAAAACTAGTGGAGAAAAATACTGTGGAACTCAGGCCTAGCCCAGATCAACCCACTGACCTGCCCAGGACTCAGGCACAAAGTAAGGCCGGGTCCATCTGGCCTCCAGCAGATACCCACTGGAGCTAAGGCTCCAGCACAGGACTGCCTCTTCTGACCAGCAGACCAACTAGGAGCTCAGGCTTGGCCCAGATCCACCCACACTGGCCTGCACTGGGACCCAGGCCCATGGTAGATATGAGTTTGCCACCCATCCCCACCTGGAAGCCCAAACCCAAATCACTTGCATTTTGGGACACTGCAGACATTGTCATAGCCTTCCCCACACAGTAGGCCCTACCTTTTGACAACAGATAGGGCCAGAAGTAACTGCATCTCAGGGAAGGCATCCCAAAATCAGTGTAAAACCCACCTTTTGAGCTCCATCTCTTAACAGACATTGCATCCATCCTGGGGCACCTTTACTAATATGTTGAATTACCCCGGCTATTGCTGCCTCCACCTTTAGTTGAAGTAACATACATTGAGGTACCCCAGCAAGGTCTGGAAGCCCAACATCAAGGTGAGGTACAGACAATCTTCATGGGTACTACAAGAATACGTGTAATATTTCAGATCCACACAGTAAGAAAGGAAGAAATATAGACAACATGAAAAAAAAAAAAAAAAAAAAAAAAACGAGGAAGGAACGTGTCCCAAACAAATCCAGATACTATAATAACAGAATCCATGGACAGCGGAGTTGGTGAAATGTCAGAGAGGAATCCAGAAGGTTCATAATTAATATACTCTGTGAATTAAAGAATAACCTAAATGAGAAAATACAGGCAAAAATTGATCACTCCAACAAAGAGATAGGAGAACAAATACAGCTAGCAAAAGATTACTTCAAGAAATATATAGAGATATGAAAAACAAAAAATAATTAGAAATCTTTCAAATGAAGGAAACAATAAACCAAATAAAAAACTACATAGAAAGTATATCCAATAGACTAGATCACTTGGAAGAGAGTGTCAGATAATGAAGACAAAGTATACATTTGAAATATAAAGTTTGAACACTCAGTGAAGATAGTAAGAAACCATGAACAGAATATCCAAGAATTATGGGACAGCATCAGAAGACCAAATATAAAAGTTATTGGGATAGAGGAATGCACAGAGTTTCAAACCAAAGGAATGCAAATATCTTCAATGAGATAATATTGGAAAATTTTCCAAGCATGAAGAATGAATTGGAAAACCAAATACAAGAGGCTTACAGGACACCAAGTGTACAAAATTACAACAGATCTGCACCAAGGCACATTATAGCAAAAATGAAATGCCTGGTATACAGAATAAAGATAGAATCTTAAAAGCTGTAAGAGAGAGGAATCAGATCACATATAGGGGGAGACAAATTTGTATCTCAACAGATTATCCAACCCAGACCTTCAAAGCCAGGAGATCATGAAATAACATATACTAAGCTGCGAAAGAAAATGGATGCCAACTAAGAATCTTATATACACCAAAATTAAGCTTTAGATATGATGATGAAATACAAACCTTCAATGATAAACAAAAGTTAAAAGAATTTACAACTAGAAAGCCTGCACTAAAGAACATTCTTGGCAAAATAAGATGAAATAAAATACAATGATGAAAATCAGCAGATGGAGGTATTACACTAAAGGAAAAAATAGCCAGAAGAGAAACCAAGTAAACTTAAATACCAAAAATAAACAAAAATGTCTGGGAATACAAATCATATCTCAATAATAACCCTGAATGTTAATGGCCTAAACTTACCAATCAAAAGATATAGACAAGCAAATTGAATTTAAAAATAAAAAAGACTCACCAATATCCCACTTCCAAGAGTCTCATCTCATAGGAAAGTACATTCACAGACTGAATATGAAGGGTTGGGAAACATCATATGACTCACATGGACTGCAGAAGCAAGCAGGGGTTTCCATCCTCACATCAAATAAAGTAGACTTCAAGCTAAAGTTAATCAAAAGGGAACCATACACCAACAAGACTTAACAATTATAAATATATATGCCCCAAACAATAGAGCATCTACACTCATCAAACAAACTCTTCTCAAGCTCAAGAGTCAAATAGACCACAACACAATAATTTTGGGTGACTTTAACAAACCTCTTTCACCACTGGATAGATCTTCCAAACAAAAGCTGAACAAAGAAATTATAGAACTCAATAATGCAATCAATAACTTAGACTTAACTGACATATATAGAATAGTTCATCCTTCAACAACTGAGTGCATGTTCTTCTCAGCAGCACATGGATCCTTCTCTAAAATAGATCATATATTATGCCACAAAGCAACTCTTAGAAAACATAAAAGAGTAGAGGTACTACCCAGCGTTCTATCAGATCATAATGGAATCAAATTAGAAATCAATTTTAAAATAACAAATAAAATCTACTCCAACTCCTGGAGACTAAATAATATGCTACAAAATGAAGAATGTTGCAGAAGACATCAAGGAGGAGATTAAAAAATTTTTAGAGGTGGATGAGAACACAGACACAGCATATGGAAATCTCTGGGACACAATGAAGGCAATTCTAAGAAGAAAGTTCATTGAACAAAGTTGATTCCTTAAAAGAAGAAAAAGTCAACAAACAAATGACTTAATATTATATCTCAAAGCCCCAGAAAAAGAAGAACAAATCAACACCAAAAGCAGTAGAAGACAGGAAATAATTAAAATCAGAGCTGATATCAATAAAATTGAAACCAAAAAAACCCTGAAAAAGCTGACAAAACAAATGTTAGTTCTTTGAAAAAATAAATAAAATTGACAGACTTTTAGCTATGCTAGTGAAGAGAAGGAGAGAGAAAACTCAAATTACTAACATACATGATGAAAAAGGAAATATCAAAACAGACACAATAGAAATACAGAAGATAATTAGAAATTATTTGGAGAACTTGTCCTCCAATAAAATAGAAAATATCAAAGACATCAACAAATTTCTAGAGTCATATGATTTGCCTAAATTGAATCAGGAGAATATACACAATTTAAACAGATCAATTACAAGTGATGAAATAGAAGACACCATCAGAAGCATAACAACTAAGAAAAGCCCAGGACTGGATGAATACATAGCCGAGTTTTACATGACTTTTAAAGAAGAACTAATACCAATATTCTTCAATTCATTTCAGAAAGTAGAAAAAAAGGGAGCATTTCCAAACTCATTCTATGAAGCCAATATCACCCTGATTCCAAAACCAGACAAAGACACATAAAAAACAACAACAACAAAACTTAAGACCAATATCTCTAATGAACATAGATGCAAAAATTCTCAATAAAATTCTGAAAAATTGAATACAAAAATATATCAAAAAGATAGTACACCACAATCAAGTGGGGTTTATTCCAGGGATGGGAAGTTGGTTCAACATACGAAAATCAATAAATGTAATTTATCACATAATTAGACTTAAAGATAAGAAACATAATCATCTCAATATATGAAGAAAAAGCATTTGACAAAATACAGCACCCCTTCATGCTCAAAACTCTAGAAAAACTGGGGATAACAGGAACTTATCTCAACATCGTAAAAGCTATTTATGCTAAGCCCCAGGCCAACATCATTCTAAATAGAGAAAAATTGAAAGCATTCTCTCTAAAAACTGGAACAAGACAGGGATGCCCTCTTTCACCACTTCTATTTAACATAGTTCTTAAAACACTGGCCACAGCAATTAGACTGATGAAAGGAATTAAAGGGATACTGATAAGTAAAGAAGAACTAGAATTAGCACTATTTGCTGATGATATGATTCTATACCTAGAAGTCCCCAAAAATTCCACTAGAAAACTTCTAGAACTAGTAAATGAATTCAGCTAAGTAGCAGGATACAAAATCAACACCCATAAATCAAAAGCATTCCTGAATATCAGTAACAAATCCTCTAAAAATGGAAATTAGGGAAACTACCCCATTTACAATAGCCTAAAAAAACAAACAAACAAACAACAACAACAAAAAAAAAAACTTGGGAATCATCTTAACGAAAGAGGTGAAAGGCCTCTGCAATAAAAACTACAGCATGCTAAAGAAAGAAATTAAAGAAGACCTGAGAAGATGGAAAGATCTCCCTTGTTCTTGGATAGGCAGAATTAATATTGTCAAAATGAACATACTACCGAAAGCACTGTACAGATTCAATGCAATCCCAATCAAAATCACAATGACATTCCTTATAGAAATAGAAAAAGTAGTCATGAATTCATCTGGAAAAACAAGAGACCCAGAATAGCCAAAGCAATTCTTAGCAAGAAGGGTGAAGCTGGTAGCACTGCTATTCCAGACCTTAAATTATATAACAGAGCAATAGTAACAAAAAGAGTATGGTATTGGCAACAAAATAGACTTATAAACCAATGGTACAGAATAGAGAACACAGAGATCCACACAATTTCAGTTATCTTATGTTTGACAAAGGCCCCAAAAACGTACATTGGAGAAAAGAGATCCTCTTTAATAAACGGTGCTTGAAAAATTGAAAATCCATATGCAACAAAATAAAATTAAACCCTTATCTCTCACCATGCACAAAACTAAACTCAAAGTGGATCAAAGACATAGGAATTAAACCAGAGACCCTGGGTCTATAAGAAGAAAAAAATAGACCCAAATCTCCATCATGTCTGATTAGGCCCCAACTTTCTTAACAAGACTCCTATAATGCAAGAATTAATATCAGAAATCAATAAATGGGATGGATTCAAACTAAAAAGCTTCTTCTCAGCAAAAGAAATAATTAGTGAGGTGAATATTGAGCCTACTAATTGGGAACACATTCTTTCCACAGACACGTCAGATAAAGCACTAATCTCTAGAATATATTAAGAACTCAAAAATCTTAACACCAAAAAGACACCCAAATAATCCTATTAATAAATGGGCCAAGGAACTGAACAGACACTTCTCAGAAGATGATATACAGTCAACATATGGAAAAAAATGTTTAACATCTCTAGCAATTAGAATAAAATGAAGTCTTTGAGACTCTATTGTATGACCACTAATTAAATGTTTAACATCTCTAGCAATTAGAGAAATACAAAACTACTCTAAGATTTCCTCTCACTCCAGTCAGAATGGCAGCTATTAAGAATACAAACAACAATAACTGTTGGTAAGGATGTGGGAAAAAAGGCACCCTCATAAATTGCTTGTGGGACTTCAAATTGGTGTAACCAATAGGGAAAACAGTATGGAAAATCCTTGGAATACTGGGAATAGAACCACCATTTGACCCAGCTATCCCTCTTTTCGGTCTATACCTAAAGTACTTAAAAACAGCATACTACAGGGACACAGCTACATCAATGTTTATAGAAGCACAATTCACAATAGATAAACTGTGGAGCCAACCTAGATGCCCTTCAGTGGATGAACAGATAAAGAAAATGTGGTATATATACACAACAGAATATTATTCAGCATTAAAAGAGAATAAAATCATGGCATCTGCAGGTAAATGGATAGAGATGGAGACTATAATTCTAAGTGAAATTAGCCAATCCCCAAATCCAAATGTTGAATGATTTCTCTGATTTAAGGATGCTGATTTATAATATGCTTCAGGGACAGGGATAGGAGGATTAAATAAACTCTAGATGGGGGAAAGGGGGGAGGGAAGAGAAGCGGCATAGCGGTGCGAAAGATGGTGGAATGCAATGGTCATCATTACCCTAAGTACATGTATGAAGACATGAAGGACATGACTCTACTTTGTGTACCTCCAGAAATATGAAAAATTGTGCTCTATATGTGTAATATGGATTATAATGCATTCTGTTGTCATATATAATAAATTATTTTTTTAAAAAAATTAAAATTAATAAATTTTTTAAAAACTAGTGGAAGAATAAAATGAAGTCTTTGTGACTCTATTGTATGACCACTATGAAGAAATAATTTCATAATCTTAAATATATTCCTAAATAGCTATAAGTATTTATTCAAATTATCCATTCCACCGAAATTTACAACATCATATAGAATGGATCACTCATCATAAAAGGCAACTTTCCAAGAAAATTGAAGAGGGCTGAGAGTGAATCTTGATTTTTCTATGGCAACTATACTAAAATACTGCTATTTTTTCTTTTTTTGTATTGAAAATATATTGTTTCCCAGTTACATAATCAAAATAAACTGGATCAAAATTAGCATTAAGGATTCTAAAATACCAAGTGTTTAGTCAGTTTTGCATTGGTGGGACCAACATACCTGACAAGAATACTTTAGATGAGGACAAGTTTGTTTTGGCTCATTTTTTTCAGATGTTCAGTCCATGATTGTCCAGCTCAGTTGCTCTGGGCCCAAGTGAGGCAGAACATCATGGCAGAAGGGCTCAGTAGAGGAAAGTTTCTTAGGACATAGGAGCCAAGAAGCAGAGAGCTTGATGTAAGAAATCAAGGATAATATAATCTCTAAAGGCACATCCCTTTTACCTGCTTCCTACAGACATGCCCTCCCTGCCTGCATTTACCACCCATTTATCCATTCAAATGATAAGTGTGCTGATTAGGTTACAGCTCTCATAATCTAAACAATTCACCTTCGAATAGCCCTGAATTGTCTCACATGAACTTAGAGGGGATATCTCACATTTAAATCATAAGACCAAGGCTCTGTCAAGTGAGGTCCATAGGAACAATTGCAAAATCTTGAAGGGGAAGACATCCATATTCTTTTCTTTATCCACAAATTTGGAAGAAAAATATTTCTTTAAATATGCTGGTTAATTCTCTACAGGATTTGGCTTCCATTGGGGTTTGGCTTCCATGACAATACATTCTTTGTATACAGTTTCATCTTGCCTTTTACAAAAAAAAAAAATGAAGAGTCCATACCACAAATAAAGAGGTCAGAAGGAAAGTGCAAGGAAAGGACTTACACTTTCAAGTAAAGTGATAAAGTAATGTAAAGGGCTTTGACAATAGAGAACATTTCTGAACAGGTGACAGTTGGTTTTCTATCCTCACTAAAGTTAGCTAATTATGCTTTCTATTGCTCCACTGGTTTAAACATCTGACACTGAGAATGTCCAAATGCTTTTATGTTAACAGAGGCACAAGTAGTAATTTAATTAAATAAAAATCAAGCATTCTATTATTGCTTCTAAAACTTTCTTTCTTTCTTTCTTTCTTTTTCTTTTTCTTTTACTTTTTTTTTTTTTTTTTTTGAGACAGATGTTACTATTGTGCTCAAGCTAGTCTAAATTCCTGGACTCAAGTGATGCTTGATCTCAGCCTCCAAAATAGTTTACAGATGTATACCACCACTTTGCCTAAAACATGAAGAATGAAGCACAAAGATCATTGCTTTAAGAATCATGGGTGATCTGACCAATGTTAAATACAAGACAATTTTTTATATTCTGGGTCTGAGTTTCTCCATAAGGATGAGCTCTAATTTTTCTTCAAGCTGTGCTATGATATATCTGAAGAAAAATGATAACCATCACTGACATGAATTCTGCTTTGTAAGTATTTTTGTTTAGATATGGGCTCAAATGTCTGTTGTATTTTTAAGAGATGTGTGAACTTAAACTAGTGGTTTTATATCTTATTGGTGTCAGACATCTCTTATGCTCTTCCAAATTATTGAGGATCACAAATGGCTTTTGTTTGTATGGATTACAGTACAGTGCATTAAATGATCTGTAATGTTAAGTGTCACTTACCAATTGGCTCTCCTCCAAATCCCTTGTCTCATTAGTTTTAGCATGATTCAAACTGATATTCAGAGAAAAAGGATTTAATTTTCTTATAAGCACATCAAGCATTAGGAAATGAAAGAGGAAAATTCTAATTACCTGATTTGATCAGTGCATGCTGAAATATCATACCGTACTCAATTAATATGTACAATTAATACATGTTACTCAATAAAGTAAAATAATTTAAAAGACTATGACCTCTGATGTTATATTCATGCTTTTATCCAGAGCTTACACATTTTTCTGGGTTATTCTCCAGATAAGTTATCTTCTCAACCCAGATCAACAGAATGTCATTTCTCCTGTCTCCTCTATGTAAGTCATCTCTTCTATGTTAAATAGACCATCTTATTGAAAAAGGCTAGAAGATCTTAGTCAATTTGAAAACAATAAAAATATTGGTTTTTAATTTAAATTAAAAAAATTATAATTTTGTGCCAAGTGCCTAGTTTGATACTTTTAAAATTATTATGATTATTCTTTCATTCTGAGATTTTAGATGAAAAATGCATAAAGTTCAAAAGCCTGGTGTTTTCTGAAATGGTCTTATTTTGCCCTGGCAGTAATTGTTCTATTTGACTTGTGTGCCTGACAACGTAGTCTTTTGCTTCTTACTGTGAATTCTGAGGCTGCAGATTACTAGACCTCTCTCTGTGGCTACTGAATAAGAAACCCCCACCCACTTCCACCATGGTTCCCTACTTGAAATTATGTGTTCTGTAAAGTGTGGCAGACTAGTGTACTGAGGTCCTTCCTTTCACTAAAGGTTGTTATGGGAACAAACTTCAATTTTATCCAATGGAATTGACGTGATTAAGAAAAGAGAGGCTACCATCATGGCTACATTAAAATAATATTCAATTTCAATTCCACAGGGCACACACTAATGGGTATGGTGTGGTGTACAATAATTTCCCTGCGGTGAGAGTATTTTGCAATTATATCTATCAAGGGGCTGAGTATTTCACCAGAGCAACACTTTATAATAGAAAATAATCAGGAACAGATGGCTATTGTTCTGTTCTAAAATGGCAACAATTATGGATATGATATTTGTAATAATGCAAAGAATAAAAATGAAAAGAAAAATATAATTGCTAACTTTCCTTAGTGCTACTTTTGGAATAGCGTAGACAAGAACTAAGCCAATTCATGAAGATAGGAGCATATAATTGGCTTCTCCCACATAAATTGAGATAAGGTCACTATTTTTTTTACAATTAATCCTGGGAACCAATTATTTTTTAAAAAAATATTTTATTATTTTGTTTTCTCAAAGTTATAATGCATACTCAAATCTACACAGTAAAAAATTTAGTCCAACAGTAAATGATTAACTTACTAGTAGTAATAATTTGAAGATTGCCTTGAGAAAAAGTTTCTATGATAAACATAGAAAGCTAAATAAATGCAAATCATTAAGAAATGAAAATACACAGAAGGTAGAATATCATAAAATCCCATAATTTCTAATAAGATTCCACGGACAGAATATTTTTGATGAAAGTGTTTATGGCTAATTTTAGGGGGGGTGGGTAGCAGGGATTGAACTTAGGGTCACTCAACCACTGATCCACAACCACAGGACTACTTTGTGTTTTATTTAGCAACAGGGAATCACTGAATTGTTTATCACCTTTTTTTTTTTTTTTTTTTTTTTTTGCTGAGGCTGGCTTTGAACTCGCATTTATCCAGCCTCAGCCTCCTGAGTTGCTGAGATTACAGGTTTGTGCCACTGCACTGGCTGATTCTTAAACATTATGTTACTTTTAGAAATATTAATGAAAATGTACTTTATCTTGGATATTTATACGAAAATTGTATTTGTAGCATAAAAGTGAATTGTTAGAAAATGTTTAGTTTTTAATAAATTCCTTTCTTACTAAAAGCCTTTAACGTTAGTCTGCATTTTTAAGACAGTGCTGTTCTCAAAATTTTGTTTCTGACATGATATATATATATATATATATATATATATATATATATATAAACATATATATATATAAACATATATATATATATAAACATATATATATATAAACATATATATATATATATATATAAACATATATATATATATCTTAAAATTATAAAATTATAAAAAATCATTTGTTAATCTTTTATTTAGTTCTAATATAAGAACATAAAGTTATATCAATATATAATTCAATACTTAAAAACCCAGGCTCTATTAGAAACTCAATTGTTTTAGAAGGCTCAAAATATCATATTACATAATTTAAAAATAAGGGTGAAATAAGTTAACTTAAAAAAAATGTGAACTGCTCTAGAATTTACTTTTTTTAAAATAATTGTTCTTTTTAGTTATATATGACAGTAGAATTTTGACACATTATACATACATGGAGTATAACTTCCCATTCTTGTGGTTGTACATGATGTGGAGTTACACTGGTCATATATTCATATGTGAACATAGGAAAGTTATGTATGATTCATTCTACTGTCTTTCCTTTTCCCATCTCCCTCCTCCATTCTCTACATTTCCCTTTGCCTAATATGTTGGCTTAATAACCAAATTTATCAACAAGGCTTCTGAAGTGCAAGAAGTGAAATCAAGAATCTATAAATAGAATGATATCAAACTAAAATGTTTCTTTACAGTAAACAATCTAGAACATGAAGAGAGAGCCTACAAGAGAAAATGCTATTGTGAACTGAGCTGCTATAAACATTGATGTGGCCATGTCACTATATAGTACGCTGATATGCATCTTTGCCACATGACCTCAGATAGAACATTAATCTCCAGGATATAAAAAGAACTACACACACACAGCCCAATCAATAAAGGAATTGAACAGAAACTTCACAGGAGAAGAAATACAATCGATCAACAAATATATGAAAAAATGTTTACCATCACTATCAATTAGAGAAATACAAATAAAAACAACACTGAGTTTCATCTCACTCTAATCAGAATAGCAATAATCAAGAATACAAGCAACAATAAATGTTGGTAAGGATATGCGGAAAAATATAAATTCATACATTGCTGGTGAGACTGCAAATTGGTGCAACCACTATGAAAAATAGTATAGAGATTCCTCAGAAAACTTGGAATGGAACCACCATTTGACCCAGTTATCCCACTCCTTGGTATATACCCAAAGGAATTAATATCAGCGTACTATGTTATCATGGCCACATCAATGTTTATAGCAGCTCAATTCACAAAAGCTAAGCTATGGAACAATCTAGGTGTCCTTCAACAGATGAATGGAAAGAAATTATGGTATATTTACATGATATATGTTGTTGGGAGCAGGGACTGATTATATGTCCTGAACTGTCCTCTCTTGGGAACGCTAAGTGGGAAGGCATTGATTTGAGACTACCCAGTTGCTATGGTGATGCCCTATTCAATAGGAGGTTCTGAGGCAGCTGCAGAGCTGTTCAGTTCTTGGCCTTGAGGTTCAAATGCCAGCTGCTTGGTTATAGAAAATTATGAGTGCAAGTTGATAATCATAATTGGGCTGCTCATACTCATTGCCTTGGTTCTGCTTACTTTGAAGAAACTTTCTCACAATGAATCCTTTTGATGTTTATATCTGTGTAATAAATGTGTTGAGTTTGTTGTGCATCATTACCTCTCTACTAAGGAGTAGTCGACCACTGAGACTTAGCTTTTTCTCTATTTGTGTGTCTATGTGTCTTTTCTCCATCCCTTCACCACCCAGTCTGGGAAACTGAATTAACAGCTGTGCAGGTTGGGGCAGAATATTACTCAGGCATAAAGAAGAATGAAATCATGGCATTTGTTGATAAATGGATGGAACTGGAGACTATCATGCTAAGTGAAATAAATCAATCCCAAAAAACCAAAGGCCGAATGTTTTCTCTGTTATGCAAATGCCAACACACAATAAGGCTGGGGGAACAAAGAATAAAATTTACATTTTAAAATGTAAATACATATATCTCCTATGATTTTATATTATATATATTTATATATATTTTATATTTACATATATATATATATATATATATATATATATATATATATATATATATAAAATGCCAAAATACTGGTCAAATTAATTTGATATATCTGATAAATTTTCCCCTAATCTGGATCTTTGTCATTTAGTTAGAGGTTCTAATGTATGTTTTAATGAAAAGACACATCTAAAGATTATTCCAAGGTTATGTTAGAAATAGCATCAATAAACTCTTTCACATAAATGCCTAAGATGAGTTCTTCACATTGATACCAATCTCTGTCCATTAGCTTCATGACTTCCCACCCAGGGACTCATTCAAGACATTCAGGCCCATCTTACTTTGGTGGTGATTTAGGTTCATCTGTTCTATTCCTTTCCATTCCTGTGCCTTCGACTTCTGAGTAGCAGTTAGAGGAAATTGGTGTTTGTTTTTATTAATCTGAGTTACAGAACATTGTAAACAAACAAACAAATAAACAAAAGATTCCCTGTAAAAGTAAAAAACTAATTTCTACAAACAAGTAATAATTGCTTGTATAAAACTTGGTCTTGTCCAGTTAAAGTCATAATGTAGTGGACAATTAAGTTTTCTTAAAAGAGAAGAAAAGCCACTACAAATACGTGTGCATGTTCACACTAAATTAACTGAGGATATGATTTACATAGAAGAGTTCTTCATAATAATAACAAAAATACTTATTTATTTACTTATTATTCTTCTTGTGAGGTACTGGGGATTTAACCCAGCGGTGGTCTGCCATTGAGCTACATGCCCAGCCCATTTTAATTTTATTTTTTATTTTGAGACAGGCTTTTTCTAAGTTTTCCAGACTGATCTTGAACTTGTGATCTTTCTGTTTCTGCCTGCAAAATTGCAGGAATTTTACATGCTAGTTTTGTTTGCTTACATCCTATTTGTCTATTAATATGCCTCTTATGAGGAAATCTCAGGATGATTTAGCACAAATAGTAGTACACAACCAAAAGTGTCTGGAAATAAACTATGTTTTTCATTCCTTAGTATAACACCAACAGTATGGTACGTAGTATCTGAGTATTCATTATGAAACTCTCACAGTATTTTTCTCCTTTTAGTTATATCTGTGATGTGCTACTGGTTAGACATGGAGAGGTGTAAAGGATCCTGGGTCCCTCTGCAGGACAATTCAGGACCCAAATATAAAAGTCAGCGGCTTCATTCAGCCTGACTTCCCCCTCTTTGTGTGTCATCTATGAGTTATACTCTCAGAGTCAGGACATATTTTGAGAGGACTATAAAGGCATATGGAAGAGATGAATGCTCTTTCTGTCTGGTCAATATCTATTTTTCTTTATTCTCAAAATGACAACAAAAAACAACAAAACACCTGTGTTGTGTTTTTGTGAATTAGTCCTTGGATATTAAATTTTGAGGAATCTAATAATGTGTTGCTTCTCCTAATTCTAGTTGTGGAAATCAGATGTTAGCTATTATGGTTTGGATGTGAGGTGTCCCCCAAAAGCCTACGTGTGAGATAATGCAAGAGGGTTAAGAGGAGAAATAATTGGGTTGTTAGAGACTTAATACATTAATTTAATCCCTTCATACAGATTAACTGGGTCATAACTGAAGTGGGAGGGTGTGGCTGAAGGAGGTGGAAATTAGAGCATGGCTTTGGTGTATACATTTGTATCTGGTAATTGGAGTCTCTCCACTTCCTGATCACCATGTGAGCTGTTTTCCTCTGCTGCAGTCTTCCACCATGATGTTTAGCCTCACCTCAAGCTCCATGGAATGGAGCCTGCTGTCTATGAATTAAGACCTCTGAAACCATGAGCCCACAAAGAAACTTTTCTTTCTCTACAGTTGTGTTGGTCAGGTCTTTTAGTTAAAGTAGCAAAACAGCTGATTAAAATGATAGCTTTGTAAAATTTGCAGTTAAAAAAATTAGCTATCAACCTTTATTTTATTTAATTATGTGGTGCTGAGAATTGAACCCAGTTCCTCACACATGCTAGGCAAGCACTGTATCACTGAGCTACAACCTCAGCCCCTAAAATTCAAATTTTTAGCTAAAGAAAAATGCATGTCAAAAATTATCTGTAACAGGTTCATGGGCATTGTAATATTTGAAGAGAACATTCAATAGTTCATGTTAATTGTTCTTGTCCTTCCTGTATCTTAACTTTGGTTAAAACTTTTTAATTTTTCTTCTTGACATCCTTCTGATAAATTCCCCTTTCATTATCGATATGTGTATACACACACATACACTTAAATATTTATTCATACATACAGGCATGAATATACATACATATCTGTGTGTATACATGAAATGTGTGTACTTGCTATATCACCCAGTATTGAGTTCTAGTGGCTATAACCAAGACCTGTACTTAGATAAAATTTTAAGCATTAGAATATACTTTATTCTATAGGAGAAGATTCCACGTAAAATACCACTGGCACCTAATGTTCAAATAAATGGGAGAATAGAACCAGCCAGATATATAATCAATTCCACAAACAGGCAATAAATATTGTAGGAGGATTAAACAAAATGTGGATAAGAGGAGGAGACTGTAGATTTAGGTCAGCTTCAGTTGTCAGAGGAAGTTTTATCCTGATCCAGCGGAAAGGGATAAGGTAGACGCTTAGGCTGTCCTGGATTGAGATGAGAAAGGAAGGCCAACTTGAGAGAGATTGAGAGAGAGAGAGAGAGAGAGAGAGAGAGAGAGAGAGAGAGAGAGAGAATCAGCATCATTTTAGGAAAAAGGCAGAATAGACTATTGGGTTATAATTAGTTTGCAATATTTGAAGTCAGTAGGAGGGTACAAAAGGGCAAAGGAAGATATTAAAACATAATAGAGGTGGAATTAGTGTATGAAAGAGGCTAAAACAAAAATATTAGAAGAGACAGGCAGAGGTATAGGGATAGCACAAGGAAAAAGTAATAAACCCAAAAGTGAGAAAGTGCCAACAGATTAGACATACGGTATATGCACTTTTATAACACAAAGTATTTTCATGTTCAACATATTCCAAAATGTTTGCAAAATTAATAAAAAAGAAAGAAAATGCTTTTTTATGTACTCTTAATAATTATACTTGTATAAGCTTTTAAATTTTTTAATGATTTGCTTCTGGAAAATACAGACCATTTAAAAAAGTAACTGATATGTAATGCTTACTATGACTATTTGGCATTGATTCTGTTTAACAGAAGAAAAGAAACCTAAGTAGAAATGACCTAAATATCCATACCTAGCGCATTTTATTTTCTTCAGAGTTCTATAGAAATACTTTGATATGGTTTTACTAGATATTGCTTATAAGTCTTAAACCTATTAGGCAATTTAATTTAGTTTTAATTATAAAATAGCCAGGTAGACATTTTTATGATAAGTAATATAAAATTATGAAAGAGTGTATAATTAAACTAAAAATGGATTAGATATATGAGAAATGCTCTGTTCTCTATCCATAAAAATTCAAATTGGCAAAACTGTCATCATTTAACATACTGTTTCTCTTTTCTTCATTAAAATATTTTGTTGCTGCTCATTGAGGTCATAATAGGTGTTTTTTTTATATTGAAACTGCTATTCTTTGAAAATATTTGAAATGGCAAACTAGTATGTTAAGCAAATAAAAAAGATACTTTTTATTGAATTGTGAGGCTTATGAACTATGGCATCTACAATATATATGAAACACTGAGTAGAAAATAAGAAATTATCGTGAATGTCCCTGTAACAAATTGATTAATTGCAAAATGGATAATGAATAATGGCTAGCTAATGGAAAAGACTAAGGAGAATTCCTCAGGTCAAGCATTCAAGGAAAGCTTTAAATTGTCAGGGTTTTCTGAAGTATTAATAGCTATGGGATTTTTACAGAACAATTGGGAGAGATATATTATAGATAGAGGTTAAAATATGGGTAAAGGTATTAATTCAGTGCATGTTATAATTAGTGTAAATTTGTTGTGCCTGAACATTAAAAATTTTGATTAACATAAAGTAAAATTATGATGATTCTTATTGGTTAAATGTTGTGGAAATCGAAAATGCAGTATAAGAGAATATAGGTTGCATTCTATGGTTGTAAAAGAGGAACAATTGAGTCCTTAGAACAGAAAGTTTGGTTTCCTATGGAAAGAATGTTTCTATAAGAAAGTGTAGAAAGAATGGACTGGAGGAAGCAAGATCATGGTTAGGGGAGGAAATAGAGTAGAAAGAGTTATGGTGTCTTTAAAATATCATTCATTGAGTTACTTTTTTCCTCATGAATTGGTATCACTCTATTTCTATGACTATATTAGCATTTAACACATGAGAGTACAGCTCATTATTTGAGCCCTCCCATTGATAGTGATCTCCTGACTGGACAGTTTCTGTTCACAGTTATGCTCCTTGTACCTAACTTAGGAAAATGTTAATTAAGTATCTGAAATCATATGTGAGCAAAAATCAAAATGTCCAAAGAAAGAAATCACTGGAGATATCAGTTATATGTGTAACATGATAAATTTCAAAAATGATTAGGAAGTCCTAAAGGCAACAATATCAGACATTACATAGCCTCAAATATCTTGAAAGAACAAAACCCTTTCTTAAAAAATCCATCCTGGAAATATGAAACATAGCTTTGTGAGTCAAGTATGGTCAACTGAATGCACCTGCACAGGACTCAACATCAAGGGAATGCAAAAGAGGCAGAAGATTTAAGATATTATTCGTCTACCAATGTCTAGCTAAGACAGGGCAAGTAGTGACATTATAGATTACTGTTCTCTTGTCAAGATTTGCCTTCATTTGGCCTCTCTTGAGAAAAGCTGATTCTATGGGAATAGTGCTTTGAGCAGGATTCTGTGAGTAACTGTTTACCAAATCAGATTCAGTTCAACACTGACCTGTACAACATGACAATTGTCAAAGGACAGAGGTGAATATGGAAAGCAAAATCAGGAAATGTTGACATTAAAGAAGAAGGAGGACAAGGAAATTAGAAAAAGAAACAAAAGTGAGTATGAATATCATAAGTGTAGAAATTTCTTATCCACAAAAGTCAAGGAACATGACATGTATGATTGACTTGTACTTGATTAATAGGTGCTAGACTCTTTTTCCTTTTAATTATATTTGCACAGCTTTTCTCCATTGTTATATAATTGCTAGAATTTATTTACCAAACAGATCTATAGCACCTATGGCTTAAAATAGAACTTGAACTTGTTTCCCATTTGTTGAGGTAGTTGTTGTTATAAAATTGAAGCAAACTTATTGTGCAAACTCATAAGTAGGTATAGTAACATATTTTGAACAAACATTTTCTTCCAGGCATAAAAATAGTAATTAAAAAATGTTTACCTAGTTTTGGGATAGTTTTTTTCCTGTTTAGTATATTAGTCAATCTTAATCACACTTTTGATATGAATAAGAGAATACCTTGATGAAAACAATAATTTGAAAAAAACTATAAAGGAATCTGTTTAAATGCAGTAGAAATTATGCATATAACTTGGAAATATCTACGTAATTTTAAGTAAATTATTTATTTTTCATTTCCCAATTTTAGTTAGAAATCTGCTATGGAAACCTGCTGTTAAATGTCAGTACCAGCAGTTTTCAAGATGGCAGAATAGAGGACATCATGTTCCTGGCTGCTTAATGGCATGAAATCAAGAAAGCATACAGGCAGCTTCTCTGCAAGGTGGGTGAAAAAAAGGGGGTGGGGGGTTACTGGAATTTAAAACTGTACACTCAAGGCAAAATGGGGACATACGAGGTTGGATATAATAAAATAAGGGAAAAATCCCCAGTGGCAGAGCCATTCCTAAGGCTGAGCCAGAAGCACCAGCAAGACTGGTCCCACCAAGAGCATAGTAGAGGTATAAGGGAATTTTAAAACCTGCATATCTTGAAGGCCTGAGGCATGTCTGGGTAGAGAACATATAGAGATCAAGGACATTGCCTGACAAACCTGAAAAATGCTCGCTGGACAATATCCATGTGCAGGGAAAGAAGTGACCATCTTTCCAGGTAGCATATGGAGAACAAAGGAAGGACTCATTTTGCAGCCACAGTGCAGAGATGAGCAGCTGAGGAAGCCAATTCATGGGAAGCCCAAGTCTGTCCTGAAATACAGGCCCAGTAAACATACACTGCATGACAGAGTGTGCTTAAGTGACCAGAAGAAAATCAAACATGGAGAGAGGATACATGAGATAAGACTGGTCTTGGAAACCCATCTGGCTCTACCTTTTTCCCCTTCCAATCTGGCTGATTCCCTGACCAGCTGAGAGAAACTTGTCTGAGAACTCAAAAGGGCAGGGGCAAGAGAGATTATTTGGAAATTGAACTCAAGACCAGAAAATGTGGGTTCTGCAGGTGTAGGGACAAAGAAATGGCTTCCCCACCATATGAGTGGAACCGAGGGGAGATCCCTGAGTACAGTCTTCCAGCATGGAACAGAAAGTGTGGGGCACTGGAGATGAGAGGATATAAAATCTCTAGACCAATTGGCATTAAGCAAAATCTTAGAGCCCACTTAAACCTAAACCCTGCCTCCAGGAACTCCATCCATGGTACTACCTCTCTCTCTCCAGCAATATAGAAGGTGGAGCATCATGCTCCAGATGACCCCACCTAAAACTGCTAAGAAGAGAAGCTGAGAATATTTTAACAGAAAAAAATTTGGAAGTTTTCATGAAGATTTTTTCTTCCTTTTCTTTTTCTCTGTTTAATTGTGACATTAATGATGCATAGACATTTATACATATTCATATATATTTATCTTTTCTAGCATTTTTAAGCCAGTTATTTTTTGTCTTTTAGTTTTTTGTTAACTAAGAAGTTTGATTAGTATATTTATTTTTGTTTTGCATTCTTTTTTCTTTTTAATATATACTTTATATATGTGTGTATATGTGTGTGTGTTGTGTGTGTGCATCCCTTACCTGTTTCCCTTGATTCTATCTTTTCTTGTGCTAACAGCCAATCTCTATTGTCCTCTCTTTCACTCTTCCTTAAATATTTTACTTCTTATTCACTCCTCCTCTTTCATAATCATCATATCCTATATAACTTCTGTTCTCTCCCTGTGCACCACTTGAAATTGTAAACCCTTTTGCAAATTTGCTGCTTTTATTGTAGGCAACAACCAATCATATCATTTCAGTTTATCAGTTCATATCACTTCAGCGATAATTAACATTGCAGACATCAGAGTAGAAATTATTTGCTTTAATGCTGTATACTGTTTGCATTGACTGATTTTATTATTTGTCTTCCCCTAAACAGTGAGGTACTAGAAACATTCAGTGACACTGTAAGTTCTTAGGATAGGAACTCTACTGCTTTATTTTCATACTGTTAGAAGGGTAGACACACAAACAACATGAAAAAGCAAGGGAACAAATTACCCCAAACAAAACCAAGATAACAGAATCCATTGACACCACAGTGGAAAAAAATGTCAGAGAAGGATTTCAGAATGTATATAGTTAAACTGATCTGCAAAGTAAAGAATGGTATAAGAAATAAAATCAGAGAGAAAATATAGGAAGTGAAAGATTGCTTCAATAAAGTGGCAGAGATTTTGAAAAAAATAAGCAGAAATCCCCAAAATGAAGGAATCAATAAAACAAATTACAAATTTAATAGAAAGCGTCACCAACATATTAGACCACTTGGAGGACAGAACCTCAGGCAATGAAGAAATATAATCTTGAAAACAGAGCTGACCATGGAGAGAAGTTAAAAAAAATAAAACATGAACAGAACTTCTAAAAACTATGGGATAACATAAAAAGACCATATTTAAGAGGTCCTAGAAAAACATATACCAAAGTCTGAAAGAAAATCAATACCAATCAAGAATTCTATATCCAGCAAAATTAAGTTTCAGATTTAAAGATGATAAAAGCCTTCCAGGATAAACAAAATTTAAAAGAATTTGAAACTAGAAAGTCTGTACTACAAAATATTCTCAACAAAATATTCCATGAAGATGAAAAAAAAGTAAAAGAAAACCAGAAAAAGAAGGAATATATGCTAAAGAAATAGTCAATCAAAAGAAAAACTAATTTAAATTATAAACTGGAAATAAAGCAAAATGATTGGGAATACAAATCATATATCAATTATAACCTTGAACATTAATGGCCTAAACTCGTCAATCAAAAGACATAGACTGGCAGATAAGATTAAAAAAGAAGACCCAACAATATACTGTCTCCAGGAGACTCATCTCCTAGGAAGACATTCACAGACTGAAGGTGAAAGGATGGGAAAAAACAAATCACTTACAGGGACCACATAAACAAGCAAGACTTTCTATCCTCATATCAGATACAGTGGACTTCAAACCAAAGCTAATTAGAAGAGACAAAGAAAAACATTTCATATTGTTTAAGGAAATTATACATCATCAACACAAGAAGACATTACCATCCTAAATATTTATGCACCCCCAAATGGAGCATCTATATACATTAAACAAACCTCTTCCAATATCAAGAATCAAATATACCACAACACAATAATAATAGGTGACATTAACATGCTTCATTCAACACTGGATAGGTTGTCCAAACAAAATTAAATAAATAGGCTATAGAAGGGATGGGTAGTGGCTCAGCAGTAGAGCGCTTGCCTAGCACATGTAAGGCCCTGGGTTCCATCCTCAACATGACATAACATAACAATAAACAAATAAAATAAAAGTATTGTGTCCAACTACAACTAAAAAATAAATATTAATAAAAGAAGCTATAGAACTAAAAATACAATTAGTAATTTATACTTAATAGACATATAAAATATTTCAGCTATCAAGGACTGAATACACTTTCTTCTCAGCAGCACATGGATCCTTCTCTAGAATAGATCATATGTTACACAACAAAGCAACTCCGCAAATACACACAAAAAAATAGAAATACTACCTTGTATTCTATTAGATCATAATAGAATAAAACTACAAATTAATGATTAAAATTTAAAAAATATGTTTTCTCTGATATAAGGAGGCTGACTCATAGTGAAGTAGAGAGGGAGAGCATGGGAGGAATTGATGAATACTAGATAGGGCAGAGGGGTGGGAGATAAAGGTAGGGGGCAGAGGATTAGCAAGGATGGTGGAATATGATAGACATCATCATCCAAAGTACATGTATGAAGACATAAATTGGTGTCAACATACTTTATATACAACCAGAGATATGAAAAATTGTGCTGTATATATGTAATAAGAATTATAATGCATTCTGCTGTCATTTTTTAAAAATCAATAAAATTTTTTTGATCCAGTTATTACACTCCTTGGTATATACCCAAAGGAGTTAAAATCAGCATATTCTAGTGACTTGGCCACATCAATGCTTATAGCAGTTCAATTCACAATAGTTACTCTATGGAACCAGTCTAGGTGCCCTTAAACAGATGAATGGATACACAAATTCTGATACATATACACAATATAATATTACTCAGCCTTAAAGAAGAATGAAATTATAGCACTTGCTGGTAAATGGATGGAACTAGAGAATATCATGCTAAGCTAAATAAGCCAATCCCAAAGAAGCAAAGGCTGAATGTTTTCTCTGATGGGGATGTTAATTTACAGTAAGGAGAGAGGCTTGGGAAGAATAGAGGTATTTTGGATTAGGATTAGACAGAGGCAGAGTGAAGGAAGAGGTTGGGTATGGAGGTAGGAATAATAGTAGAATGAATTGAAGATTATTTACCTCTGTGCATATATAATTACAAGACCCCTGCAACTCTACATCATTTGCAACCAGAAAAATGAGATGTTATATTCCATTTATGTATGATGTGTCAAAATGCATTCTGTTGTCATGTATAACTAATTAGAATAAATAAAAAAGGGGAAAAATGCTTAAAAAATCAATTTCATTTAAATCTTAAGATCTCATTTTTTTAGTCATATGGGTATTTCTTATAGAAACACATCTATATACATAGGATAATTCACATAATTTCCAACTCTCAAAGAGTTTGTTTAAAGTTTTATATTAATATGTTAATCAATTCTTATTTTTATCTACATGTTTTATGAGAAGAATATATGCTTATCTGTATACATTTTGCTATATGTTTGTGTGTGACAAAATCTTTAGGCAATGCTGATAAGGTCCATTTTTTATTTCCACTTAATACAATTGTTTTTTAAGAGGTTAATTAAATATATTATTAGGACCACCAAAAACCAGAATAAAAACAACCCTGTTTTTATTTAGAAAAATAACTTCCAGCTATAAGTATACTTTATGACTATGCCTAAATATCTTGAGAATAATAATAGTGAAAGTTTAATATGCTAATAAGAATGTAATTTACATTTATAGCCTGAGTTAAGTAATTCTGATATAATTTTATTGTATATTAACTAGGTTTTCCCTTTTATATATGTGCATTAAATTCCAGCTTTTAAAAGTCACCTAAGATGTAATTAATTTGTAATAATTGCATTGTGCATTTTAAATTTATGCCTACATACTGTTAAATGAAACTCTAAATATTAAATCAAATATTGAGGATCAAAGACACTTAAAATATTTTGAGAGTTTATTTAAGAGGTTACAAAACTGAATGAGCTATATCTACCTGTAAACAGAACAGTATAATGGGTAAACAAAGTGTGGATCACCTTAAAAATTTTATATTTAACCCTGAGTTTAGTCAGACACAAAATCTCCCCAGTCCTAGATTCTGTCTCTGCACAATTATGGACCTTACTGCTGCAGTAGAAAGATGACAGAAATAAAATTGCTAGCATTTATAATTGGTTAAATGGAAGATTAAGAGGATTCCACAGATGTTTCATATAATCAAAAATTTTTTCTACCACATATTTTAAGTTTTATGCTTTACTTTGAATGAACCCTAGCTACAAAGTAATATATAACAAGTTTTTCATTTAATTCAATTAAAATATATAAGACTAAATATTAAAGAGTATTTGGAATTTTATGCAAATGTACATTTTGTAAATACATGTGATTATGAATATCAATTTTTATGGTAAATTTTTATTTTGTTAAAAATATTCTGAATATTAGCACAGCTATGATATTCATAAAAATAATAAGTGTCAAGACTTATACAAATTATTCAGAAGCATAAATGCTGAATGTAAAAGAGAAACTATGTTCTCCTCAGTAAAAAGAAATGCTATTAGCTTTTTAATTTCATTTATGTATAACTGGATATTGAACTGTGACTTTATTTCTCTTTTAGCTAAGATCCCCCCAAACTGCTGGCAGTTACATTTAATATCCAGAATGAGGCACTGGGTCATTTTGTTGGTTTTGTTAAAGAGATTTCTATAAACATGTTTTGCACCCTTGACTTCTTATCTATTGGAGAACGTAAAGGACTTAACATCAGAAATGCAATAAGAGGTTTAGGATTGGAGGGTATCTTCAGACAGTATTATCTGTTTACTTTGAGTCCTATAGACGATGAAAATGGGATGGTGTTCTATCTCTAATACAGAATAAACTGGAAAGGGTAGGCTATCAAAGAAACCATTCAGAGTTTCTGATGTGTCTATTGGAATTTTTCTAGAAGTGAGGGATGGGTGTTGGGCCGATACCCAGTGACAGTGGGTAAGTGACAGTGACTGAAATTACTGCCTTGTGGAAAAACGGAAAGAAGGATGAGAAAGAAACTGTATTCCCCCTTTAAGGATGGCTCAATGTTCAACATTGTGTTTCTTTTGAACCAAATACATAGCTCTAGAAATGGACAAGAAGAAGGAGAATGACTTTGGGCCGTCCTTTGAGCATGGCCAAGAGGTAAACTTGAAAGGTAAATGGAACACCAAAAGAGAGTACCTGTGATCCTCTGTGCAGAGATTGCCAGCTAGCTAGGGCATGTTTAACCCATTCTGAAAACTGAGAGACTCAGTAACAGAGGGAAGGATGTTCCAGAAGAAACCATAAAATTGCCCTGAGTCTACTGGGCCTCAGGACACTCACAGGAAATATATTTTAGATTGATGTCTGTTGATTTTTTTTCTGTCATATTACTTGTTTTTGCATCATTACCATCTCTAGAAAGAATAGAGACTAGCTAACATCAAGTAACCAAAAACGAAAGAAGTGCCCCCTTCCCAACCTAGCCTTCTCCTTGGAGGCCAGGAGGAGAACTTGACTTTGATGGAGTTTGAATTTCAATTACAATACTGAGTTGGGTGAAAATTTTAATGAAATAAAACACTGTGGAGGATAAACTTACCACAAGATATTTTTATTACTTGACAGTGACAAATCTTTTTATATCATAGAATGGTTAGTGAAATGAAGGTACAGTTTCAGCCAGAAGACAAGAATTAGTATTATAGCCTTAAAACTTTACCCTGAGTTCTTTGCTTGTTCAATGAATCACTTAACTTTGCTGCAGGTACTGTGAAGTTCTTCATAGCATGTACAGAATTATTATTTACTTTGATGTCACCTGTGACCATTTAAAACTCTTTGAACATTGATATATCTGTCAAAAAAAATTGGTTAGAAAAAGAGAAGCCACTCCACACATTCCAGAGAAGAGAGATTTCAGTTCTGGGAATTAGAGTTTTAGACAATGAAGAGGGTGATGAAGAGTGAAGGTCAGGGATCTTAGCTGCCCATGATAAATTTTAAGAGTCTCCTAGAAGTAACTGTGAATTATATAACCACTGGAACAATCATAATTATTTCAGGGAAGCACCAATAGGGGTAAATATTGAGAATCATCATCCCACTGCCTCATTTCCTTATAATGCTAAAGTGAGTGATTCAAGGATAGATGCACCTGCAGCAGCAAGGGTCATGGCTGCTCCTTCTATTCTACTTTTCAGACCATGCATATGTGTCTCTTACTGGCAAACCCTATCTGCCACAGAACTGCTAAGGGTGGACAAATCTAAAAAAAAAAAATGCTATATTGAAAAGCATAGCAGTGCTCTAGAGTTCCCAACCAAAATACACCACAATTAGCTTGACACTTAGTTGTGTCTTTTTCCATGATTTTTGTACAGCAACTTATTTTATTCCTACAGTGTGATATCTTGCATTTTTAAGTATGTTGTTCCTGAAGTTATGAGCTATGGTGATTCCATTACTTATTCATATGACACATAATGGAAGGATTGACAACTTTTGGTTATCAGTTATGCTCTAAGTATACAAAATGAAAAGATGCTTGTCATTTGAAACATTTTCTTACATTCCACCCATATGTGAACAGAGTGAACACTCAAGTGTTTATTGAAAGACAGAGACCATGAATGAATAAATCATAAGCAAATAAATAAAAGCTTATTTTTTGTATGTGGGCAATAAGAGACTCTTTCTCCCTGGAACAACAGAATATTATAGCAAAAAATATCTTCAAGATGTTTGAGACTGGGTTTCTGTGCGTTGTGTCCTAAAAGCACAAACTGAACAATTTGAATACAAATTCACAGATGAATAGTTTGCAACTGCTTTTTGCCCTGCACAAAAGGAACCATTTAATTTCAATTGGGTGCTGGTCATATGGATTTTAAGAAAAATAGTTTCAATTTAGGATTTTTTTTAGGAGAGATTCCACTGCATATCACATGTTGAAGCATATTGTGAAACATGCTTATTCCTGATAATACTATGAGTTGAATAAGTCACATTTCCTTCTAGCTTTACTGCCTCAAACTATAATGGAATATTAACAAGAACATAAACTGAGACTTCAAGGGCAATAGGTTGGATTGGGAAGACATCCCCAAAGTCCAGCATACTGTGATGCAAGTTGGGATACTAAAAGGGAGGCAGCCCTGGTGGTTCTTAAAGACAAATTGAATGTATCTGTATAGTCTTTTGTAAAACCAGCTTGAAGGGCATTTTTTTTTCAACATCCCCATATGGGTCTTAAATTTCTCAGCTGTATATGTAGTGAGTGATTGGGACCTGGCGGGTGGAGGCTGAGCAGGAATTATCCAGTCTGCTTTAATTGCTCTCATATACAAAATGCTCTGACTCAGACTTGAATTATTGTATTTTTCATATATTCAAGTTGTTTCATTTTCAAATATACTTGGTCTTGGAAGGTTAAAAATGTAAAGTACAATTTATCAATAAAATAAATGTCAAGGGAAAGGACAAAATATCATTAAGTGTGTCTGAATGGTAAGTTCTTGAGGTGACAGCAATGTGAAGTGAACATTTAAAGATGAAAAGAAAATAGCTCTGTTATTTGTGTGATCAAAAGAATATCTGGGTGATCAATTTATATTTAAAGCTACCAGAAATTTCTTTTGCAATGTCTTTTCAAAGGAACAAAATGTCAGGGCATGACATGTAGTTTTAGTTAAGGTTTGTAAGTTCTTTTTCTCCATAGATGAAATGGTTAACAATTTTAGCATTTATACAGTGCTATTTGAGCTTACAACTAAATACTCTTGACATGAAGGATGCTCTTGTTTCACTAGTGGTGGTTTTAGCATTTCTAGAAACTGATTCATTAAAACAGGTATGTTGGGAGAGCTAAAAGAAGAAAGAATACCAATAAGAATATCCAACTTTTGACAGTCCAGGCTTTGTCCATTCAATCCATTCTGTCTTCTTTCGACTTGACATTTCACTTTATCTCCCTTTATTTTTTTCAAGCAGATTAGAGTTTCTGAAATGTATGATTAGGTTCATATAACTATTTCTAAATTGAAGTGACTGTAGAATATTCACTCATTTATTATTATTTCTTTTCAAAATTACTAGTAAACCAGAGAATCTCTGCATCTTCCCTTAAGCAGAGTACGGTCCATTTAGTAAAGTTCCTCAACACTTTGAATAGAATATGTGAGCCCAGAGTCAAGACATTTTTTTTTTTTTTTTGGCTCAAGGCTTTAGAAAGGAGGACAACATTTTTCTGTGCAGGGTGAGGAAAGAATCATTTGATTCTTCAGAGAGAATTGGATAAGACCAAAGGGAATAAATAGGAAATGTATCCAGGATAATGAGGAGCTGTTGAGACTAGGTCAGGGGAGGCTAAAAATCCTCTGAATGGTGAGTATTCAAAGTTCAAGATTAAAATGGTGGTAAGATTGTTCTGCTCAATGCTTTTGTTATGGTCCAATAAAAACACTTCCTCATTTCTCCCTCCTGAAATCTTTAGGAAACTATTGTTTAAAACTCTAAAATATGGAGGTTAGTGTTTTATCTAGTTAAACAAAGAACATTCCCATAATTGAATAGTTCTTTTTGCTTCAATTAATTTTTGCCTTATTTTTTATTTATTTATTTATTTATTTTAAATTTTTTTTTTTTTTTAGTTCTGAGCAGACACAACATCTTTGTTGGTATGTGGTGCTGAGGATCGAACCCGGGCCGCACGCATGCCAGGCGAGCGTGCTACCGCTTGAGCCACATCCCCAGCCCCTTATTTTTTAAATAAGAATTTTAATTTACAATTTTACACTTTTTCTTTATCTTCCAACACTTATAAAAGCTTTACTTTCTGAACTTTTTTTTTTTACACAGCAAAGGCTAATAAAATTGCCTTTACATTCATAGAAAAGAAATACATGCTTTGTACACACACACCCCCACACACACCAACATACACACATATTCTTGGGATAAATCTTTTGGAATAGTGGCCTTTAAAATTTAATGTACAATGTATTTGTTTTTATTATTAGAGCATTATAACTATAGATAGTATTTAATTCAGTCCCCCCTACCTCGTTTTTCCTTCCCATCCTCCTTCACTGGATTCTTCTTCCTTTACTAATCTTCCTTTCATTTATTTATCTATTTATTTCTATTGGTTATTTTCTACATATTAAACTATAATGTATTTGTATAACGGTTCCATATATTTGAGTTTGACCATGACAATTTTGAAATCCATTCAAAGTAAGATAAATTCTTAAAATCATATTTATTTGTCCAGTGACATAAAATGTAATCAATAGCCAAATTATTACAGATTGATAATTCAACTGTATCATATTCATTCCATTATTCTGTATGTGTCAATATGTGTAGAGCTTACTTTTCATAAAGTTTATTTTGTTTTTCAGAATATCATCACATCTGAAAATTTACCCTATCATCTGATCATCATTGGGAAAAAGGGATAAAGAGAAAGAAGACCAAAAGTGAGATGTGAATGTGTAAAGGGGGTAGATAGATGAGAATGGTGGAAACAGGAGGTTAATAGACTAATTCTATATAATAAGCTCACTGTTGTGACCTCCCACAAGCTTTCTTTGCAGAAAAGCAATCTGCCTGCAGCCTGACCTGGCCTGAGTGGACAGGATATGTCACATTCCTCAGAAAACAGAGGCAGGAGACAAAGGCTAGTCAGTCAATGCAAGTAATGAATGATGGGGGTCAAGAAGATGAGGCCCAGATGAGGCCTGGTTATCAAAGAAAAAGGTTGTTAACAGTTAACTTTCTTGATTACATTCAAATTTACTACAGATTAACTCCTGTGCTCCTGTTCCTTTCTGCCCTCAGGCATGTACAAGGAGAAAAGGAGAAAGCAAGGATTAAAAGGGGAATTCTGGGATCTACAAAAGATCAAAGCACACCTACGCCCATGGACTCCCAACTCAGGCCTCCTTTTCTTTGGAGAAAGAAGTCTGCTGTCTCTGACCCTTTCTTAAATAAAACTTGTTTTCCACACTTGCCTCAGCATTTCTTAAGTGTTTAATATTCAACACCAGGGGAATAAGACCCGTTCTTGATCTCCAAGATCAGTATCAGCAGTACATATCACTTGTATTTAAAGTTTTCCATTTAGATCTCTAAATTGAAGGAAATAAATGGTATATTATTGAGTAGTTAATGGCCTGCAACCATGAGGCATGTTTTTCAACATCCACACTTTTTTTTTTTTTTAACCACTATCTATTAGAAGAATTTCTCCTTAAGTAAGGGCAGATACTGGACTACATAATTATTCTGGTTTATTTACTCTTAAATTCTAAGTGGGCAAACAGATTACATTTGTAGATTCCCATCTATATCAAATGATATGAAAGAAAGTGGGTTCCATGGTAAGGATCAGAGTTTGAAGATGTTTAAAATGCTTTGAGTAAAAAAAAAAAACAAGAAAACTTTCGTGAGTTTCTTACTGGTGAATTTTTAGATGCTTTTGCAAGACGTAGTAAAAGTGATACCGCTGGCTATCAGTGAGGAGCCCTGCTTCCACACATGTTGAAGTATAACATTAGAGAAGCAGGCCAGGGCAAAGGAGGGTGTATATAAAAAGGAACCCAAACCACCGGAGCATCTCCCAGGATGGAGAAGGGGGCCATAGCTAGTATCCTGGTATCCCAAGAAGTAAGGGTGTTCTGTCTCTTTTATACATCCTAGACTTTCTTTGTTTTCCTGCTCTCTTCCTCCTTATTTTTCTCCTTCCTGTGTAGGTGACTAGGCCCAGGAGATGCTCTGATGACATGGCCAAAAGGTAAGAAGTGGACGGAAAAGGGAAAGGACCAAATGGAGTGATCTAGGCAGGACAGTAGCCTAAGACACATTAATTAACAACTTTTAAACTCTCTGTAGGGAGAGACAATTCTTGGGACAGGTTACCTTAGCAACAAGTTGGAACAGGGGCAGGTTATCTAGATAGGCATGGAGGAAGGGCTCTGAAGGCTTCAATTCCTCAAGGGTGGTATCCAGCTTCTCAGACCCAAACCAACCTGCATTTTCTCCAAGGACCTGATCATCTATCCACACATTAACTGCTTGTCTTTAATTCTGGCTTCAGAAATGCCTAGATTAAAAGGAAATAACTACAAGACCAGGAACTACATAAAATATAGTGACTTACTAAATATTTCAACAGTCAACAAATGATTTTACATTTAAAAAGAGCAACACATTTAGGTCAGAGCTCCTGAATTCAACATATGGCAGATTTCCATTGTCTGTTTTAAATAACAACCAAAAGGGGAATAGAAAAATGGAGAGGAGTAAGACAAAATGAAATTGATATGCCAGGCCCAGGGGCCTTCTTCTGGTTCCTTTTTTATGTAATGCTTTTAATAAAATAGATGATGCCTGCAAGCCAACTTTTGCAAATAAACAATGCAGGTTTTTGGCAGCCTTAACAGAATTCTTATTTTCCTGACATATATGTTTTGAAACACTTTATTGTTCATACTATTGATGTCTTCATATCTTAAACTAACAAGTTATTCATATCTTAAACTAACAAGTTGTTTTTTGCTTTTGCTTAGCAAATCTATTTTGAACTGTCGGTAAATTTCAATGAAATGTTAATATGAAATAAATGGTTAGGGTAATTGAACATGAAATTTATGTTTATTTTAATATCCTAACCAGACAAAACACATAAAAAACACAAATTATTTTATGTATGTTTTTATATAAGGAACAAAAAACAAACAAACAAAAAAAAAAAACAAAAATCCCTAAACCAAAGCAAAGCACAAGTTTTATGTTGTGCAATGTTTTATCTATATCTTCAAGAGAAGAAATACCCTTTTCTGGAAAGGTCACAAAGATAGTAAATACTTACTGAAAAATCATTATATAGAAGAAAACTTTCCTTGCCTAAAAGTTGAGAAATGTTTAAATAAGAGACATTTCAAAATATTGTAATACATGTGGATATAAGCATGTATAAATTCACCACTCTTCTAGAGTTTGCAAAAAATTAGTTTATTTGGTAAAATATGACTTCAAACATAGCAATTTGAATGACTGAAGGAAATAATCTTGAATAGACTTTTGCAAGCATGAAAACTAATTTCTGGGTATACATTTCATGTCCCTCTATTTTTTTCTTTTACTAATGGCATTTATTCAATGACCAAAGCATCCAACTTATTCCTCCCAGGAACTCTTTCCCAACACCATCTGCCTGCCAGAGGCTTCTCAGTCCTCTAGAGTTAACTATGTTATTCCTTGATGTCTGTATATTCACATGCATCTGTGCCTCCTTTTATATTTCAAACTCTTTACTTTTAAGTCTCCATTATGACATTTAACCTCAGGGTTCTTCTATTCATTTTCTTCCTCATGATCTCATCCACCCCTTAGAGCTAGTTGCCCTCTGGATTATTCCATCTAGATATTTTACTTGGAGTTGAACTAATGTATCTATATTTAATCACTACCTTTTTCTTGGAATATGTTTCATCCTGAATTTTCAAAGTCTATGACAAAATCCATCTAGTCATTTATGTAAAAAGTTTTAATTTAATTGATTTCTTCTTTTTATGCGTTTGATACTAAGTACTTTTATTTTAAATGCTGTCTAAAAATGTTTCCTCCTGTTACTAATGCAGGGCACCAGGTCCTTTAGGGGGATCTCTGGTCTAGGTTCTTGGAATCTTGAACAAAGAATTGAGCAAGATACCCAGGAAAAGCAGTTAATGCATAGATTTATTGAAAGTCAAAGTACACTCCACAGGCAGAGTGGGACCACTGGGAGAGAAAGGCTCAAAGTACTGTCTTCACAGTGGAACTCACATTTATTGGGCTATGCTAATTCTTTCTCTTCTCTTCTAGGTGGATCTAGGGTTGATTGGTACCTTGACTGACAGCTGAGTTTGACAATTTTTTTCTACTGCTCAAGTATGTTAGAGTCTGTAAACAAGTCAGGATGGCACCTGGCATTTTGCCAGAGGTAGTGGTTTGTGAGATGGCGCCAGTGAGCCATTAAGTGTGGAGATTCCTTATTGGTTGACTGCTGTATCTAGTTTATGTTAATTAAGATAAGCTGTGTGGAATGTATAAATACCTCTGTTGTCCTACAATAAACGGCTCCTACTCCTGCTGTATCAATGTACACAAGTTGCTTGTCACCCCCTGGTTATTTTGCTGCAACTGGACTGCTACAGATGGTGGCCCATATGGGGAGCCCTGGGACACTCGGGGGTAAGTGACAAAAAAAAAAAAAGCTGCCCGTCCATAGATAGGACAGGAGCAAATCTGCTCGTCCCTAGGCAGATAGGGCAAGAGGAAAAATGGCCATTTTGAGAAAATGGAGAAGATTGATACAGTATGTTTGTGTCTTGTTTTGTCTTGAAATGTTGTATTGTCTTTATGATGAAAATATGGAAGGGGTGTTAAATAAATTGATAAGGGAAGAAGGCACCCCAGTGGAACCAAGAGCAGTTAGGGCATGTGTTGATGGAAGCCCAGGAACTCTAGTCAGAAAGAAAGAGAAAGTTCAGAAGAAGAAGGATTATCAGGAAAAAAGTTGCAGCAAAAGGCTATTACTAAATACTTTTCGTTACCGGAGGGTAACAAAAGTTTTTTTTCTACCCCCACACTCTAATGCACAGAGAGGAAGCAAAACACAATGATAAATTCACTAGCAACAAGCTAAATTTATGTCAGTATCTCAGGCTACTCCAAGAGCCTGATAAAGGCACTTCCCTTTAGGATGTTGAATTTCTCCTGCAGTGTTCTAGCTAACTCTCTTTAACAGCAACATGGCCCAGTTTCCCCACAAAGGAGGGGGTTTCAGGCTTATTGTTTAAGTGGGGCTGAGAGCCTTAGGGGTTGGTAACCTGTACATGCCCTATTTCCTACCTAACACTCCCACCCATCTCAGTCATCTTAGTGAGCTCTTTCTCTAGATAATCACTCTTGAGTGACAATGAGGAAGTAACTCCTACCATCTTCTTTTCACCTTGTCTCTTTTAATCCATCTGTAAACTGCCATTTTGCAGGTGCCTCTAGAATGCTAATCCAATCATGTTATAAATTTGTTGAAACTCTTTCAACACTGTCTTCTTAAATTTGTTCTACAGGTATTAACTAAAGTTACTCTAAGGAATCTTTATGTTTTACAGATAGCTGTCATCTTTCCAAACTTTAAGACATCTTTGTCTCTGCTTGGGTCACTGGAGATGTCTGGCTCAGTTGGTAGAGTGCTTGCCTTGCATGTATAGGCCCTGGGTTCAATCCCTGGCACCACCAACAATTAAAAAATAAAAAATATAATACCTATGTTCCAGTCCATTTGATTCTTAATCGAATCTTGATGTTTTTCCCACCCTCTAGAAGAAGAGTGGTCATTATCCTGTTTGAGTCATTCTCTCTGACAGGATTGCAGAATTGCAAAGTGAGTTAGTCATCTTTGTAATACATATAATTTAATGAAGTTCCAACAATGTATACATTAAATAAATGTTTATAAATTAAATAAATGAATAAAGTGTAATTCAATATTTTATGAATTTCTCTTATGTACTAGGATTAAAAGATGAATGGTCTTTTATTATGAAGATAGCTACAGTTCCTACTGAACAACATTGTTTTGTAGACTAAATGAATAAACAAAGCATTGAGAACATTGCTTGATGTATTATCAGGTGCTATATGTGTTTGGTTTAAATAAACAAGGAAATACTAGAGCTTAGTGTCAAATTTGTAAAACACTGATTATACCATTGATGATGGTAGGGGAAAGAAGAAGATTCTGGGTAGAAATCCAACTTCAAGAGTGTCTGGTCACTGTAAAAATGTGCACAAGTATCTCTACTGTAAGAGAGAAAGATAACCCATATTAAGGCCCTAATGTCCACTTTCATATGCAGCCCATATTTCATGGCAAATTTAATTCTTCTTTTTACTTTCTTAGAGCCATAGATAAACCAGGTTTTTAGTATAATGATTTTTAGTACAACTGCTTCAGTACAAATATCTGACTTGAAAATAGATCAAGTAAACTATTAATTTAAAAAATCATAATCAAAATCATTATCTTTGAACCTTAAATAATAATAAAGATAATTTTTTAGAGAGAGAGATAATTTTTTAATATTTATTTTTTAGTTTTTGGTGGACACAACATCTTTATTTTACTTTATTTTTTTATGTGGTGCTGAGGATCGAACACAGCACCCCGCACATGCCAGGTGAGCGTGTTACCACTTGAGCCACATCTCCAGCCCAATAAAGATAATTTTAAAGTACTAAAATATCTACAATTTTCATGAAGTATTAAATGAACAGAGAATTTAGAATGTTCTATAACCCAGAGAAAATAGTAAAAATGTGTCATATAACTTTATTCAAAGAAAATAACTTCTCTATTACTCTTTCCAGACAGATACACTAATATGTTTATATTGCAAGTCCAGGTGCTCCTAGAGATAAAATGTATTGAATTTCATTTGGTTGGTAATACATTTTTTTTAGGAAAAAAGAAAATAAAAATGCAGTATTTTAACAACCTATCATATATATAATATTGATTCAATAATTTGGAGATTTATATCATTACTTTATTATAAGGTTTTTAAAGTGAAAATTTATCAGTTAATATAAAAATATTGATAATGATTCTTTGCTTATTTGTTACCACTTTTGCTACAAGCTATAAAGGATCTAACAACCGTTAAACTTCTAACAGTTTTGAAAAAAATGAGAGTAAAGAGGAAGGAGTCTAACCACATTTAACAATTTTAATTAAAATAATGTCATCATTTGGTCTCTTGTTGTAGGCTCTCGTTATTTTCTCAAGTCAAGTAGAATCATAGCATATGGAGACTCCAAAATCTGAAGTGCATCCTCTCCAAATCTAATTAAGACACAATTTGTCACAAGAATTTCTTGTAGTCATAGTCATTTTCTAAACTATCTCTGCCACTTTCTGATTCTTTTGACACTGTGCCTTTCACTTTTATTTTTCTTTGAGACGTGTCTTACTATGTTGTTCAGGTTGGCATAAAACTCACCAACCTCTTGCCTTAGTCTCTAGAGTAGCTGGGAGTACAGGTACATGCCACAGCACCCCATCATTTCAACATTTTATTTACTGGAAAATTAAAGAGATTAGCAAATTCTTTTGTTATGAAGGGCAATTTCACAAATAAATTGAGTTACTTCTTGTACTCTATCAGATGAACTTACCTTAAATAGGTCAAGAGCAAAAGAAATTAGAAACTACTTTGGTAACTTAATAGCTTTTGCATTTTGTAATATGCTCTATCATTATCTTAAGTCAATTTTTTTTTTAAAAAAGCAGACTTATGGTTAGGATATGGAAAGTTTTAATAGATCATTACTTCAAAGAATAAGAAAAAAATTACAACAGTAATCAGGTCATTGAAATAAATTAACTAATGGCTGTTTTTTTTCCTGGCAGAGAAACAATGGGAAGATAAATTCATAGTGAAACTGGTAAGGAAACCACTTAAAATATTAAGAAATATGAAATGTTCATGTGGGGACTATGGTGAGTTAGAATGCTGAGGCACCTTGGAAATGGAGTGAGCCCACACTCACAACTCTTTCCCAGGGGCCTTTGCTGAGCACTCTGAGAGTATACAGATCATACCAAGCATTCCAGAGTATGCTGGAATAACGTCAATGAGTTGAGAGAAAATTTTCAAAACATTCTGGCCCTTCACAACATCCATTTCTGCTTCCTCAAATAAGCAGACACAAACCAGGTAAGATGAGCTAATTTTCACTACACAAGCTGGGTTTTCATTGAGTTCTCTGCAATGGTCCTCCAAAATCTATACATAGAGTAGCAGGACAGAGGGAAGTATCCAGTGGTTCAGGAAGCCCAGTGTTACTGGAAAGCAGCCAGACATCTCCAGTGACCCAAGCAGAGACAAAGATGTCTTAAAGTTTGGAAAGATGACAGCTATCTGTAAAACATAAAGATTCCTTGGGAGTTTCATCTTACTGATATAACATGTCTTACACAAAACCAAGTCATAATCTCACTCTCAAAATATCTGAAGCTAGTGATGAGTTGTAACACAGCTCAGAACCAGTCTGTATAAATATTAGATTGAATTTAGTCTTCCCCACCCTGCCAAACCAGAAATAGAACAAAAGATATGATGTTTTCTGAGGAGAAAGTATTATTTACTATAGTATTTGCTGTGGTTTTTTTTTACATACAATGTTCAACACATGATTAAAAATTATGAGTCACTTGAAGCTGTAATACTATGTGATACATGATCCAAAGGAAATGATCAATTGAAGCAACTCTTTTTTTTTAATTCAGTAGCTGGAATTACCAGACAGGGAATTTTAAAATAATTATGAGTAATATGCTTATTCAAAATTTTATCATTGAAAATATGCAAAAAATTATTTTCATAGTTTTTTTGGTAATCTGTGCCATGAAATTTGAGAAATACCACAAGTGAAGAGAACTTTATAGTCAATTTTTTTCTTGTGTAATATTAATTGTATATATTATTAATGTATGTTCACCAAATATAACCCCAGTTTTGTGATAAAACTGTTGAGATTTTCTTGTTGGCATCTAAGATAAATGGTTGCATTAAATAAATTTCCACTGTGTTTACTAATTAGTTATTAATTAATTTTCTTCAAGCACAAAATTTTTTTGTGGATATAGGCTTTTAGTTGAGAAAAATATGTGTTTTTAAAATTTTTAAATTGGTACATTACATTTTTTTTTGTGTGTGGTACTAGGGATTGAACTCAGGGGCACTCCACCACATCCCCAGCCCTATTTTGTACCTTATTTAGAGACAAGGTTTCACCGAGTTGCTTAGTGCTTTGCTTTTGCTGAGACTAGCTATGAAGTTTCAATCCTCCTGCCTCAGCCTCCCTAGCCGTGGGGATTATATGAGTGTGCCACCACACCCGGTGCACTAAAATTTGACATAATAGTGATATTCAAAATGTCATATTCACAGAGGCACGTAACAAATTTTGATCAATCTCATTCCCCAGTACTATCCCTTTTCTTCCCCTCTTTTCTCCCTACTGATATGTTTGGTCAACTATACTGAACTTCTTTCTCTTCTTCTTCTTATTTTAATTAGTGCATTATAACTAAATATATGATTTTTTATCTGTCATTATATGAGGACCTAAAGTGTTCACATCATTTAAAAAACAATAATTTATCTTTCTATGTAAATAAACTTTTATTATGTGCAGTCCTCTTACCTTATCAAGGAAATCAAGGATGAAGAAAAGAAAAAAAGGAAAAGGAAAACAAATGGAAAGAGCAGGGAAAAACAGACCTTCCTAATGATTTATGTAACAGAAGTCGTAACTCTAAGAAACAGAGGTAATTCATATTAACTGCAAGCAGAAATTCCTGGACAAATAATTTGTTTAGTGATGCAACTTCAAAACATAAAGGTGAAAATCCTAAGTGTATTTTATTTTATGGTTTAACATCAGACTTCATTTTAAGACTTCATTTGGTGTATTTTAAAAAGGTCTGAATGTGACCAATACATACATTGGGTTTTCACTTAAAATTTTACCATTTTACCCAATTCATCTTCATATTTTTCTCCTCTGAATTTTTGAAATGCATGTAGCTAAGTCTCACTTACTTAAAATATGAGTGGAGCCATTCATATGGTTATTAGGTTTTCTAAAATTATAAAAGAATTTAATAATAAAAGAAACAGCATTTACCATTTGGTTCATGTCATAAATATTATACAATGTACTTAGCTAAAGAGCTATACTCACTTAGTACATTACACACATACACACAAATATATATACAGCTTTTATTTCTTTGTACATTCATACATATATTGTATTTTGTATATAAATCCATAAATACAGATATTTAGCTGAAGCAGATAGCATGATTTTAATTGAACATACTTTATTTGTCTAAAAGGTTTTTTTTACTAAATTGACATACAGTCCTTTATGTAATATAGTTGAGATTTTGTGTTGTTTTATGAAACTTATTTTGCTTTAATAGGTGACTAAATCAATACACTTTGACTTTATAAAAAGTAGCAATTTTTACTTTCATTTTATAAGTTTCTATTTCTTTGACAGTAAAGAACATATTTGCATTCTCATGTGTTTTTTCTCATAATTTATCAGCATAATTTTAAACTTTGCAATCTGTGACTGCTCTAAGTTAATCAGATTTCCACTCAGAGCTCCATCCTTTTCCTAGAGTGAACCAAAGTAGTGTTTTAGAGACTCCATGATGACAACTTGCATAGCATTCCTAAGAAATCTTTTTAACCATTTTGCTATTTTAACTTCCATTTCTATTTTGGTTCCTAAAGCTCCAGAATGAAAGTCCCTATCTTTAAGAACCCCAACATTCATATGTTCATTGAATTGCCATTGTTACCACCTCTAAGATACATTTTTAAGGAGGAATATTTACTAATGAAATAAAAATTGAACTGCTCATAAAGAAGAACCATTATACATGTTTTATCATGATCCATTGATAAATGGATCACAGCAACAAATTTGGATACTGAAATATTTGTTTTAGGTACACCAGATAACAGACTTAATAAGTGTTAGGTCTGTATCAGAGATATAATTATTAGACAAGCTACTAAGTGTGATGAAGGAATGTATTAAAAATCAGTTCAGAAAATGAATTGCTAAACATTATCCAGCATATTATCTGTAAGGTTCTGATAAAAGAGGAGAATTTTGATTGGTGCTCAGGGTAATATGGTCTAAGGGAACTGAATTGTTATTTAAATTTGAAGTATGTTCATGTCATATCTAATGGACACAGATTTTTTGTTTCCATAAGTAAATTATTGAGATAAATTAGTTCATATTTCATTTGGATAAAAATATATTACCTAAATTATCTCATAATTGAGGTTGAATGAATGAATAATTGTAATAAATACCTGAATTACTTGTTATTATTTTTCTTGAGCCAGAAAGAAGCAAATTTTATTAATGAAATGCTGTCTTTTCAGTCTTTTGTAAAGATGGTTTATGTGGTAATTGGTATTGTAAAGTTTTGGGTTTTCCATAATGTACCTTCCCTTAAATCATGTTCTGTATGCTTGAGATTATTCTCTTAGGTCAAGATTCTAAAAATTTTAAGTATTCATGTTATAGTACAGAATAAATTTCGAAAGGCCAATGGTGGTAGTGTTTTTGACCCAGACAACAGTAATTATAAATTATTTACTAAGTGTCCTTACTGCATGAAAGAAACAATAAATGCATAGAATGAATCTTCTTTAATCATCATGGAGAAATTCATAATGGATTCTTATTATGACCATATGATAGAGTTTTAAAAATGAGACTTAATAAGAATTTCTTTAAGCTTTCTATCAAATGATTAGTAAGCAAAAGTAGTGCTAGGGTTACAAAACAGATCCATTTGAACTCGAAATCCATGTTCTTTCTACTCTACTAGGGATAGAATATCTAGTAATTACTTTCCTAAACTTTTATGATGCTCATGCTTACTGAGCTTATGTGTGGCTTAAGTAAGTCCTTCAATATTCACCTGAGAATTTCATTAAAATACAGGTTGTCACATAAGTAAAAACATTTAGTAATTTTATTTCTGTGGCTGACATTTCACTTAGCATGATGGCTTCACATTTCATGCATATCACATTTGTGATTTTGTGGGTGTAGATTTTCAGTTTTGTAAGATGAAAAACTTTTGGAGACTGGTTGTGTGACACTGAGAATATGTTTAACACTACTGTACTTCTTTTTACTTAAAAATGCTGAAAATGGTGAACTTGATTTTTTTTTTGAGTGTTCAATATTTATTGAAACCCTCAAAGATAAAAAAGACCAAATGGTGAATTAGGTCCTATAACAATAACAACAACAACAAAAAAATTCACCTGACTGTACCATCTTTCACACACAGGAATGAACAAATCCAAACAAAACAAAATTTAAATTCTCATATACAAGTGAATGTAAATAAACTAATCATTTATTTAATCTTCCTTTGTATGAAAAAAGGAATTTATGCAGCATAACAATAATGTACAAAACTTAATGAAAACACAATTCTCTTGAATTTCTCAAATTTATTTTTAAAGAACATACAATGCACTTAAAATATATTTAAATGACTTAAGCCAAGTTTTTAAAATATTTTAACATCAGCTTAACCTCCATGTATCTCACCCAAAAAGAACACAACACAGAAATTCGAAAGATTATTTATGTTAAAATGAGGAGTTAAATACTAAAACTAAGAAAAACCTAGGTTTCTTTTGAAAGGAATATTCAGGTAGCAATATATAGAAAAATAATACTAATTTTTGTTGCACTTTCCCCCTTACTGTTAAGTATATAAAGGTATTATACTTTCAAAGTAAATACCTACATAAGATAATTTTAATAAGAAACATTCAAACCAAAAATTGGAAAAAATATTAAGCAAGAAATTTCCTGGGACAATAATGTTTTAATTTATGATATTCAAACATTTGATTATGGATCTTTCTTTGTAGAGCCCAGACTCTCTCCCTTTTGAGATCCTGAAGTGAAGAAACATCCAGTTTGTAGTGCTCTTGAGACAAGCTGCAATAATTTTATTTAGAGAGAAAAAAAAAAGTTTTCCAATACACTGACCTGGGGTAAACTTTATGTTATGTGTATTTTACCACAATTTAAATCACACAGAGACTCTCATTTGGTAGTTCTGGGGTGAAGTTCAGGTGACATGGATGTTACTGGTTCTTAAGAGCCCCTTGCCATAGCAAGGCTGTAGATATTTTTTCTCAAGGGAGGCCTCTAAAAAGTCACTGCCATTTGATGTGAATTTTCATGTAAACCTATTGAAAATCTGTACTCTCTACTAAGCTGGCTTTTCAATTGATGTGTGTACATCATCATTGACACTAGTAGGAATGAGTGAGCTGAGTGCCCATTGCTTCTGATGTCCTTCAGTTCCCTAGAGATTTCAGATTCTAATAATGTCTTTGGCCTTGGAAGCATTTTTGTCTTAAGCTTTTGAGATAATCGTGCCCTGAAATATCTTTTGTGATGATACATGTTGAAGAGTTTCCTCCCACCCTGACAGCTGAGAAGTGAGGAATGATTTTCAAGCTGCTGCTACATATCAAAGAGCCTGTCTTTTCAGCTTTGCTGACAAGTTGAATGATTTTCCAGAGTTTGAGAAAACATCAGGCAAAATCTTTTCCAGATAAAAAGCTGCTGTCAGCTGCCTGCATCTGAGGGAGTAACTTTAAATCCTGTGGGGGGAAGTCCTATGGCAATCTGAGTCCCACATTCCAGCTTCTTCTTTTCCTGCTTCTTTTGCTTGCCTTTGCTCAAATAGCTCACAAAAACTGAGCAGGACCTAAATGTCTCACCTTCACTGCCAATTTAATGTTTTGTTTTTTTGTTTTGTTTTGTTTTAGGAAACATGCTAACATTCACTTGTTCAGGGAAGCAATGTAAGGTCATTTTATATATATATATATATATATATATATATATATATATATATATATATATATATATATATATATTCTGTTCTGCTTTGAATCCTAACTGTTCTAATAGTTCATAAAACCAATAGAAATTGATAATGTCCAGTTGCCAGTTTTTCTAATACTTAATTTAAGTGGCCTGACATGACAGTTCTATTCTGCATGGCAGTGGGCTCTGTCAACAATATCCTCAGATTTGGGAAAGAAATGTGATAGAAAGAAAATTAATTGGGAGGCAGAGAATCAATAAATGCCTGCAGCTAATAAAATGATTCCCAGAGCTGCATTGACCCTGAAACTGAAGTATTGCTTCATGGCTGATGAGCTTTTTTGTTTGTTTGTTTGTTTGTATGTTATTATTTCTTACTTGCCTATAAGCCTTTTCAGTATTACCCCATTAACTGAAATAATCCTGAGTTCATTCTGATCTCCTCAAGCTCAAAATGCCTAATTCATAATTCCCCTTGCCTTTTGATCAAGCCTGAATGAGCCTGACAGATTCTGGTCTTGACTAAGGCTAGGATCTCTAGTCCATCAATGATAATACTAACGCAACCACTGAGGGGTCACTCTAGACCTCTTATTAAGTATACAAACCATAATACCTTAATTGTAGTTCTCACAGGCAGCTGTATTTTGTAGTTAGAATAATACTTTTTAAAAAAGAAATACCTGTTTTATTGTTCCTGGTATAGATCCTTGACAGTATTTTCAAAAATACATGCTTATTCAATCAAAATGATATTTCTAGAGAAATTCCAAATTTAGCTTTTCTTCCCTACTTGTTTGTTTACAGCAGAGTGGTCCTTCACTTCTCCAGATAGAGGTGCCACCCCCCCCCCCACACACACACAGGACTGTGCTCTTAACTGTTCCTAATATATCATTTAGGATTTTTTTCTCTCTATTGCATCTTTTCAAAGATCTCAAATATATTATGCTTTCTATTCTTCTTCTCAAATGAATCCTGTCTTTTCCTATCCCTTTCGTGTTTTTTTTTTTTCTGTTCGTTCAAATCTGTCACTCTTCTTTTCAATTTACTGTGGTTTAGAAGAGTCAGGTTATTTTTTCTCTTCCAATATTTATTACCATGGGGATTACTCCAATCTACTGAACCATAATCTCTACATTTATAAATGGAGATTTAAAATGCCTGAAATTTCTACTGTATATAAATTTGTGAGCATGAAAGATGGTAATGCATATAAAGGTATTTTGTAATTGCAGTTTTACATGAGGTTCACATACTATCTAGATAACTGTCTTACTTTTATATAGTTAGAAACAAGTTACTAAATCATGAACTGCTCTTAGAAAGATCTTTGCATGTCCAATGTGCTTCTTCATTTATATTTATTCATTTACACAGTATTTTAAGAGTGTCATCACTTTTTACCTGCATACAATATATTCTTTTTGTACCTGTACTCATAGTTTGTTAAAATGCAAAGATAAATAGAAAACAGAAAGCTTTGAATATTAGTTGTCAGAAATAATGAAATATTTCACCTCTGAATTTTGATGAGCAAATCAACATGCTCAGTTTTCTATCAAGAGAGAAAAATAGCTATCACTCAAGCACTTTTTTTTCATTTTATTATCAAATTAACATTGCAGTCACAGTCACCTTTATGTCTTATTCTTAATCTATGTAAACCTCCTCTACCCAAATGTACCCAAGAACTGTGTCCCATGCTTACCAATTTATTTTTTCTACTTATTTAGAAATCCTAGTCTTACAAATGTTTATATGATGCTTCTTCCCTGAGGGAGGAAAAAAACCTCTCAATTATATTGTGTTATTAGCTAAGACATAAACTCTAGCATTTACCTGAATATAAAACATTTGGATAGAGAAGACATATACTTTAATGAGGATATGGGGCACCTTAGATTTATTGCTGAATGAATGCTCCTATTAACTTTATTTGTGCTGCTGTTATCGTAAGAGTAGCTTTCTGAGCTTGTTCTCTTTGTCATTTCAAAATGGAGATTGAAGCAATACCCAATTTCATGAATCAAGGAAGTATGATTATGAGAGAATATGCATAAGATAGAAAATTAACTGAGCTCTTTTCAAGAACATCAGACATCATGAATGGCCTTGAAGAACATCCTTCATGAAAGGAGAGATATTGCCTATACTTCTAAGGAGGTACATGGTAATAGTGGCCACAAAGCAATTTCCTTGAAAGACATTTCACTATTGTCACATTTTAGCAAAGTCTCTGTGGCAACATTTCTGTTTCATTCCTTATTTTCATCTCCATACAAAAAAATCATGTGTTTACAATTATATACCACAGTAAATAGCTGCTTTATATATAAATACATTTGTCCTAAGAAATTGAGGTCTTAGTTCAAAAGAGAATGCTGTGATAGCTATTTAATTGAGTCATATAATTTCCATGGTTGAGTAGAGTTTGGCTTTCACCAGTCTTTGTCCTTTAAAGTCCACCACCTGACACATTACCACAAAGAATAGGTAATTTACTATGTTTTATTGCCACTAATTTATAGCTTTGAGCTTATTTGCAGAGCTTTTTACATTTTAAATTCTCCTTAGACTTTTCAGGATCATTTAAATCACTGGAGAGGAGAAAAAAAAAACAGCAAAATGATATTTTTAATTATGAAAAACTAGGCTTTTAAGTACTTACTATTGAAATGCAAGCTAATCATCTTTATTACTTATTTCTTTTAAAAGGACTTGTTACTTAAAGAAACTGTTTCTACTGGATTTATAATGATTTCACTTTATAGAAAAAAATGCCTTCTTGGAAAATTGCTATTTGGATCTTCAGATGTTATCAAAATTCAAATGACATTCTTGATACTTTGAATTTGAATTTTATGTATTTGAAATTCTGCTACTTCTGAAAATGGCTTGAAGAGCCCATGATAAATTATCTATTATCAAAATTAATTAAATTAGGTTAATAAAATATAGTTAACAGAGGACATTAAGTAACTTTAGAAGGCTCTATTTGCAAATAAATATTTATAAATGAAAGGACTTGGGATATTCAAAATTCAGCTTTTCTAAATGCTAGTTATTGGGTCCAGAGAATAAAATGATTTTTCTGTTCTTTAAAATGGGATCTATTACAGGCTAATCACGATAATTAGAATTAACCCTCTTATATTCACATGAGAATCTACATCTAGAGAGGCTGAGATCTTTGGTATCACAAAGTATGTGTTGGTTTAGGATTCAGACTCTGTACTCATACATCCACAGGCTAAGTTCTTCAAACCCTTTGCACATTATATAAGGTCTTGCTTCTGACAAAGTATGAATCAACTCAATGGCTATGAAATCTAGAATCCATAGGCAGAAATAACATTTAAGTTTTCATTATTGAGAAGACCTAAGATAAATACTTCCTTGAAGCAAACTCTCAGACATAGACATTCACGTACTCAAACCATAAAGCCTGACCTCCATTCTGTTTCCTCATATCAAAAACAGGATTTTAAATGAAGAAACTTAAACTGATGTCTTCAGGGTGGATGCCATTAGCACTACTATATTTTTAAAACAAAGTAACCAATTTTATAAAGTTAAACTATGTTTATCAATTTATTAGTTGATTTTCACATATCCTATTTCATTTCCTATTATAATTTTAATACTAACCAGCCCTTCTGTTTCTCTCTGCATGCTATGTATAGGTTTAATGTGATGGGGTTGAGGAAAGACTAATGAATAATGTGATATATTTCCCCTGCATCAATTCTTTAACTTTTATATTCTGGACAGAATTTCTCCTTCCCACTCTTAATTATTAATTTTCTTTTCTGGTTTTATTGCTAGCTGAGGTCTTGGAAAATAAAACCTGATACAGCGTGGACTCTATGTGTTTTTAAATTTACAAACAAGAAACATCTAATATACACTCCTCATGCATTCTTATAGCCTGATAATTCTTTATTTTAATATTGTCCTATTTCTACTAAAAATTGCCAACACTAGCCAGAAACTAGAAGTTCCTCAAATGCTTAGCAAAAACATAATTTTTACTCCTAATTGTAAGCAATTACACATGTAATTTGCATGGAGAAATAACACATAATTTATAAATACATAATATGAAGTTATTTCCTGATTTCATCTAAATTTTAAGTGACTACAAAAGAAAGAGTTGAAGAGTGTTTTTATGAAATGTTAGAGTAATCCAAAAGCCAATTGCAGAAGTGAGGAATGGGAAGAGGCTTTAATTTGAGGGTTTTAGTATCTGGTGCTTGATGGGTATCAAATGCATACAGAAAAAATAATATGAAAATTAAAAAAAAATTAGATACTGGACAATTGATTATTTTAGCATAATAGTTCATTTTAGCTTTCATTTTATCACTTGCTTATTAATAAATTACATCAAAATTATTTTTACATTGATAAAAATAGAGCAGCTCTTATTTAAAAATTTCTACCTAAGATATGCAATATAATAGCTACTACCACTTCAAGCTTATTAGGTCATCCTTAATATTCCACAAGCTTCTAACACATTGTTTACATCTAGACTTGTGAGTGAAAGGTTGCTTTGACCATTTTAGAAATGAAAATCAAGAACATCTGTGACATTTGTTTGACCCATCGGCAGCTAACGGGCAAATGTGCATACTCCTGTAGCAATCACTATAGCAACAACAGAGTAATTGCTTTTAAATAGCAAAAGGTGCCTTTGTTGAAATCATTTCAAGCATCCTCAGTTAACTCTATGTCACAAAACATAGATAGGACTTTAATACATTAATGGGAGCTTCTTTTAAGAAAGGTGTGATGACTGTATAATTATTCATTTAAATTTTCAGAAAAATATAAATACACAAAGAAAATATATATTTTTAGCTATTAAGCACTGATTGACAAACTAGTATCATTTTTTATAGTCCTATTATTTTTTTATGTATGTACTCTCTGTAGAATAGACCTTCAGGCAGTGCTTGTGCCACTTGTTTTCATTGCTTTACTGCAATTACACAGATTTATTATGAAAATTAATTCACATCTTTTAGAATATCTTCTGTGATAAGATTTTGAAATGTATCCAAAGGGAATTATATACTGGATTTTTTTTATTCCTAAAACATTTTTGTAGTTCAATTCAATTAGCATATATTGAAAGGCATTTAGTTCTTTATGCATCAGGCCCTGTGAAAATCAACTTTCAAATTGCTGTACTCCCTGGACACCTCTTATTTTCAACTCAGTCAAATAAAACACAACCTTATTTATGAATTTGAATTACAATGCTGTGTGCATTTCCTGCTATATAATAGAAATGGTTCTAAATACTGAAATATATAAACAGAAAAATTCTGATTAGAGTGCATATTTGTTTCTCCTTCAAATTGAAGGAAAAAGGTAAAGGTCTGTTTCCTCCTGAGATGGAGAAATGAAACAATGAGGTCTAGAAGACTTGCCATAACTATATGTCACTTTCAATAAAATAGCTGGATAACAATGATAAATTAGCTGATTTTTTTAAATGATGATTGTTTTTATAAATTCTGTACTTAACACATAGACAATTGTTGATTTTTACTGAGAAATTCTGAGAAGATATTCTTGGTCAGTCAACACAAAGTACTTGACATCAACTCAGAGTTTCTTGGAGGTGCAGCTGCCCTCAGTCCATTCTACATTTGAGTCACAACCTTTATTTAACAATATCCCATTGGCTTACATACACTTTAAAGTTTGAGATACTCTGGTCTAGATCTAATTTTACGCAAATTTCATGTCATTAACTTAAGTATAACCAGCTAATCATTTGGAGAAAATAATTGGCTGGTTCAGAATGTAATTAATTATACATGCAATTTTGCTCCCTCTGAAAAATTCTGATGGTAAATTTTTGAAATTCTGTAATAAATATGATAAAATCAGAGGCTGAGGTTGTGACTCAGTGGTAGAGCACTCGCCTAGCACATGCGAGGCCCTGGGTTCGATCCTCAGCACTACATAAAAATAAATAAATAAAATAAAGGCATTGTGTCCATCTACAACGAAAAAATAAATATATAAATAATATGATAAAATCATATTTAAATTATATTTTGCATAAATAATTATAATAATTAGGTATCTGCAACCCTAAATAGCCCAGACCTTTTACAAGTAGCATGAAGGAATTTAAAGAAGTTAGAACGCTTTTGAGGTTATTCTTTTTAAAATCAGAAAAAATGCACAAGATTTTAAAAATCTCAACATGAATGGTACTTTTGAAACTTTGAAGTAGCCATTTTAAACTTCATAAAAGCATCATTAAATATAAATATAATTAAAACATTTTTACTTGCTTAGCTGCTTTGTGAGTACCTATATTCTAGTACCAACTCAGATCATAAAAATCATTTAAGGGCATTAAATTCCAGACAACTTTTAACAATACAACATATATCTTGGCCACGATATTGAGCAGTTGTGAATCTTATCTTATGAAAAAAATGGCTAGCCAAATTATTTTAGGCTCTCTAGCTTCCGCAATTGGACTTGAGAGACTTGTTAACTCTCCTTAAATAAATCTGAGCCTCTACTCCTTCTGGAGCTTGTATGAAAACAACCATGAGATGTAGCCTTAACAAAATAAGGGTAGCCATTCAGAGTGCCTGCCTTTCAATTTAATACTCTTATCTGAACCTCATTGTGTTTTTTCTGTACACGTTCTCTCTCTGTGTCTGGCTACTCACTCAAACCTTTTCTTTCTCAGGGACAGCTACTATAGAGGATGACTATATCTTTATAATTGTTATATTACATAGTTGTATTTTAAATCAGGGTATCTTAAATATGTCCTGAAAATTGCTGAGTGGCCATACCAATTGCATGTGATTATTTTATAGACCAATAGAAAATGATGCACAAATTTAATCCTGTTTATATAAGGAACACTTCCAGCTTCATTGATCACTGTATTTGTCTAAAAGAATGGATTACTTATATTAAGTACATATGTAAAAACACAAAGTAAATATTGAACTACCAAAGAATTTATATAAAACAGCAGGGGTTTTTTAATTTTTTTTTTTTTTTTTGCTGAGGACTTAACATAAATATGTAATCAAAAATGGCTCATGGATTAGATACCAAATTATTTTAATTTTTAATGTTTTAATTAGTGCACAATAGTTACATATAATATCGGGGCTCATTTTGACATAATCATGTATGTATGGAATACACTTTGCTCCAATTCAGTTCCTAATACTTTCTTTTTCCCTCCCCTCCCTCACCCTATTCCCCTTTCTATACTGATCATCCTTCTATTTATGTATTATATTATTAATTGGTGTTTTATAGATACATATAAAAGTGAAATTCACTGTGGTGTATTCACAATGGACACAGCATAATTTGCTCAATTTTTTTCCACTGTTCTTCCCTTTTCCTGTCTTTCCTCCCTCCTCTATCCCTTTCCTCTGCTCCAGTGATCTCTGTTCTATTTTCATGCTCTTCCTCTTTCTTTTATTTTGCTTTAACTTCTGTATATGAGATAAAATGTTTGACCCTTGAGTTTTTGAGTCTCACTTATTCCATTTAGCATGATGTTCTCCACTTCTATTCATTTACAACCAAATTCCTTCATTTAATTCTTCTTTTATGGACAAGTAAAACTCCATTGTGTTTTTATACTACATTTTCTTTACAAGATTCATCCATTCTTTAATTCATTTATTAAACAAATGTTTAACTGAGCACTTGCTATGATCCAGGCATTTTTTTTATTGCTGAGTATATGAATAATCAAAAAGTTCCTGCTTTCATTGTCTTTGCCTTATACAAGCTGGCAAAAAAATTTTTGCATAGCTCTAGTTCTTACTATGGATGTAGATGCTATAGACAGATACAAATATGGATGTGTGTGTGTGTGTGTGTGTTTGTATGTGTGTGTTGCATGGGCATGTGTGTGTAATCAGTTGCATACTAATACTATGAACAAATTTAATCAGGATTTTGATCAAAAAGTTCTTTTAGAGATTGGTTAGGAAATGTTGTTGTGAAACTGAAATCAGGAAAGAGATGAGTTTTATCAAGAAATAAGCCTTGCAGTTATTTGGGTGAAGCACTTACAGACCAAAGAATGAACAACTGACAAGATTAAGTTGAAAAGAGGTATTCCAACATTGAACATTGTAGTTGGAGTCCTTTGGGAGCTTGTGGAAAATAAAGTGAGGAGTAAATGTGAATTAAATCTTGTAAGTATAGGCCATAGGGAATATTTCAATTTCACTTTGAATAGAATATTCTTAAAAATAATAATTCACACTCCTGGAATCATACTGATGAATAGAAGTAAGAGTTGGGGCAGAATGATCACCCAACTTGTTGCAGCAGCTGAACCCTTGGCTAGGTGTGATATCAGTAGAGGTGACAAAGGTTTAGATATGGGATGAAATTTGGAGCTAAATTCAATAGAATTATCTCTTAGATGTGGATATTAGAAAAATAATGGGGTCAAAATGATTTTTGACAGAAGCAAGTGGATGAATATTTTTTATCTTTTACACAACAGGGGTATACTTGAAAAGTAAAAAGTTTCAGAGAAGACTTGGAATAACTTCCAAGCAGAAATAAATGATAAGAGTACTTAGCTATTCAAAATTTTCACATACAAATCCTCACTACCACTTGGCACAGTGGCACACACCTATAATCTCAGTGGTTTGGTGTGGGAGACCAACCTTGCAAGTGACTGAGTCACACTCCCCCGCTGGGTGCTGAGGCGCTCTGTCACAGAAATGTGGCAGAGCTTTGCCCACCCTTCTTGGGTTTGAGGGTCAGTGTCTCCTGCATGGGTGTATCTTGCTATAGCCCCATGGGTGAAACTATGCTTACCTGTTCCTTTGTAATATAACCCCTTGCCCTGTTTAGGATGGACTCTTCCATGGAAGTGCCTTGTGTGTGTCCCCTCCTCTTACTGTGCCCTTGGGTGTGGCCTACTCAGGTGTCAGTCAACCTGCTGAGAGTGGACATCATGAAGATAGACTCAGCCCCCTGAAACCTGACCCCTTGCCTCATTTGAATAGCTTTTCCTCAATAAAAGGGGTCAGCTTGTGGTCTCGCTCCCTCTCTTTCTGCAGACTCTTAAGGTCAGAGGAGCCGTCATAGCGACCCTAAACAAAAATGTATTTGTGCCTCTTATGTGATTATTTTGCGCAGCCCAATTAGCCCAATTTAACTGGAGTGACCCCTGAGCCTTTTAGTCATGAACAAAAACCCCCCGGCAGTTTGGGAGACTGAGGCAGGAGGATTGTCAGTTCAAATTCAGCCTCAGCAACTTAGCAACATAGTAAGACCCTGACTGAAAATAAAATATGAAAAGGCCTAGGGATATGGCTCAGTGGTTAAGCACATCTGGGCTCAATCTCCAGTACCAAAACAAAACAAAACAACAAACCTCACTGCAAATACCATTTTATCTTGATTAACAGAATTTAAAATAGGGAAACTCCAAAATTCAGAATATAAAGGATGTCCAATTATGAATTTTAAGATCATATACACTAAATGCTTTTTTCACACAAAAATTAAATATATAATTTGTCATGAGCCTTCCACAGGTTGTGTGTGGACTATTGTGCATGGTAGCCAAATGAGGTGATAGTCTGGCACTGTCAACTCCCTGTCAGGGATTAAAAGCATGATGCAAGTAGCCTCCCCCTCTAAGATTCCACACAGCACCTGGGATGACTGTGGCTTGACAAGATGTCAATCAGTCTGCTGACCACAAGACATCATAAAGCAAAGTTCCACCCTTAAAACTTTATCCCTGCCTCTGATGTCCCCGCTATAAAATAAAGGAAACTCGGGCTCACGCTCTCTTTCCAGCACTCTCTTTTTCTAGCATGGAAACTTGACCTTTAAGGTCAAAGAGCCATCCTGCTCCACTTCATGAATACTTTCTGTGTTGTGTGATTTTTCGCAGCTGCTTTCTTAGCTTAATGTTGCTGTCAGCCCATTTAAACCCAGTTTGTCTCATCTGTATAGGTCGCATTGCATACATTTAAAATTGTTTTTCATAAATTTGTTATGTATGGAAATTATAGTCAGGCATAGATAAAATATTATAAACAGCATGCCGAAGTCTATATTTTCTTTTCCAGAAACAGGGATATTTTAAAAAATGTACAAATTCATGTGGGTATATGTACATATAACCAACAAAGACAAATAGATATACACTTCATGTACACTATAACATATATGTATATAATTATGTTTCAAAAGATGAAGATTTATCTATTAATTTGATATAATCATAAAAATGACAAATTAGCTAGAATATTACATAATAAATTAAAAGACCTAGAATACTCAAAACAATATTGAAAAAGAACCAATTAAGAGAAGTAACATTAACTGATTTCAAAATTTATCACAAGATATAGTTAATATAGATAATGTGGTATTGGCATAAAGATAGATATGGTTGTAAGTGGAACAGAATAGTTTCTAGAAATAAACCTGAACCTGTATGTTAAACAGATTTTCAACCAATGATCTGAGATAACAGAGAAAGTATAGTACGTTCAATTAGTTCAATTATGGGTGAAGTCTAGGACATCCTTTCACAAATGGATCACAATCCATTTTATTGCAACAAAATTGGCTGTTTATATGATGATACAATTATATGTTGATAAGTATCTGCTGTATATAATGTCAAGGCTGTCACTTTTTCCAGAACCCTTTTTAACATGGTCTTGTTTCTCTTCCATCTTATTTGGAACCATCATAAGTATATATAACAAGGAAGTTTTAAAAGTTTTTTGATTGTGGTGTTATGATTTCTAAATCCAAAAATTTATTAACATTATTGTTTTTGTGTTTATCATAATCTGCTAGTGTCACATGTTAAATATTTTTAAATATTTTCGTGGCACAGACCAAACTCATTTCAGACTATTTCTTGCAATTATCTAAAACACTCTTGAAAAGTTTGTTTATAAATAATTTTTATATCTGCCTAGGTTAATAACAAAATAAACACATACAATCAAAATTACCAGAGGGAAATATATGCAAATATTTTTCTTTTGATATGTCTTCTTAATATTCCTTAGGAAATTTGTTTTTCACACTCCCAAAAAGAAATGTAAGTTGTCTCTATTGTTTATGTCCTTGTAAATATTAGGTGTCAATATGCTTTAGTTCTTTGCCAAAAAATGGATTTAAAATGGTTTGTTTTTAACTTAAAATATTGATTACCATTCAAAATTGACCATTTTATTAGTGGTTTTGAAAATTAATATTTTTATTTTTTGAATAACCTGTTCATGTTATTGGCACCCTATTTTTCTATAAATGTGTTTTCTGTTATTTAATTTTATTTAAAATCATTTTAATGTGTGGAAGCATAATTTTTACATAGTTGCATAAATCGTTGGCTTTATAATTTTGGGAGCAAGCCTAGAATTTTTTTTTCTCCTCTACTTAGTTTATATTCATTGATCTTATTTGATTTTTGCACCTTTTATTGTTAATCCAAATTTTGGTAAGAATTAGGGATTTTACTTAAAGAATATATAATGTTTAAAGAAAAGTTACTTATGGATACAAAATTATTTTCTAAAAATAATTTTTTAGAATTCTCTGTTCTCCCAATTTTGCATGAAAATAACAGAGTTACTATAATGCAAAATATTATGTCACTACCATGTTTACAATTCAAAATATATCTGAAGTTAAACACTCCACTATCTACAGGTAAACAGTACTTTATATAATTTCAAAAAAACCCTGAATCAATTCATCAATATCACATTAAAATTCTCCCTTCAAAGGAAAAATAGATTAAAATTTCATTTCTTATATAAAGATAAGTTGAGCATAAGAAATGACTGTGAAAACTATATTGTAAAAATTCTCCAAAATTCCATCTAAAAAGGAGAAACTAGCATATTCTTACTAATGAAACAAGAGCAGGGTATAAAGATAAAAGCAGTCTGAGTACAAGAAGAAATCCCTGAGGTAAAAAATGCAATTATGTAAATAAGAAAGTCACTAGAGTAAAATATCAAAAGTTTCAACCTCATGAAAATATCTTGCCTTTTATTTTAATTTTTTTTTCCAAAAATTTCCCCAAATTTTCACATGGTGCTTTCCATCATTTTTTTTTTTTTTTACTATTCTATAGATTACATTATTTTAAAAATTGAATATACATCTTTGAACTTTTAAAAAATAATTTTCTTAAGTCACAAATATTCTTTAATAATAAATATTCTGTCTTCTTGATAGCTACTATTAATTTTTAATTTGAAATTTATAAGTCTAAAATAATGGCCCTGAGAACTGGAATTACTGATTTTTTTTTCCTTTCTAACTTCTAAAATGGTGCCTCATGCTCTAATTTAATATTCCTGAAAAACAGTCTTTACTTTTCTTCTGCATATTAACTGTCTAGAGTACCATAGTTTCAAAGGTATTTGTTTTCTGGTATTATAACTCTAGTAAATTTTTGCTACATATTTGTTTTTAAATTAAAGTTATTCCAAAATTCAATATGTGGAAAACATTCTTTCATCCAAGACATTAAGTAAATGGCTCTGAAGTGTCAGAAATTTCTCTAGTCTGCATTTGTTAGTAGAATGCAAATTATCACATGTGCTTATCTTATTCAAATGTCTTACTAGTCTTATTAAAAGAGATCTATTATCTTATTATAGATAATTAATCTTTAGTTATCAATAATACTGATGTCCCTAAAATTTTTGAAGGATATTCCCACTTAATAGTTGAGTGGATATACCCTGTGTCTGACACAGAGTTAGAAAACCAAATTTAAATTTTGAATCTAATATTATCTCTGCTCCTAATTTACTAGAGATTGATTTAACAAATTATTTAACAGAGAGGATTTCATATTTTTCATATAAAATAAAAGTGGAAGAATCATCATTGATTATCTTCAAATATATATGAAACATTCTCTGAGTATACATTCATTCTTCCAATTTAAAAATTGATAGACAACACTGATAAAATGATTTCCAGTACTTAATACACTTTCTTTCATTCAAAACAATATTTAATGCCTTTTCCTCTGCCAGATACTTTTGTTTTAGTTTTTGCAGTACTAGGGGTTGAACCAAGGTGTATTCTCACTGAGATATATGCCCAGCCCTTTTTGTTTATATGTATTTTGAGACAGGACCTGGAACTGTGATCCTTCTGCCTCAGCCTTTTGTGTAGCTAGGATTGCAAGTGTATGCTACTATGCCCTGAGAAATACTTTTTGTAGCACTATTAAATTGATTCTCACAATAGTGTTAAAGATAAATGAATGACTCTCCATTTATTTGTTGCACAAATATCAAAGGAAAAATCCCAGTTTTCCTACTACAAATCCATATTATGATATGTAAATTCCTTAGAGATAAGTCACTTCTTAGAGTTTGGACATAATTCAAAAATTTTAAGTATGTTTATTAATTGTAAAACAATAGTAACATTGGAATTAGATACTGAAGTAGCTGACTTAGGTTTACATATGGAGTTAATAATTTATATAAGCAAAATGCCTAATTTGGTTGGCTAGAAAAGGTCAATGACCAAATAGTTCTCACATTTTGGGGTTATTACTAAAATATGTTTTCTCTGGACTCAGAGCTCATTAATGATGCATAATATAAAGTTCTGATGTTCAATATTTATTCTCTGATCTAGTGTACAACCTTCTTTTTACTTTTTTTTTTTGAAGCAGATGAAAAAGAATTCTTGGTCTTTAAAGAACATCAGACAGCCTTTTCAAACAAATACTAATATAATCATTAATAATTAAGCTGTAAAAGAAATCTAATGTATTCAGAATTCTGAGACCAAATTTGACTTAAAAATTTAAAGGGACTCTGACAGTCTTCTTATAATTGGTTCAGTAGTGTACTCATTCTGTCTACTAAATCTAAACCAAATTCTGATGTCTTAAAATGTTTTCAGATTGAATTGCATTTATATAAATAATCATTATAATTAACTCACTAATTCAAACAAGTTGAAATATCTGTTATGTACCAAACATTTTTGCTAAGGATGGAGATTATCATACTTAGGGGTTAAAAAAGACAGTCCTTTTTCTCAAAGATTTGACAGCCTGGTGAAAGAGTCACAGAATAACCAATTTCAAATATTATAAAAAATTAATGAAGGTAGGTTATGAATTGAAAGTACAAGATGTTATATCACAATGAAAATGTAAAACCAATAAAATGTACTCAAGAACCTTAATTTGCATGCTCTTAAAATATCTCTCATTTTAATTTTTAAATTTATAATTTTTCCATATGAAAATTTTAAAAAATATCAGAAGTGATATTATATTTACTAATTCAGTATGGATTTAATATTTGATATTTCCTGTTTTTAAAATCAAATGTCCCCAGATTATATTGTGAATAATTGTTATGATTTCATCTGGAATGTCCCTTAAGTCTCATGTGTTCAGAGGTAAGGCTTTGGGGAAGTGATTGAATCACGAGGGCTCTGACCTCAGCAGTGGATTCTGTTGATGGTTAAATGGACTACAGAGAGGTGGGGTCTTCTTGGAAGTAGGTCACAGGGCAGTCTTGCCCTAGAAGGGTTTATCTTCTCTCAAGCCTCTTCTCCTGTCTCTCTCTCCTGTCTGTCTCTCTCCCTCACACTCTTGCTGTGTCCCTGTCTCCTTTTTCTCCCAACAGTGGGGAAGAGATCCCTTTCCTCCACATTTTACCAACCTTTATCTTTGTCTTTTTTATAATAACCATACTAATAGAAGTCAAACAATATTTCATTGTAATTTTTATTTGTATTTCCTGATGATTAATGATGCCAAACATTTCTTCATATACCTGTTGGTGACAGATATGTCCTCTATTTAAAAAAATGTCTTTTCAAATCTTGCATCCATTTGGGGGGAATGGGTTGTGTCCTTGCTCTAGAATTTGTGATTTCCTGATGTATTTTGGATGTTAATGCCTCATCAGATGTATAGTTTGCAAATATTTTACCACAGTACCTAATTAATGCTTCATTTTATTGTTATTTTTTTTCCTGAGGATAAACTCTTCAGTTTGACTCAATATCCTTGCTTGTTTTTGCTTTTGTTGCCTATGCTTTTGGTATCATATTAAAAATAATCATCTCTTGATCAATGCCAAGAAGCATTTTACCTATGTTTTCTTCTGTTAGAATTTCATTTCTTAAGTTTAAGTATTCAATCCATTTTGAATTATTTTTTATCTGTGGTGTCACATAAATGTTCATCAATGCATGAAAGGAGTATGATAAAAGAATGATTTACAAAGTAATATTTTTAAGTCTTAAAAAGAAGAAAATTTCAAGGAGTGGTGGCACATGCCTATAATCCAACCTGCTTGGGGGGTTGAGGCAGGAGAATTATAAGTTCAAATCCAGCTTCAGCAATTTAGTTAAGCTCTAAGCAATTGAGACCTAGACTTAAAAAATAGATAGATAGATAGATAGATAGATAGACAAATAAATAAATAAATAAATAAATAGGGCAGGGGTTGTGACTCAGTGGTTGAGTACCCCTGGGTTCAATCCCTGGTACTGAAAAAGAAAGAAAGAAAGAGAGAGAGAGAGTGAGAGAGAGAGAGAGAGAGAGAGAGAGAGAGAGAGAGAGAAAGAGATATCTTGCAATTTGTCACAACATGGATTAACCTGCAGAATATTATACTAATAAAATAAGAAAGGTATAGAAAAGAGAAGTATTGCATGCTCTCAGACTCTCAAGAAGATGAACTGTAAGAAGCAAAGGGTAGAAGGATGTTTTCCAGGGCCTGGATGTGGGGAGGTGTTGGTCAAAGAGTATAATGTGTTAGAATGAGTAAGTTCTGGATATTTAATGTAGAGGATTGTAACTATAGTTAATAATACTGTATCATATACTTGCAATTTGCTGAGAGTAGTTCTTAAATTTTGCCACCACCCCCACACACACCTGAAGTGAAATCATAGACATGTTGATTACTTTGAGTATAATAATCATTTCACAATATGTATGTATACCAAATATCACTTTATATTCCTTAATTATATATGGTGTTTATGTTAATTATATCTCAGTAAAGTTGAGAAAAAAAGAAAAGATAGTCACATAAATTTGGAAAAATATTCCATTGTCATTAAAATTACAAATCAATGTTATACAACACACATACAAACACACCCATGCTTATATATGCATGTGTTTATGTTTCAGAACTCCAACTTCAGAAATCAAAAGGAAATCATATATATATGATATGTGTTATATAATATATATATATTATATATATATAATCATATATATAATATGTTTTATATAATATAACATATATATATGACTTTCTATATTAAAAAAGTGACTGCAGTCTAATATTTCAAATTCTTATTTCCAAAATAGTTTTAAAAATTGTTGTATTTTCACAAATTTTAGGTTTCTCTTTATCGCAATATTCTATACAATGAAATAAAACTTATGCACACTCTATGATATGCTTTAATTTACCTTATTTCGTGAATAAACATAATACAAGAAGGCAGATTTAATAACATAAGTTATCTCCCCATGTTCTCTTTTCCAGAGAGGGAAGAGAATTTAACCTACAGGAGCAGACATAAGTTAGAATCCTAGATATGACAAAAACTAGGGATGTGATTCTGAGAAAGTTCACAAACTAAATGTCTCTAGTGATAGTAATCTTTAAGTAAATATTGACTACTTAATCATCATCAACATCAGCATTTGAATGTCATCAATGTGTACTTCAATAAAACCTGAATGAAAATGCAGAATGACAAGAATGGCAACATAATTATCTCACTTTTCTTTCTAAAACCAATGCAGGTGGACGTGTCCTAGGCAGTACAAATTTTAGCTAATACATACCAATTCAATTCATGATCTAAATTTAATTTTTATGTATTGTTTATGCTTCACATCAGTTCACTTAAGGCTTTATTTGGGAAGCATGGTATATAATGCAAAGATTAAAATAAGATATGTCAAAGAAAACAGAAATTATAAAGCATTTGACTTAGTGCATTACTAAGGTGATGCAAATTTGACTATTTTTTGAAGTTATTAAAGGAAAAAAATATTTTGTTTCAGTATAACTTCATTTTTGAAGCCATGAATTTAAAAATCTCTACCAAAAATTCAGTGGAAAATTTCAGAAATGATTTTTTTTCTCAGCATCTTTCAATACAGAGTTATATAGTATATCTGTATAATGATTTTTATAAAAAATAAATATATTTATTTATATTTCATAACAATCTGTTAATTTCCCATTCTCAGTGTAAATTTAAGCATACTGAAAAGAATGGGTTATATTCTGCCACTAATTGACCATTTTGATAATTTAATATGTATTAAACCAATAGCTTTTGAAGTCCTTCCAAGTGTCAAATAATGTATTGTATGATTTAGACACAAATAAACATAATTACCATCTTTTTTCAAGGAATTTACCACCAAGTGAAAGGAGTGCAAAATATGAAAATATCATTCTATACAGTAAGTAAACATTGCAAAGAATGAGGGACTACATAAAGATTCTTAAGAGAAATGAGAAGTAGAACTATAAGCTGTTGCAGGGGTAGTACTAAAATAAATCTCACTTAATTTACTTAATAAATTACTTCAAACAACTAGAATTTGGCCACGGATTGTTTTGTTGTGTAAAAACTGGAATCTATGGTAAGACATTGAATGAAAAAGAATATCTTCAAGAGTCACATTCCCAGCCATGATGGAGAAACAGAAACCAGATCTAACCTTCTGCTCTAAACAACTAGAAAACAGGACAGTGCAAGGGCATAGGGTTTGCACACAGCAGACAAACAGCTGCTCTGGATATCTGCCACCCTACCTGGAGGAACTTCTGGGCGACAGCACGGGCTGTAGGAATGTAGATCATGGTGTTTGCTACAAGTAGAGAGAACTGGAAATGTAGGAAGGTCAAGATGGCTAGAACTTCCTGAGCACACAGAAAGAGAGAATATAACTGCACAGAGAGCTCCAGAGATCTGTACAGTGTTGGCCCCAAATCTTCAACTGAATACTGATTATAAGTTATGTGTGGAAACTATAAAGTTTAAAAATCATCCCCCCCACCAAAAAAAAAGTTCCAACAGAGAAATGATAAAGATGGAAATAATATTGCTCAGGAAATATGTTCAAAGGAAGAAAAAAGGCCTTGTTTCTTCCATGAGAAAGAAGAAAACTTAGGAAATACAAAGTTAGTGAAGTAAGATGAACATGCAAAGGATTGAGAAGTAGCATCTAAAGAAAGAAGAAAAATTGGTGAGCATTTGAAAGTGCCAAGACCTTTCTCTGGTCACACCCAATAGTTTTAAACATGACTTCTAATGCTCAAATTTTCTACAACATTTGAACAGAGTAGAAATAAACAATAAGAAATTGTCCCTAGATCAGCATAAAACATATCCAAGATTGATGTAGAAACAGCAATATGATTTCCTCAGGATAGCCAATTTAATTCAGAAATCTCCTGTTGGATTAGTTTGTCCAAACCTCCATATCAAAATACCATGGGCTGAAACAATAGAAATGTGTTTTCTGACATTTCTGGAGGAAGAAGGCTAAGTCAGAGCATGAACAAGACTAGTTTCTGTTTCCAGATTTCTGTCTGAGTTGCAGACAACAACGGTGTCACTGTGTCTTCCTTTGTGTGTGAGATCTCTTGTGTACTCATGAGGACCCCAATTTCATTAGCTCTGAACTCCACCTTAATGCTCTCATTTAACATTAAACACTTCCTACAAATTGGTGGTAGGGATTCAGGATATGAAATTTATGGGGACCGAATTCGTGACTTTAGCTTACATTAAGGGGAATTAAGAGAGAGTTAAGAAAGTTTTCAGGGGGAAACAATCTTTCATGCAAATGATTCTTATAGAAGACTTAGATAAACCATTCTAAAAATACGGGGATTAATTCCATTGGGAGTCACAGAATGGAGGACAATAAGGGGGATTCCTTAGAAGAATGACTCTTTGACAACAGTTCTTGAAACAAAAACAAGACTTCAGCAGGGCTGGGGGTGAAAGTCACTTTAAATTCAGAGGACAGCTCCGTAAAGGCATGAAGTGAGATTTTTTAGGAAAATAACTCTGGCACGAGAGGAAATTTTTTTTCTTTTGGACATAAACAAACAGCTAGTACTTGATTTTTACTTATAGAGAAGGTGAAAGTTATTGGAAAATGTATAGAAAAATCATATATTAGATGAATTTAAAATAGCAATAGATGAAAAAAATGTTGAAAGATGAAAAAATAATAAAAATCACAAATAGACACTATACATTACTTATGTGTGGTTTTAATTACATTATAGCTCTGAAAAATTGTGCTTAATTGTGTATATTATATTATAAGAAAGAATAATTTCAAAATTCCATATATTAATCTTTTCCAGAAAAATCATTTAAATAGTCATATGCTATAATTATCCTGTGAATTTTTCTTATTGTTTATAAGATGATTTGTCTAGAATACATTATGAAAATGAAGAAGATAGTCTTCATATGTGGAAATTACATATTTAGCCAAAATGACTAGTCATAAAGGAAGAAATAACTTTCAGAAAATAATTTAGAATCATTCTTGAAACCGATACCAAAGACTTATGAGTACAATCATGGATTAAAAATAACATGATTAACATTGGGTTATTGAGTTTTCACTAAATAAATAAAATTTTACTAATTATATTGATTAGATATTCTACTTCTTACAAAATACCTTCCTATATTAATTTTCTAAACTGAAAAATAAAAGATTATGTAAAGATTTTTTTCACTCTAAATGTTTACATTCTGATGTGACATTTTGTGGTTCTGCAGCTCAATAAACTTGGTTGCTATAGAAACAATTTCTAAGGAAACAGAAGTCTGGATTTTTCTGTCATAGGCTATATGCTGAAAGAAATGAGTAGTAAACAGATAGTAGAGCCTATCTTGAATACAGGCGCTCATCAATTACGCTTAAAAATAAATACGCCAAGGAATAAATCTACCTATTTCATGTTGGAAAAATTTGCAGATTAATTGAATTTTTAAGAAATCTCTCCTTATCTAGCTAAAAGTATTACATATATAGCTAATCATATTAAGAGATACATGGTCAAAATTTAAATTATAAACTTAAATTGAAAATGGATTAAAATATAATAGCTTGAAAGGGTTATAATAGAAGAAAATCCTATTCAATTCTTCATTTTCTCACTTGAAGAGGTAGAGGTTGGTTTGTATACTATCTCAGAGAAGTTTACAGGAAGCTGAATTAGAATTTAAGTTTCCAAACTTAAATCAGTTTCTTCTAGTACTAAGTTTACTTCAAAATGAATGGACAACAAGTATATGAAAAAAATGTTTAATATCTCTAGTAATCAGAGAAATGCAAATTAAAACTACATTCAGATTTCATCTTACTCTAGTTAGAATGGAAATTATCACAAATACAAATAACAATAAATTTTGGGGAGGATGTGGGGTAAAAGGTACAGTCTTATATTGTTGGACTCCAAATTGGTGTAACCACTCTGGAAAGCAGTATGGAGATTACTCAAGAAACTTCAAATGAAACCACTTTTTGACTTGACTATCCCACTCCTCAATTTATATTCAAAAGTTTTAAAATCAGCATACTACAGTGGTGCAGCCATATCAATATTGATAGCAGCTTAATAAAAAATAAGCTATGGAACCAACCTAGATACCCTTCAACAGATAAATGAATAAAGAAATTGTGGTATATATACATACAATTCATAAAGAATAATATGTTTATGATGTCTGCAAGTAAATGAGTGAACCTGGAGATTATCATGCTAAGAGAAATAAGCCAGTCAGTCCCCCCAAAACCAAAGGTCAAATGTTTTTACTGGCATGTATGTTGACCCTAACCCACAAAAAAAAGGGAGAGAGGAATAGATATTCAGTAGATAAAACAAAGAGGCATGAAAAGAAGAAAGGGGAACAGGAAAAGGAAAGACAATAGAATGAATTTGAAATAATTTTCCTAGGTACTTATGTGAATATACCTTAGTGAATCCCACCATCATGTACATTCATAAGAATGGCATCCTAACTATAATAAAATATATTTCATTCTTGTACAATTATATGGAAATGAATTCTACTGTCATGTATAACTAAAAAGAACCAATAAAAATTGTTTTAGAAATGATAAAATAAACCTAATTTCTATGAAATGTCTACTCTCTTTTCAATATTAAGGACATAAATATGAGTGAAGCACAAGACCAGCTTCTAACAGCTCATTGTCAGGTGTGTTCTCAGAAGAAATGGATGATTACACATGTGAGTGCAAACCTGTGGCTGTCACAGAGGAGGGGCCATTATGGAGGTGTTGGACTAGGGTCTGGTAGCAGTTGTTTGATCAAAGTCACCAAAGAGCAATGGGAGATTGCTGTGAGGATAAAGTAAGAAGATAAAGTCATAGCTTGGGGCTCAGTCCCAGAACATAGGAAATTTTTAGCACATTTAACCAAATGGCTTTCCAAGTCATTAGTAATGACTAATGCAACCTTGACCTTCAATCATTAGGTAGTTTGCCCTATTTAGGGTCGGCTACTGTGAGTCTGTAAGACACTGTTACTAGCCTCCCATTTTTCAGTTCTTACTTTACTTCTAAGTACTTGTGTGCTGATCCCAATTTGAACACTCAGACACCATTTATGCTTGTATTCATTTACCTAGAAGAATTCCAAAGAGACACTGACCATACTTTACCAACTGGGAATCAGACTGTCTTCAGGGTCTTTGTTTTCTGTCTATTTCTTTGTAATACAAAATTGAAGTTTTCTAGATTCTCATGTTTTGTGGCTAGAATAATTAAATGACCCTTAAACACCTTCTGCCTCTTAATGTGGGTGAGTCCTGTGAATATAGTGAAATATCAATCGTAATTTTGTTATGTTTTATGACATAGGGAATATTAAATGGATTGGCCTAGTGTAATCTAAAAAGCCCTTCAAAAGTAGAGTTTTCTTCTACCTGAGGCAGAAGAAAAAAATCAAAGAGATTCAAAGGTTAGAGGGATTTGACATTTCTAAAACAAGAATAGATAAATTTGAATAGTTACTTCTCCAATGGAAAGTTATTGGTTTTTCCCTAAGACTCTCATGATTTTTCTTTTCTATTTAAATACTTTTCATACAAAGAAAGTGAAATGTTAAAGATTCTGAGGATCAGAAATCAATTTTAACCATGAAAGTTAAAAAAAAAACAACATCAAAATACCTTCAAGAAGACGGGCTTTGAGTTGGATTAAAATTAATTATGCAGGATAAGAGCCTATTTCAAAGTGAGGATACCAAAGATGTAAGTTGAACATTTAAATCTACATATGTCTTTCTGACACCTGTAATTGCCAAGAAATAAATTCCTCCAAGTAATGATTGAAAGTTAGCTTTGAAAGGTAATAAATACTTTCAAGAAAACAAAATATTTAAAAGCATTATTTAATTGTGTATGGTAGCTTTGCTTATATGTTATTAGTAGCTAAGTATTATTTGAAAGAAAATTGATGTCAGTAAATGGAAAGCTTCAAAGGCAAAATAAATGCATAAATAAATAAAGGATCAGAGATTCAAATGACTCAGCCCATGGGAAAGATTCTGATAGAGAACAGGAAGAATAATCTTGCAAACAATTTGAATAGGCAATAAGTATGTTTATATTAACAAAGCTATTACAATCAAACAATACTAGTTAAAATTTGGACATACCCAGCACATTGAGTAGTTTACTCTTTTCCATGTCCTTAGTCATGTATAACATAAAAAAAAAACAAAAAAACTATTCTCAAATAATTTGGGCTGCTTTTATTTTATTTTTTCAGACATGTTTTATACACACACACACACACATCAATCACAAGTGTGTGTGTGTGTGTGTGTGTGTGTGTGTGTGTGCACGAGCGTGCGCAACCCTATGTATTTTGTCTTTATGTTTGTTGATTATTTTTAAATCTTTTCAAAACCTGGGTACAGAAATATCTATTGTTTGAAGTTTGGCATTAGAAATTTGTATATTATATAATTAATCAAATAGTAATAATATTATTTTAATTTTTTGCTTCTGAGTTAAGCAATTAATAAAAAACTCAACAAAAGATTCTCTGAAATGAGCTAAACAGAGAAAATGAAGACAAATACAGCCAATTTAATAAAACAAAAATAAAATAATTTGCAATTCTATAGATTATAATTTGAAGTAAATTTTATCTTACAGAGAAATATCTATATATCTAACATCTATATATCTGCAACTAATACTTTGGTAACAGATTTGAAGTGAAGATGATTTAGAAATTATTTATTCTCATGCTTTGGTTTTCTCATAGAGGGAGAAGATCAAACAAGCTGATTAATTTAAGTGTCATTCAAAGGTGATAATTGCTTATTTATGTAATTGGCACTTCTAATAATGCCTTTTCTAAATTATACTAGAAACTAATTTTTCATAAATATCTTTTCAAATGGCACTTTCTGATACTCATAAGATTTACATATTATTTTTGTGAAAACTACTATTTATTTCATCTGAGTCATGTATTTTCCTGAAACTATAATGTTTTAGCCATCAACAATGTGTACCACTGTCTCTGCTATCAATTTACATTACTTTGAGATATGTTCAATTCAGAAAGAAAAATCCCAATCCTCATATCAGATGGATTCAGTTTGTCCACATACATGATTTTGTGTTTGCAATAAGCATGCAAATGCACTTTCGAATGGCCATATCTCATCAGCAGGGTCTAGAATCACAGTGACCTCAAGGAAACTCAGGAGAGAAATCTGAATTCTCTCTTATTCATGCTACTGTGTACAGTTTCTTCACCATGCATGCTTTCTTCTTAATAAATATTTTTTGAATTTACTTCATCATCTTATTAATTATAATGTTAAGAATAACTGTGATTTGTATAAGCTTACTAACTCTAGACATTCAGATCAGAACAGTGTATACATTGGTTAGTTTGATCCTCACAATAGCTATATGTGGCGCTTATAATTATTATTCCCATGTTAAAAAGGTTAATATGAGGCAAGCATTTTAGGTTAACCTAGGTCACACCCTTTCTAAGTGGATTTGGAACTGGATTGATTAACCCAACAATATGATTTATAGAGCTTACACCATGATAAGGACACTATAAACATAATATGCTAATTTATTAGGGATATTAGTAAAAACGTGCAACTTTGTTACATGCATGTTTGGGCTCCCACTATGTGTCTGTGGCATCAAAACTGACATACACATATTTTATCTTTTTAAAAAATAATCAGATATAAAACTGGGAGTTAATTCCTATGGGTTAATAAAAATAAGTAGTCATTCAGTTCATGAAAAAAATGTAATTTGATATACACTTGCTACTGGTTTAACAAAAAGAAGTTTTTTCAAGTGCATACCATGATACGTATATGCCTTCAGTATTTAATAAATATTAAATCATCTAAGAGAACATAATTTTGATGGATTGAATTCAGCAGTTAAAATGATATAAAAACATTATTTTGTTTCCTTTCATTATATGAAGCTCATGAGACTACTGAAGAGTGACAGAGGCACTGGATTTAAAAAAATAGATAAGAAAACAGTAGAGAAGATAAAAATGAATTCATAGTCTCAACGAAATGGCAAGCTACTTAGAGAAAGTTCACCTAAAATGAAAGCATAGATGGAACTCATATACAGAAGTATGATACATAGCTATAATCTTCAAAATTTTATGCTTATCATCTGAAGATTCTGTATTACAAATGGAATTTCATCCATTTGCAAATATGGATGAATCTTCCTGTCTCATTTCTTCAGGATTAAATCATTCTTTAGAAAGTGAAATGTTATATCAGAGGAAATGGGAAGAAAGAACCTAGGGACAGATGATTGGCGTTTAGGAATTAACGTGGTTTCTAAACTTGAAGGCTCTTATAATTTAATATGGAGAATGGAGGAGTTTGGTATGTCTTGCATTAGTTATAAAAGCAGAAGGAGGGGTGGGGATCTCAGGAAGAAAGGAGACACCTCTTATGAAAAGAAGGGAGCCCAGGGGAGGTGGTATAAGCTGCCTCAGAGCATTGGTTACTAAATCTTCTCTAACTGGTGATATGCATGAAAAACTACAACCAGCAATTAATGGAATCCAAAGAATGATTGGAAGCTTCTTGCCATAATATAGTCAGATATGTAAAACTGTAAGACAGGCAAAAGTGTGGCTATATACAGCAGCCAGATGAGAGAGTGGGGTATATTAGTCAGCAGTAAGTGAACAAGTCAAAGGTAGGGAATAGATCAGTGATAAATTCAGGATAAATCTCAAGTTCAGCAATCAGGTTGTCAAAATTTAGAGCAACCCAGGTATTAAATGGGGTTATGACACTAGTTTAGAAATCAAAAAGAGCATGTGAACTCGAAAAGACAGTGAAACTGGGGGCAGGACAGCATTGAAGCTGCAGTGTCACAAGCAATTTTTATACCTCCATTCATATAACCTCTAAAATTACTCATGCAATTAGTAGTGGTCTTATTGTACAGGTGAGCAAACTGATGCTAAGTCAGATAACTTCTCTAAATTCAAAGAGCTAATAAGCCATGGATTCATTCAATTTTTCAGCTTCTGCTATCTTCCCAGATAATGAAATTGAACAACTTGGGACTTTAAAAAAATCTAGATGAATATCATGTTAATTATACAAGGACTCTGAACCAACTTTTGCTTAGTGTGTTTATACCACACCTGTTTAGCCACTGAAAGGCCTGCAAAACATAATCTGAAAAGAGAGTTCTGTCACAATCTCCTGTAGTAGCACCAAGGCTTGGTGATAGCACACTTCTTAAGTGTTCTTTTGAAATGTGTTTCACATCCATTATTCTGGGGTAAAAGGCTACTTGATAATAAATATACGAACAACCATAGGTATGCAGAATGTTAGAGATAAAAAATGAGTTGAAAAGACATATTTTCAGATGAGAAAATTGAGATTAAGACAAGTTAACTCACTTAAAATTTTGACAAAACAAAAATAATAATCAGAGAACATATTGAGAATGTTTTATTATTTACTTGATTCCACTTTGATAATTTGGGGGAAATACATTTAACAATATTAATATAAAATAACATAAAAATATTAATACACTTTTTTACTTTATATATTTTTCATGAATTTTATGTAAAATCATATTTATCTGTTGTTTAAGTTCCCAAACCATTTTGAATAAGAAAATTAAATATTATAAGCAGTTGCTTTCATGATAAATGAACCTCATGCTCCAAAATTTGTCTTTAGAAGAAAGCTATAGATTAATCTGTAAGATAATTATTTTAGTTATGTAATGTGTGGGGGTGTGTGTAATTTGGATTGGCTTGTGTCCCCTTCCAAAAAAACTGTGTTGAAATCCTAACTCCCAGTACCTCAGAATGTGATGTTATTTAGAATTAGAGATGTCACTAATTAGAGGTGTAATGATCTAAGATGAGATTGTTCAGAGTAGGGCAGGGCCTTAATCAAATAAGATTGTATCCATATAAGAAGATGACATAAAGACAGGGAAAATTCATGAAACAAAAAAAGAAAGAAACTGGAGTGATGTAGTTTCAAACCAAGGAATGTCAAGGATAGAACCACCCCTAGAAGCTAGGGGAGGCAGGAGGTTCCTCCTCCTCAGGTGTCAGAGGGAGCTGATGTTGTTTCCAGACTTCTGGACTCTCAAATTGTGACACAATAAATATTTGTTATTTAAAGCAAATAGTTTATGTTACTTTGTTGTGGCAGCTCTAGGAAATTAAGTTGTTCATCAAATATGTTCATAATTCCAGCATTTGTGTCATGATTATCAAGTTTCAGCTTCAATATAATCAAATCTCATTTCTTGAGCATCTGCTTTATTCCTTTATATCATTTTCTAGTTCTGTATTTTCTAATATATCATCAGCTCTCTATCAATAGCTCATATTGTATAATTAAGTTTCTCCACTATATGTCAACTTCCAGACACACAAAAACAAGTACTATAAAAACAGACACATATTCGTGCGTGCGCGCGCGCGCGCACACACACACACACACACACACACACACACCTATTTAGTATTCTAGCTAAAATCATGTGATCAGAATATTGCTAAGGTTATGAAACATTTCATTAAGAGATAAATTCTCAATTCAACATGAAGGCACAAACAACTTTCCACAAATGACTATAAAACTTATCACTAGCCATCTATTTCAGCCTGAACATGACTCATTCATTTTTAGCAGATGCAGAAGTCAGAGTGTCTTTCTTTTTTTTTTTAAGAGAGAGAGAGAGAGAGAGAGAGAGAGAGAGAGAATATTTATATTTATTTTTTAGTTTTCAGCGGACACAACATCTTTGTTTGTATGTGGTGCTGAGGATCGAACCCGGGCCGCACGCATGCCAGGCAAGCACGCTACCGCTTGAGCCACATCCCCAGCCCTCAGAGTGTCTTTCTATGCCTTGGCGTCATAATCAAGAATGTCATTATAAAATTTTCAGACTTTTATACTTTATTATAGCTGTTGTTAGGCACAGTTGTATAGCTGATAAAATTTCTTATACACCTTTTTGAAGCATGTCTGGAAAAATTGTTTTGCCTAATTTATTTTTTGTCTTTAGGTGATATTTCTCTATTCATAACTGATTACTAAACTAAATAAAAATAATCAAATATATTAGCAAATCCTCCTGACTTGACCTTCAAAGACTATTCAGAAACAGACCATTCCTCAAGCCTTCACTGTGGACAGACTGGACTGAGCCATGGTCACATCTTAGCTAGATAGGACATTAGCATCTTGGCTTTCCTCCTTGCTGTGCCTGTGCCATCCCCACCCACTGATCTACCTCAGCCATGCAGCAGAGTGGCCACATAGATTATTTCACTTCATTGCTCAACTCCTATAACAATTCTTTTGTTGCACTCAGAATAAAAGACCAGAACTAAATTGGCCTAAACTTCTTATTAGAGTCTGATTTTGCTCCCCCTTCACCATTATATATCTTCATCCTCTGAAAGTGCCCTGATCTCTTCCACACTGCCTGCTCTAATCTCTTAAAAAATTGTCAAACACAAGCCTCCCTTAACACAGTGTGTACAGGGCTCTTTGTGGTATATTCTTTCTCTCCATAGTTGTACCGCTAGTTCTCATTCCCTTCCAGTTGGTTTCTTCAAAGAGCATGCTGTTGTCCCTCACTGATCAGCTAAGAAATTATGCCATCTCTCAACTCACTCTACCTATACTTTTTTCTTTTATCCATATAGGTTATCACAGTTTCTATCTCTTTCTCATATATACATATTTACAAATATATCTCTTTTCCCTGTCATATATATATATATATATGTATATATATATATATATATGAACCAATATTCAAAAATAACCTATATATATGTGTGTGTGTGTGTGTGTGTGTGTGTGTATACATATATATGTATTACATATTCATATAAATCAAATTGTGTAGGAATACAGGCTTATTATTCTTAGTAGTTATTATCTATCTATATAGATAATATATATATATATATATATATATATATTTATATTTATATTTATATATATGTGTGTGTGTATACATATATATGTATTACATATTCATATAAATCAAATTGTGTAGTAATACAGACTTATTATGCTTAGTAGTTATTATCTATCTCTCTCCACTATAAATTAAGCTTCAGGATGGCAGGGGCTATTTTACTTAGTATTGTATGATTTGTTCCAGAAATATAATCCAGGACATGTACCCTCAATAAATTCTGATAACAAGGAAATATGGATATTAAAAAGAAAAACTTATGCTAACTACTATTATACTGAATGACACTGCCAATTTTATGTTATTGACATTAAATAACATCTCAAAACATTGCTGATTGATGTTTATAAAAGTGATAACTTGTCCTAGTGCACCATATGCTTCAAATATAAATGCAAAAAAAGAACACTTACACACTCTTGGTGATATTGTAGATTAGTACAACTACTATGGAAAGAAATATTCCTCAAGAAAATTAGGAATGGAACCACCATATGATCCAGAAGACAAGAATTGTAAGCTAAGTTATCTTCTCACTGGTTAAGAACGTGAGTGAGAACCCAGTTTTATCTTCTGTTCTGTTCATGTGTTGATGTTTATGGACTGATGTATTGAGGACCTTGACAGTGAACCCCCTCTCATTAAAGAAATAGCTTGAGTTGTGTACTTGCAAAGTCAAGAGAATTTGACACTGATGACCCTCTGTCTCTGAACTGTTTTTGAGGAAACTCTTAAAGAACGTCTGGATATAAATACAAGTACACACATAAAGGTAAAACTCTGAAGAAGAAACTTCCCACAACTTATTTACCATTGTCAACCCAGTGCTGGAATCCCTTATAAACATTCTCTTGTCTCTAACAATATATTGGTTATTTTTGAATATTGGTTCATTTGAATTTTAAGCATTAGTGTCTCTTATATTTGCTTTAATATCATATAATTTGTTTATCCTCTTCTAGCAAATGATGCTATTAAAATATTTTTTTATTTACAAGCATTAAATAGCTTATCTCAGGCCACTTGAGTGTCTAACATATATGGACTTAGACTTTACAATTTATGACAACAAATTAAGTGATGGCCATACCAGCCAAAATGAAAATGTCAGAGATCTTAACATACCAAAGTGAAAATGTCAGAGACCTTAACATTAGTAACTATGCAAAGAACTAAAGTCAGCATACTATAGAGACCTATACCTACCTGTGTTTACTAGAGTAGTACATGCATATCCAGGTTTATAGCAGCACACAAACAGCCAATTATTGGACCAACCTAGATGTTTGTCAAGAGGTGAATGGATAACAAAAATGTAGTATATATACACCATGGAGTTTTATGTCATTTGATGTTACATGGACAGAACTGATGAAGATCATGTTAAAGAAAATAAACCAGACACAGAGAGCCAAGGTCTACATGATTTCTCTCAAATGTGAACAGTAGAGAGAAGAAAGCAAAGAAAAATAGGGGATCTCATAAAAACAGAAGGAGATCAATCAGAATAAGGGGTTTGGGGAAGGGGTAGAGGGGTGAAAGGGCAAGTGCTGGGGAATGAAATTGATCAAATTATATTATGTGCATGTATGAATGTCACAATGAAGCCCACTATTATGTATAATTATAATGCAAAAATAAAATATTTTTAAAATTTTAAATAAATAAATAGTTTGAAAGGCAACCAAAATACTTTTCCATTAATTTCTTACATACATATGACTGACAAGAATAAATAGAATTGAGGAAAAAATGCCTGTGGAAAGGCAGGTACTTCTCCTTACCAACAGAATTGGCTGTGTTGGCCCCACCCATTAACAAAAGACAAGGTCTCAGATCTTTACTCCAGATTTGACCTCTATTCCTTTGTATTCCCTGATCCTTTACTAGGCTCCCTTAATTCCTAGAATGAGAGGTTTCATTCACTAAAAGACCTGGGCAATAAGAACCAGTGAAAGCTAGAGGACATGAGAATAAGCAGAACTTCATCTCATCATTGAACCCTATGTCTGAAGAAAAATCGATATCTAGAACTATCCAACTCAAATTCCACTGACAATTCAAGCAGTTGCTAGTGGAGTGACCTCAACCAAGATAAATTTCTCATCCTTAAATCTGTGCAGAGACCAGATCTCAAAGCCTAAGTCAGTTAATAAGTTATTATACAATAAAACCACAGTTGCTATTGGTATAAGTCCTTTAAACAAAGAACTGAGCCTGTGTTACCTGAGTACCCAGAGATGGCTGCTGAGTATGTCTCTGTGCTATTTCTTCATTAATTTACTCACTGTCCTCCATGAGCCTTATTACATTCATGACCTTTCAAGGGACTGGGCCTTGGCACAGGTCTTCCAAGTAACACAGGAAATGCCTGTCCTTGTGCTCAGACTCATGCAATCCAATATCAGTCCTGCAATTCTGCTGTGCTGAATCCTTGCTCAAGAACAACTATTTCCTAAACGAATCTTGATTCCTAGACACTTGGAATCAAGCCCTATACATAATGATTACCTATAAATAAATCATGTCTTCTGCCTTTACATGTCTCACTAGCTGCGTAGAGTTTCCTGGTATCAAGTAATTATCTACCCAGGCACACTAGCCATGATTAAGCTGATTATTTCTCAAGCTCTCTATTTACTGAGCTATCCCACTTCTTCCTTAGGGGTTAAATACTTTGACCTTGTTCATTTTCTCAGTCTCAGTTGTTCTGCACTTGCCCATGCCCAGGCTTCACACATGCACAGGTTATACTGTTGTGTTCAGAGCAGCTTCTGTGCTAAGGCTCCCTAAGCTACATTAAGTTAATGGGTTATTGTCATCATTTTTAAGATAGGTGTTTCACAGTCCTTCCTGGAACTCTATCATTACAGCAAGCCTTTGGATAAGGCATTATATCTTTTACCATGTAGCTCATGTCTGTAAAGAGCCCAAATACTGCTGAGGAAGCTAAGAGAAAAGCAAGAAATGGATAAAGCCAAAGCAACATTGTGTTATGCACAGTGTTCTATAAAAGAAAATAGAAAGGGAAAAATAAAGCTTTCTTTGCAAAAGTTCTCCTATAAGAAATAAAACCTGAATTGGGTCCAGAATAGGCATTCTGATGAACTGGTGTATCATCTTTAAAGAAAAAGGGGAAAGTATAACCATACTTATGAACTCCCCCCATCTTCTTTTTCCCAAAACCTCACGATGTTTAGCAAACAAGAGCAAGCCTGGGCTGGAATGTTTAGATACATATGATCTTGAAGGACATTGGCTTTCTCATATGCACACTAGGAACCAGAACAAGTTGGTGTTATCTGTAAAAATTACTTTCTTTCATGTACACCAGTCTGTCCAGCGACCAGCACTGGCTTCATTAAAGAAGGTTCGAACTGTGAACAAGATGCTAGGGAGTTTTAAATTAAAGACAAGACTCTAATTACCTTTAAAACCAGCTCCAGGACAGCTCCTCCTAGCTCCAACCTCCAGCCACCTAATGTGGTAGCGAGGTTTACTAAAGAGGCGAGAGAGAGAGAGAGAGAGAGAGAGAGAGAGAGAGAGAGAGAGAGAGAGAGAGAGAGAGAGAGAGAGAACACGCCATGGAGTGAACTTTTATTGGGGAACAAAAATTCCAGGGAAAATCCTATCCAATGAAAGTTAAGGGGGGCAGCATCCCAAGGTGAAGGGTGATGATTGAGTCTTCGGGGCAGTGGCCAGACATGCCTCTGCGTGGACAACCCCTAGGATCTGGAGAAGGGTGGGGAAAGCTCTGACACAGCTGTGTCTAAGTGCCTCTCACCCAGCCAGGGAGGTAACTCAAATCACATGTGAGGATGGCCTCCCACACACTAGGACCATTGCTTCTTGGGATGCTGGTCATAGAAGCAAACTAGTGCTGATGATGTCATCACTTCTGCAGACTAACATATGAACCCCTCTCTCAGAGGTGACTGGGGCATAACTGAGGGCACTGTGTAAAGAATACATGTCACTCATCCAGCCTACCACCAGTAGACAAAATGCAGTGAGTGAGAAGATCTAAAGATAAATTGTGAAATAGAAGAATGAGAACTGAGAAAAAAAGAATAGAGAATGTGTGGGAAGAAAAATGAGAAGGAAAAATGTCCAAAAACAAATCCCAGAGGATTCTAACTGTTTAGAGATCTGCAGCCCAGAAGGAGGTTTGCAGGATAAGTGTCTGTTATTGGAGGTGGGAAGAAAACCATGGAGCACTTGAGCTATAGATAGGGCTACACACATAATTTGTCAAACCAAGTGCAAAATTAAAATGCAGGGCCACTTGCTCAAAAAAAAAAAATTAAAAAATCTGTGTTATTAAAAGTACTGTGATATAAAGTATTGTTTTCTCTTTCCACAGCCTTTCTCTCAACATTTCAGTCTTTTTATTTGCAGTTTAATGTTATTCTAATAGAAAAAAAATAAAATTTTCAATTATTAGCATAAATGTTAACATTCTTCTTTACACTGGGTAATGCCAGCTTCCATAGAAAATATAAGGGAAGTTAATGCATAGAAGTAAACATCAATATTACATAATTCATATTTCATAGTTCGTACATGAACTTAATTCTTAATATAAATAGCAGAAACATTAACAAAAACCAACTCAATAGCTTTTATTTTACTACTTGACATGTGTACATTATAATACACTGCTTTGTGAAAGCTAGTGGCTTTTATAACACCTGAACTTGCACTTGCTTTGAGTCACACTGAACTCCCACACACCATGACTCCAGCAATTGTGGGGTCCTTCTGAACATGAGGTCCTGTGTGACTACAGAGGTCACACACCCCTGAAGCCAGCCTTGGACACAGATGTGAGGACTTCACAAAGAGCAGATAATGAGTGTCTACCACTGTTTATGTGTATATGCCAAGTCTCTACCAGAGTGGTATAGAAGACAAGGACAGTGTGATTCTAGACAGCACAATAGGACTATGCACATCTGAAATCTGAACTTCTGGGAGTCCATCGATGGCTGATACAGAAACCAAACTGAGGACTATAAGAACTCACATACATAGATATGCCGGATGTTGGAAAGCTTTTTCTATAAAGAATAAGACAGTAAGTATTTCTGGGCTTTGTAAACTATATGACCTCTATTGCAATGATTTAAGTTTGTTGTTGTATGAAATCGGCCATAGGCAGAATGTAAATGAATAGGCATAGCTGTATTTCAGTAAAACTGTCTTTACAAAAACAGGTGTTACACTCGATTTGGCCTGGAGGCTATAATTTGACAATCTTGGTCTATGCTATTAATTTTTCCAAGGTTACATACTGCTGAGGTGGGTATTTGGCAATGAAGATGAAAGTATTTTGAATATATTTTAAAGTATATTGAAAGAATTAATGTAATCTGTATGAAAAGTTTTGTATTATGATTTGTATTTGTAAACTATCACATTCACTCTGCTGTGTATTGTTTATAGTGTCAACAATACTATTCATTTCAATGACCAGTGGAAATGAAATACAAGTAATGAGAGCTCTTGAATACTACTAACTAGCATAACAGAGAAAAGCATGGGACATTCATTTTTTTGAAAAAAATGCTGGGAGATATACAGGAAAGAAAATGTCTAAATTTTGGATCTAATTTTATTTCTCATATGTACTAAATTTCAGCAGATACAATTTCAACCATCGGAACATCAAGAGTGTTTATTACTGTGTCAGTTCTAAATGGGATTAATTATATGTATCCCCAGAAAATTAGAACAAAAGTGACTATTAAATACTGTCACAAAAGCCTCTGTCATCTATGCAAATACTTCGTTGCCTACAAGAAGAGGGTGCCTAGTTGAGTTGCTTTTTCTGTAGAAAAGCAAGCTGGGTAGTTATCATAGGAAGTGTCTCTCTTTTTCTTTTTTAGTTTGGACATCTCCTTTGACATGCAATAGTTTTCTCAGGAAGAAATACTCTGTCTCCATATATGTTGCTTTATGAAATGCAAGTATTTTAATGAGAAGTTTAAAAACCCTAGGATATAAACGTATAATACAAAATAGAGTTTTTAAAAGTGTGATTGGTTTAAGAAGAAATAATTCGTATCTGAACAGTTTTGGTCCAAATTAAACAATCAAGCATGTAAATGCAGAAACAATTACAGAGATGTTTGATGTCTGTCAGAAAACAACCAATGAGAATCTACTTACTGAACAAAACAATGCAATTAATTCCATTCCAATTTCTCATATTTTTATTATAAGAAAGCTGCATAAATATAATAATGATTTCAACATAAACCTAATGATTCATTTTTTAAAAAACTAGGGATCTTATATTTGAACATAGATATGTATACATGTACTTCATGCATTATATATATATATATATATATATATATATATATATATATATATATAATTTTTAAATTTGATTTCCTGTGACTATCATGATGCAATGATTTGGCATGATTTTCTACATAACTATATTTCTCAATATTCTTGTAAAAGCATCATTATTTTTATCTAATGTGAATAAAATAGGCAAACACTTTCTGAAATTTTCTTGATCATTATAACCTTATATTCAAAAACAATGTTTCCAGATTATAAAATGTATATAAACAACATCACTTTTAGAAAATAAATATTAAAGGCAATGAAAATGTTTTGAAGAATCTAAGATATAGATATATGTAGTGTGCATGTACTCACAAATATGTTGCATACATGGTATACCATTTTTATTGATTAGTATAAAGGAAGCAATTTTATACATCAATATTTATTTAATACAGTCATCATTTTAGAATGGAGCTTTTTCTAAGTAATTATTCTTTTAACAACATTACATTTTGGGGAATATCAATAATAATTTTCTAGGATTAAAATCATGATATTTTAAAACTTGAAATCCCTGTTATTGCACAATACTTCAGAAAGATGTACCAGTTTACTTTTCCACAGAGTGAAGTGCCTTCCCATATCTTTACTAACTCATAGTATAATAATAAGAAAAAAATTGCAAGTGATGAGTTAAATCTATTTAATCTTAAATGTGATATTTTGAATTGATTTTTATGATTGTTAATAAACTTTTACTGTTTATAATTCATTTGTAAATTGTTTTATTGTTCAAGATGTCATTTTTTCTTTGAATTGAAAGAGTACTTAGTAATCATATTTATACCCTAGGAAGCTATATATATATATATATATATATATATATATATACAGAAAATATATATATACACTTAGCTCTTTAGCTACAGGAAGATATATATATATATATATATATATATATATATATATATATATATCTTTAGCTACATTCATAATCATTATTCTATTTAGAAAGGTAATCATTTCAATTTTTCTGCCACAAAATGTACATGCCATCAACATTTCATTTCTGATGTTTCGCTTGTTTTTAGGCTTAAACATTTTGATTTAGAGGTCAGAAAACTTTTTTTTTCTTGAAGATATTTTAATGTTTATTCTACAATTTTTTCTGGCTAATTTTGATAGAATTTATTCTGGTGTAATGTTTAGAGGAAACATTTTCAATATAATAGTTCACCAACATTATTTAGTTAATATCAAAATCTTTTTCTATGAATTCAAAATATCTTCCTTTTGGTAATTTTGTATATAATATGCATATACAGACCACCTATTTATATATTTAAATCTGGATTTACACAACAATACAATAATTTAATTACAATTTATATTGGTATATTATATAAACACATAACTTCTCACATTTCCCTTCCTATTCAACATTTCCTTGTTTATATTCTTGCACTTTAAAATAAATTGATTGTGCCAGGCCCTGTGGTACACAACTGTAATCCAGGGGCTCAGAGGCTGACGCAGGAGGATCACAAATTCAATGCCAGCCTTGGCAATGACAAGGTGCTAAGAAACTCAGTGAGACTCTGTTTCTAAAAAAAATACAAAATAGACTTGGGGATGTGGCTCAGTGGTAGAGTGCTCCTGAGTTCAATACTTGGTAGCCCCCTCCCTCTCCCCAAAAAAAGAAATGAATTGATTGGGCTGTGGTGTGAATTCTGCTGTGATGTTAAGGCAATCACATAGCACACAAGAGGCTCTGGGTTTGATCTCCAGCACCAATAAATAAATAGATAAATAGATAGATAGATAGATACATAGATAGATAGATAGATAGTTCTAAGTATTGTTCTATTTGAACTTTTTTTTATACAATATGTTCACATTAATTAAATGTTCTATATATTAAGGGGATGCAAAATAAGAAATCGTATCTCCATTTTGGTATTTTTGTGATCTTCAGAGAATTTTACCTTTTAAAAACATTTTTTTCTGTATAGTTGTAAGAAACCATAGTTTGAATTTTGGTTTACTTAACACCATGATTTAAATATTTGTGTCCCCTCAAAAATTCATTTTGGAACTTAATTCCCAGTGCATGCGTATTAGACTTACAGGAGGGTATTAGAACATAAGGGCCACACTGAATCAGATAGGAACAAGCTTGACTACATGAGTTCTGTCCTTCCTACTCTTCCTAAACATGAGGACATCTACAAAGTACATCTATAAGGACTGGGTCTTTAGACACAGATCCTCTGGCAGGTTGATCTTAGACTCTTGGCCTCCAGTAGTGACAAATTTCTATTCTTTGTAAATTACCTGTTATGTGATGTAGCAGTAAAAATGAACTAAGACACTTAATGCAATTCTCCTTATTAAGAAATATAAATGTAGGGCTGGGATTGTGGCTCAATGGTAGCGCACTTGCCTTGCATGAGGCACTGGGTTCTATTCTCAACACCACACATAAATAAATAAATAAATACATAAATAAATACATAAATAAATAAAGGTCCAACAACAACTGATAAAAATATTTAAAAAATAAATATAAATGTAATGTAAAAATATGTAGAGATAAGGTATTTTGACTTGCTGATGTGTTTAATGAAATTACTTTTTTCAGCATTGAGAATGACTGCAAGGAGAATCCTTGCAGATTGTTGAAGAAAATATGTGTACTACAACCATTGTGAAAAGCAGTTTGAAATTTCCTCAGAAAATAAAAGAAATAGAACTAATATATGTTCCACGAATTGCATTATGTATAAACTCAAGGACAATGAAATAAGAATGTCAAAGGGGCATCTGATTTCCTATGTTCATTGCCATGTTATACATATAGCTAGAAATGAAAACAACCTAAGTGTCTAACAGCTGATGACTGGATAAACAAGAAGAGGTACATATACACAATGGAATGATTCTATCATGAAAATGGTGACATTCTGTAGTTTATAATAAAATGGATGAAACTGTTGGTCATTATCTTAAGTGAACAGCAAGGCACAGAAAGATAAATATCATATGATCATGTTTATATGTATGTAATCTAAAAAAACAAAAGTGTCTCATAGAAGCTGAGGATGAGATTGGTGATTATAAGAGGCCATGAGGAGGTCGATAGATAGATACTAGTTAGGAGTCCTGGCACACTATTGCACAATAGGGTCAATATTGATGATGATAGTGGGCTACATTGTTTTAATCTAGAAGAAAGGATTTTGAGGCAATACATATGTTTACTATGATTTGAACAATACACAATATAAATGTGTTTTGAAACAGCATATGGTTCCCATTAATATGTACAAAATTTTAGATATCAGTTAAACTTAAAAAAGTATTTAAAGAATGACATTGCATGTTGTGAGCTATTTGTACTTTGACATGTTGGAAGAATATTAATAAATGTCCAAGAGATTAGGAAGTGATACACATCCATTCAGAAAAAAATGGAAAAACACTCTTAGTAAACTATAAATTGACTGTCAAAATTTGTGTCAAATTATGTGATAACTTACAATATTAAAAATCTTATTTTGTCTTCTTTTATTTTGGGGAAAAACAACATTGTGTCATTTGTTAGACTTTTATGAAATGGTTTTTTAAATTCAAAATCTTAAACAACTAAGAATGGAATAAATAGGACTCATAGGAAATATTTGTTTTTGTTCCACATTTGTTCTCCATTGCTAATGGAGAATATTTGGATGAGGAAGCCCTGGTTGCTCTCTCCTATTTTCCTCCCAAATTTCTGATTAAAAAAAAAAAAAAAAAAAAACTAGAGTCATGTTGCTACAGGAAATAATGTTGAACTGCTAGAATCTGTTCCTTTCCTTTTAAACTTCATTTGCGTCATTCATTAAACTAACTCATACTGACTGGTCCCCATTACAAGACAGTTTAGAAAGACAACTTAGAATCAATTTAATAGAGCTGTCACTATGTTACAGAGAAAGCAATCATACATTTCAAAGGGTACACAAACTCAAAGAAACATGTTGACAGAATTACCTCCACATGCCTCCCTTTGCTAATCTCAACAGTTTGTTTGGAGTGACATTTTTTTTCCTTCCTGAATAGCCCAACACAAAGTGGGGGATCCACTATAGCAAGGGAGCCCAGAATGATGGGATTGTTACTTCAAACATTTTTTTCTAATATGAATATAGCATATAGCAAGGAAATTGCAGCACTCATCTCTCACTTTAACAACATACACTTATCTCCCTTCATCAACTGCACATGTTTTATATTTTGGCAGTGTCATAGAAACTCTGCAAGATTTTAGCACTATGGCCCATTGTACTATATCCTATTTCATCTTTTTCCACAGAAAAGATACCATACTTTTAAAAAATCATTTCCAGCTATATGTTTTAATGACTTAACTATTAATCATTTCATGCAACTGTACAATTAAGTATAGATTGTGATGCTATTTTGAGTAAGATATTAATAATACAACAAGAATGAACAATTCAGAAATCTTTTTTTTAACATAAGATAAGTTTTTTTTTAACACAGTGCTGGTTTCAATTTTATGCTTGAGAGGATCACATCTCATGCAGTTTACAAAAATGAGGCAATAATTAAATTTATAATATTTTCAGAGTTAATCAGGAATATTTATTTCAATAAGAATCTATAATTTTCAAATTTTAGCTTCACTTTAAAATTGATGATTTGTAGTGACTCTAATAGATTAGTTTATAGTTTCAAATCTACTGTACTTCTTTTAAGTCATCATAGTGGAAATAATAACAAATGATGTTTTCTTACTAATATGACTAGTGATGTATTTAAAGTTTGAAAAATTGATCTTTTCACTATTATAGAAACCACACAAGAAAATGTAATAGAAATATCTTTAAGAGAAACTGATATTGAATATACAGCTCAGTGGGAAAATATATATATTTTTAGGGAATTTACTAAGTTTTAATTTAGCACATGTGACTAACCATTGTCTATTGTTGAGAAGTTTCCCAGTTAGACCAAACACACTGTCTTTTCTTAATGAATATGTGATAAAGAATAAATACATTGCTTACATATGTAAAGTATCTTTCTATATTGTTCATATTTACAAAAAATAATGTATAAATATAGTCATTGCATAAGTTTTAAAAAATATTTCAAGCTTATGTTTACTTTTAAATTTGCTGTCTTCAATTTTATTACAAACTTCTGAAAGGCAATTATGTTCTTGACCTTCCATACCACTGGCTAGTTCTGCAATCACAGATTTAACTTGAGCATTGACTGATTTTGGTATTGTCAGGGGTTTGGAAACAATCCCCATCACATATCCAGATATCTCGAGATATCTATAGAGTTGAATTATAGGGTTAAATGCTCAAAAATTCTTTTATTTATTTATTTATTTATTGTACTGTGGATTGAATCCAGGGAAGCTATCCACTGAGCTATATTCCCAGCTCTATTTATTTTCTTTTATTTTGAGACAGGGCCTCACTAAGTTACTTAGGGATTTTCTAATTTGCTGAGGCTGACCTCAAACTTGTGATTCTCCTGCCTCAGCCTCCCATGTCGCTGTAATTATAGGCATGTGCCTCTCTACATGGCCTCAATTTTTTTCATCAAGAATTTATTACCATACTTAGGGTTAACTATGAAATTCACATTAAAACAAAATATTTCTAGACACTTATATGTACTGAAAATAAAGTACAGAACTGATGTAGAACACATGAGGCTGGATACCTGAGGAATTTTCAGGAAGCAGGCTTATTTAAGCTGCAGCCATTCAGAGGGGCTTACTTATGCTTAACAATCACTGGACCCTGAGTCTGGACATTCTTTTAGATTTATACCGAGTGGGGTGGTTATATGACAGTGGGAACATGACCATTATTCTTTGTCCCATATTCTTAGGCTCCACAAAGGTTTCACACTTTTTGTCTGCAAACCTGGCATTTACAAGAAAAAGGAAGTGTCAAACCGCATTGAGCTCTCTGCAGAATGATGAAATACTGATGATATACTTTGTAAAAATCGTTTTGATAAGAATAAAAGCTTAATTATGGTGATGGGTTCTTTTGCGTGGGGGTACCAGTCTGCTTCAGCACCAATACCATAATATTTTAGAAATATTTCTCATTTTATTTATGTATAAAGTAAATTTCAAAAAAGAGATTATGAAAAGGAATGCTATAGAATTATCCCTATACACTGATTTGGTTAGAAAAATTATCAATTAAGGATAATCCAGGAATACATATAAAGGAAAATACACATACTTAGGTAGTTTTTTTTTTTCCTAGCCATTACTTTGATTAACTATTAATCCTATGAAGATGTTTAGAATAGAGTTTGGCAAATACTTTCTGTAAATTGCCAGATAATAAATATTTTAGGCTTCTCAGGCTACATGGTCTTCATACCTACTCACTTCTGTCATTAAGTAGAAAAGCAGCTTTACATAATACATAAGCAAATGGGCATGGTTGTGTTAGTTCATCTTTATTTATAGAAACAGGCCCTTGGCAAGATTTGGTCCAAAGGCCTTTAGTTTGCCAACCCAGATTTAGAGATATTCAGAGATTTTGAAGGAGATTTAGCTGTCCCACCAGAAGTAGTAGTGACAACATCCAGTTTTACCTGATATATGTATAACTGATGAGGAATCTATACAAAAGATCACCTATGATTTTTAAAAACTTAGGTGCAGGTTAGTACTACAAGAACATCTGCACCTAAGTTTTTAAAAATAACTTTTATAGAAGAAAATAACAGTAATCAAGATAGTTTGATACTGGGTAAAATAAAGACATAGATTAATAGAAAATAATAAATATCCTAGAAATTGATCCACATTTGATCCACATATGTATCATCAAATGAATTATATCCAAGTGTTAATTATATCCAAGTGTTAATGTGATTCTATGGATAAAGGATAGATGGCCTTCTAAGCACATGGCTCGGGTACTATTGTATAACCAAGCCTTACTATTTCCCTTTCTTTTGTTGCTAGTTAAATTTATCATTGAGTCTGGAAATAAGACTGCATGATATTTGTCAGCTAAGAAGCTAGGAATAATTTATTTGCTAAACAAGTAAGATAGTTATGGTATTTATGTTAGTATAGGTTAGGAAAAAACTGAAATACTCACTGTGAGGTATATTTTATGAAGTTTGCTTAAAATTAATTAAGGACTGCCTAGAAGAATTAAGGGCCCAGTTGAGGAAAAACATATAAAATTTAGTAGAATAATCCATTTTCATGAGTGCTGAGAAAATAGACTGGGAATTAACAAATATTGGTTCAGGGTATTAACATTTGTTCCTTTAGATCCTCTTTCTGCCTTTGTCCGTGCTATCCTCTAAACAATGGAGATCAACTTAAATAGCTGAACTTACCCTCCAGCAACTGAATGGATTTGGCTGATATGAAACACTATGAACAAACTAAATGAAAAAGGAGAGTAAGGTTGTTTATGTATCTCTGTCTCCTTTCTATTTAATTCACCTTTAACTGACTGTGTCCCATATTTTATGTTTTTTTTTTGTTGTTGTTGTTGTTGTTGTTGTTGTTTTTTTTTCAGGTTCTAGGTCCTGCTCTTTTCTCTGTCCCTTCAGGCTCAGTGTTGATAATGGTGATCTGCCATTGTTAATACTTCAGATCCATACTATCCCTCCCAGTTTTTTTTTTTTTATTCTATCTATATATTTGTAAATAATCCCTCTGTTAATCTTTTCCCCAAAATCCAACTGGAATGGTTTATCAATTCCTTGATGTGACCCTTACAAACCAGTGGATGAACACATTGGAGAAGGCCAGAAAACTACTTGTAATTTATTCATTATTGTGTCTAAATTGATTATGAAGGAATAAACCTGGAAGAAGACCAGGAGATTTGAATGAGGTCAAAACTATCAATCTTCACAATTAGAGGGAAGTGATGAAAAGTGGCAAGGTTATGTTCATAGGGAAAACTTAGGGTTTTATTTCTTTGTAGTGAATTTATGTTGTGATTACTCCCTATGGGTAACTATGGGGTGAATTGTTTGAGAGGAGAAATTTTAACTCAGCTGCATTTACTAAGAATCTCATCTGTGATAAGCAACATGTTAGGTATTCTAGGTGAGCCAAAATAGTTAAGCCACAAGCTATTGTCTTATAACAGGGAGAATATCTCATTTAAATTTGTAATTAAATTTATGAAGTTATTTTTTAAAGCTTTATAAAAATATCCTGATATTGAACCCATCAATGATTTGATCTTTCACATTACTAAGTTGCTAGCCATAAATTACACACCTAAAGTGTTTTAAGTACCATTGTTTCTTCTAAAGCAGAAATGAACTACCACTACCACACATACATATATGTGATGATAATTATTATCCAAAGTACATATATGAGGACACGAATTGGTGTGAATATATTATGTGTACAACCAGAGATATGAAAAATTGAGCTCTGTATATGTAATAAGAGTTGTAATGCATTCTGCTGTTATATGTAAATAAAAAAGAAAGTATAAATTTCTTATTATTCTTATTTTTTTAACTTTGCTGCCAAAATTTAACACTTAAAATTCCAAACGATAGAATGTCTTTAAATTATTAATTCCCTTTTTCTAATAATTACAGTTTTTTAAACTTTTTTCTTCAGCAACCTTTACCAATTTGTCAGTAATTACAAAGGGGGAGGACATTAGTGATTTCAAAAGTGTTTGAAAATGAGAAATTTACCTAAGAAAATTGACTTGTTAATTATTCAAAAAATTCTGAATTCAAATTCACATGAGATATTATCTCCTTCAATTTTTGTATAATGTTCTTGTTTAATAAAGGGTATTAATTTAACATATGTACAGACTAATATACAATGAAAGACTAAAAACTTTAAAATTTAATATGGTCACTCAATGAAGTTCCCTTGTTTTTTTTCTCATTAAAAATAACCAGTCCCAAGGATAATGTTAGAAAAGTATGTTATACTGTGTTCCGTCTACAAAGAAGCTATTTCAAGAAATGAGAATAATAAAAGTTATTCCAAAACTTTGAAAGCTGTGTTGTAATGAATTGAACTAGTTCACTTTCTGATTGCTTGCCAGCAGTCTAGCCATCTCCCACAAACTCCTGTATTGATCTGGTAGCCTTTGTGGCAGTGCATAAAGAATAACCATCTGTGTTGGGTAGAGCAGCAGGTGCCATCTCCATTGAACTGGCTGCTGCCCTGATCACAATGAAGCTGTTTAGAGCACCTGGTGACCATGACATGCTTTCTTTTCTTTAGAAAAGAAACTAATTTTTAAGTTTACTGAACAGAAACTGAGAAACTCACCAGAAATCATCAGTTGTTGAGTCGCTGGGAAGGACTCCAGTGATGATGAAGTAAGTGATCTAGTGATGGAAAGAATCTGACCTGCAGCAGGAGATTCTTGGTCATGCACACTAGGATGAAGTTCCCATTTTGACCATTCTGAAGAAGTCCTGATCTTTTCCTTTAAATCAGGTGTTAAGGTCAGGTAATCCACATAATATGGCCAATCTGGTCTAATTAGAGACATGGGTAAAGAGGTCTGTATTGGAAGAGGTTGAGTTGCTGTCACCGTATAAAACCCAACACTAGGAGTTACTTCTGCAAAGTAAGATAGTGAGTCTGTATATAGTGGTTGATTGTTTTCGAGGTCATTTGAATGTGTGATTTCTGAATACATCTTGAAAGTTACATCTGAATATTGTTGTAAGTTTAATTCAAAATCTAGAGAGGTAACACTTGTGTGAAGTTTGAACAGTTGATAAGACACTTTATCCTCTTTCATGTCCAATAAATTGTCTTGATTTAGTGCTTTGGTGGGACTCATAGTTACACTGTATTTTCCTAATCTTGATAGTTTAAGAATGTCTTCTGATACTGACAGATCATCAGTAGTCAGTTTTGAAGTCAAATCAGAATACATCAAGTCTGAATACATAGTTTGGGAAGATACAATGTATAAACAAGTCTCATTTGAACATAAATTAACATCTAAATTACTTGATAGGGTAATGGATTCTTCCAAGGATGAAAATAAAATTGTTCTTTTTGCACTCTTTTTAGATGGAAACAAAGATGACAGTTCTGTGAATGCCACTGATGGTATTATTTCAGTATGAGGAGAAAACGAATGCCCAGAAGTGATAGTTTGAGTTCCCATTAGTGCATACCAGCTGGCTAATATCGCTGAGTTCATCCAGAATGTCTCATAAAATTGGGACTGTTTACTATGCAAAACCTGATCTGAGAATTCATGAGAGGATTTTATTTCAGTCATAGAACATGTTGCACATGTTTGGCTTAATTCACTTAAAGAATCAGCAGCCTGTGATTTGATGTTTGTGAGTCTCTGGTTGCTAGATTCTTCAGTAATAACCCGATATTCACTGGGAATGGGAGTTTGCATACTAAATTGGTAGAGAGTTGATGAGTTTAAGATGGCTACCTGTTTGGATATAATTATCTTAGCAGGAAAAATGGGAGACATTGAGGGGCTCAGCAATCTCCAGTGCTTTCTTCTTGAAATTAAGGAAACAGCTGAATATTCTTCAATATCCTCTTGAGCCCTCCTGGAGACAATTGGAGGTGCACTTGTGGAAGCAGTTGTGAGCAGGAATCCATGGGAGAGTAATGAGTGCCTGTTTAACTTAATATCAGCTCCTGGAATGCTGCTAATTACTGAACTCATTGTGGCAGCAGAAAAGGCAACAGTCTGATAGTCCTCAAATAATGAAGATGATGTGGGAAAAATAAAATCTGTCATTAAGGAAGAGATGATAAATGGGGTCCTTGATCCCTGATGAGAAAAAAAGAATGCTTGTGTAGCTGCTGAAGTTTGGATAGGCATATGTGATGCAGATGTTTTGCCCTGGACAATTTGTGCTGGATCATGAACACCAAAATTCAGAAACTGAGAAGAGGAAACATCTGTGGAAGAAAGAAGACTCTGTTTTGCTGAAAGCTCTCTAGTGGAAATCAGTTCTTTGAGTAAATAGCTTTCAAAAGCTATGCCAATACTTAATGCTGCCAAACCAGTGGTTGCTGGAACATCATGCTTGAAAATATCTCTGTGTTTTGGAGCTTTAGAAAGGAAAAGGCAAAAAAGAAATCAGAAAAGTGAGTTAAAAAATGAATAACTTTGGCCCCAGGCTGAATCTTTAGCAAATTGCACTGCCACCTCACACCTATTATATGCACACAGATTTGGCTCTGTAAATCACATTTCTAATAAAAGTGTATGAAGAAGTTTAGTGACTTCACAAACTGCATAAATGCAAAGTCTGTTATCATTTACATTCAATGGGAAGGCCTAAATAGAGTAATGGTGTTACATGAAATTGCCATTCTCAATCAAATGACTCCTTTAAATTATAAAACTAAAATTCTTTATCATGGATAGAACTGATAAATATTTGAACTATTTTGTTAGAAATATTCAAAATGTTGTTTTACTTTCTAAATAGTAAAGTATTTTTTACATTTGATTACACTCTATTTTTACTTAATTCTTTAAAAGAACATAAATCAGGAGCTGGGGTTGTGGCTCAGAGGTAGAGCGCTCGCCTAGCACATGCAAGGCACTGAGTTCAATCCTCAGCACCACAAAAAATAAATAAAACACAGGTATTGTGTCCAACTACAACTAAAAAAATTTTTTAAAATAACATACATTATATAAACAAAAATAGAAAATGATAGTTTCTTCTTAGAATGTACAACAGTATTCAAAGACACTTTTTCATAGACAGAAAATATCTTATTAAGGACTGTAATTCTTACTAATCATTCTGAGTAACACTTTCTATATGAAGAATGAATTTGGAATTGAAAATACATTCTATTTTTATAAAATGACATCATTTGACTTACTGTTAAGTCATAGCACATACCAGGAGACTCAAGTTGTTAACATTCTTCAAAATAGAAAAATAATCACTTCTTTGTTTCTGAGAGTTTTCAAATAAATTATTGAATATAAAATCTACATATAACAATTCAGAGGACATTAAATGAAGATATAATGAGATAAGTAGTACAAGGCCCTTTTCAAAAAGATTCACTGATAGTTAAAACATATATGCTAGTATTGGAGTCCAGTTATTCACAAAAATTTACACATCAGAATAAAGATTGTTGACATTTTTTTCCAGTTACTCCCCTTCCCCAAAAAGTACTTATTAGCAAAGAATATCAATATTTTTAAAACTTAAAACAGGATGTGTAACTAACAAGAATTCTAAATTTTGCACCCTTAAAAAATCTATATCTTGGAAAAAATTGAATAATATAGAAATAAAAACTTAGAAAACAGGTTTTCAATATAAATTTTTTCAAACTCAACTTCATATTTTAATTACTTCTACTTACCTTCATTGCCTGGATAAGTATTCATTATGGTCCATATTTTTGTAGCCCTTGTATATGGTAAGATACTGAACAAGATCTCAGAAGGAGGCACTGTATATATTTGTGTAAAAATGGTTGGAGAGATGCTTGGAGAGATGAGAGGTGAACTGGTGATGCTGCTTATTTCATCACCACAAGGAAGTGCAGTGGAGCAACTCTGCAAAAGGAATCACCATAATTAAATTAAGCTCAAAGTTTCTTTGTTCCTATGAGGAGATTTTTTTAAAAGTTTATTTTCAGGTCCATTTTGCATTTTTATACTTACATTAAATAGTGTAAATCATTCACCTTATTTTACTTAAAAAATTAAATCTTCATAGTAAAATTTATCTATATTTCAAAATTAGTTAAATCTTTCAAATTTGTGATTTACTCAATTAAATGTCTAAATTTGTTCTTAGTTCCTTTAATTTCAATTCATGATATTCCCTTATATTTGCTTTGGGGATATTTTTTCCCCTGAAAAATTTGTACTTTGGTCTTCAGTATGGATATAAAAGCAATATAATAAATTATAAACCCTTTTCTCCCAAAAGTCATATTTAGTTGACAGCCAATAAGAATTTCATATTTATAAAAGATAATTGAAAACATTTTTTTGTGATGTTCAACTAATTTTACTTTGTACTGGCTTATAGAAGAAATTGGCTTGTATATTTTGTAAATTGTTTGACATGAATAGCCTATTTCTGTCCTATCCTTATAAAATAATTTCCATACAAAGCAATTGATTGAAGCATATTACAAAGAGATATTTTATGCATGTATAAATAAATGCAAATGGATCAAGGAGATTCTCTATAAAAAGTAGAGTTAAAACAAAGTTATATTAAAAAATAGAAAAACAGTTATATTATTTGAAGCATTTTGATCTTTAATTAAACACAAATTTTTAAATGATTTAAAAATACAATTATATGTTTATTTCCCAATAATGAAGATATAGCCAATAGATTTCCCCAATTTAACTGCTTTAACATTTGTCAAAAGTTGTATTTACTTTTCACAAATCTTAGATCTTGATTTAGACATATATTCTTTTTTGCTTTGTGGTTTATAGTCTGTATTCACTTTCAGCTTATAACTAAAAGTTTCTATCAAGGTCAAAGGATTCATGATGTTAGAAAATTGCATTAAAAAGTCTAACATGTAAAAAATAGTCAAGAGTGAATCTGGAAGCAATATAAGAAACAACAACAACACAAAAAAGGAATATGATTTTATACTTAATGACCAAAAGATTTATGCTTTCCTCAAGGCTAAGCTATAGCATGGAAAGACTTCATAGATTAATTAAAATACACATGAAATCAGGGTAGAGACCAGAATGTCAGAATGCATCTGTACTCGATTACAGTGAAGATGTGGCTAGTACATGGCTCATAAATGCTTGTGTGGTCCTGGTCAGATCTTTTTTCTTGAATCCTAATCAGAAGCCATTATTAACTACCATGAGGAATAGGTGATAATCAACAAGTTACCTAAAAATCTCATGTGTTTTTGACATGTATTAGACCAGAACATGTAGAATTAGGTGATTCAAATGCTCAGTGGAAGGACATTTGAGTCCAGCAGACAGGAAACCATACTTTCTCCTTCCTCTATTATATGCACACATTGGTGGGATGAGTCTCTTATCCATCATGTGTTGTTCATAAGGTTTGCTCTCAAAATTGATTTTATTTACTGAATTTCAGGCTTGATTCCAAATATCTCATTCTATTCCCTATTCCCCAAGTATTAGCAATAAGCATCTCATCAAATATATATATATATATATATATATATATATATATATATATATATTGATTTATTTAATAATCTTTCAAGTAGATTTTAATTGTTTGACATCTTTTCTATGTATGTATATATGCATATATCTATAAATGTAGATACATATATATATATGTGTATGTATAATAAATATATATATTTATACATGTATATGAGTGTTAGTGCATTTATTCAATGTCATTACAAATGTGGGATACAAATATTTGATGTTAATACATTTATGTATGATATATACACCTCAAAACCTGCAAATGCAATTCATCCTTGAGACATTTCTCTATTCTTCCTTATTAAATCTCTGTTACACACTCACTATACCTATTTCTTTTTCCCTTTGGATTGTATGCATCAATTGTTCTTGTGTGTTTGTGTAATTATGAGTTTTAATACATGGTCATGAAGTCTGCCACTTTCTGACAGATTCATAAAAGTCTGTGGTGTGTGATCTTCCAGCCTCTTCCCTTATGTTGTGACACGTGAATTTATGTATTAAAGATGGCCGAGTGACAAAAAGTAGCCTTGGTGCCTAAAATATCTCACTGAACGAGAGGAGCTGAAATCAAGAGATATTCATTCGGAGTTCATGTGAATGAGGAATAAATTTCTATTGTATTGATCTACTAAAGTTTTGAAGGTTGTTGTGATAGCAGTTATCATAGCCCTAATAGACCATTTGACCTTTCTGATCACATTCTCTGTTATGTATAATAAAGATAAACTGAGACAAAACTCCTCAAAATGATTGCACATTTCTTCCTGCATAGTCACTTGATTGCACATGAAGCATATAAGAATTCTAAGTATTTAGCTTTAACTCATAAACCTTTAATTTGATACTTGTATTTCTTAACTTCATGGTTACTATAGTTTACTAATTTTGTCAATGTAATTCATTCCTTCATAAATGCACCTTGCAAACAGATATTTAGTGCCTGGTTAAAATACAATAATGAGGTGCTGATATTTATTGAGAACTAAACAGGTTTCAAGATAATGTTAGGCATTTATATAAAATGTCATAACTTAAAAATTGTCTTTCTGAATCTATATTTGAAGAAAACATGCAGAAAATATCTTGAATCAGTGCTTTATGAAATTCTGATCACCTGCTTTCTCATTAATCTTGGGTAGCTTTGCATGTCTTCATTTAGTACTAAGTGATGAAGTGCAAGCTATAATGATGGTTATAAGTGCTCATCAACTTATAGATGGAACTGGCCAACTGGATAGGTATTTTTTTTTTTTTATTTTATAGCTTGATTATAGAAAAGGAATCAAAATTTGAATTAGTTTAAACAACAGCAAAATGGGCAACTAAAGAGGCAAAGGAGGAAGTGAAGTCTTAGATATGGCCAGGAACCAGATAATTCAGGCTGCTGCTTTGTTTACTTATCAGTTGTTTAAATTGGAGTTAATTCTAAGAGACAGGAAGCCATTGGAATACATAGGACAAAAAAAAGTGATGTAGTGTGATTTACATAGTGAAAATATTTGCAGAAACATATACTGTCAAGGGAGATTGGTGTGGTGGGAAGAAAGGAAGCTGGTATATCGATGAGATGCTGCTTACAATGATCTAGAAATTGGGTGAATAAACTCTGGCTGGGAGCCAAAGCAGTGCATAGTGTGAGGAAAGTTTTCATTCAGGATGTATTTGGAAGACAGAGACCATGATACTGCTGAAGGACAAAAAACATGAGGTCAGAATAAAACTTTAATGAATGATTACTAAATTTTTGTTTCAATGCATGGAATGACTAATAAAGCCATTTACTAATTGAAATATCAGTAAAGGCCAGTTATAGATTGGGGGTATATCAGGATTTCTTAATAAATTCATTAAATTTGAGAAGCTTATTAGCTCCCAGTAGCAAGTTAAAAATATGAGTCTCTCCTAAGGCAGAATAATCCTTAAATCATTTCAGTGAAGTAAGAAGTATGGTTTAAAGGAAACCTGCACTATCTTATAGTCTTTTTGCTAATTCTTTGATCATCGAGATAGAAAGTCAAAGCCAAGATTCAAACCAAGCAGTGAAACTCATGGCCCCTACTCATAGCCACTAAACTTTATTTTGATCTCCTGGATCATCTCCACGTTTTTATGAACAGTTCTATTCTACACTTGATTATTATAGATAACAAAAATCAAGATAAGGAACTACTCTAGTAGTTCTACTCTAACAGTTTAACACACATAACTGACAATTAGATTTAATCATCAAAAACCAGGTAAAATAGTGTTTATTATCTCAATGGATTCATATTCTAGTGAAGTATTATTTTACATTCTGTTGACATATCATTTAAAGATGTAACTGTATATCTCATTCTTATTTTCTATTAAAATGTATACAATGAAGAAACATTCCAGAGTTTGTATTTCATTTAATATCTATAATACTGTGGTTTAACCTATGTTTCTAAGAACCAAAAGGATAAATTTGTAAAGTTTTCAAACTAATTGGCAGCTTGAAATTTACAACAGTATCAAAATATGCAGTATTGCATATACATAGAAGTGCCTACCTAATTTGTGTGGGCCAGTACAGAGTGAAAACATGGAGTGTGGGCAGCCAGTTTGAATGATTAGTGTTCTCCATCTAGAGGCAGAGAGGCTCTGAATGTCACTACGTGTTGTAGTGACCTGGACATTGCCCTGGTCCCAGAAGGTTGAGGACACATCTTCAGACATAGGCATGTCTCCCCGTGGATTGAGCTACGCTCACCTGTTCCTTCGTGATATTACCCCTTTGCCCTGTTTGGGACAGAATGTTCCATGAAAATGCCCTTTGTGTGTCCCTTTCTCTTGCTCTGCTTTTGGGTATGGCCAATCTGCTGACAGCAGACATGGGGAAGCTGGACTCAGCCCCCAGGAACCTGAGCGCTTGCCTCATTTGAATATCTTCTCTTCAGTAAACGGATTCAGCACGTGCTTATTCTCTCTCTTTCTGCGGACCCTTAAGGTCAGAGGAGCCAGCTGTCACAGGACCCCAAAGAAAAGGTACCTCTGTCTATTTGGTGATTATTTCATGCAGCCCAATTCTTCTGGAGTGACCCCGAGTGTTTCAGTTTCGAGGAAAGCGACAATGGAGCCCCTCATTGAAAAATGATTACGTATTTCAGCTCAATGACAAGAGAAGAGCAGACTAAGAGTCTATTTGTGTGAGTGTGAATGAGTGTGCTCATACATGCAAAGGGACACAGGAATCTTAAGGACAAGGTTTTGGTCCACTCTCAGGTCACACACCCATGATGCTAGTCTGCTTATTAATACTACTTTATATCATATAACACTGATCTACCACCTTGCTCTTTGAAATATTTTATTTTTCTTAAAATAAAAATGCTTTTGAAAATTAAAAGAAACATTTTCAATGATTGGTATGCTAAGTTCATGGCATAGTTTTTGCTGCAGAAATATAAAGGAAAATTTAAGCATAGGGACCAATATAAAGTAACTCAGAAAATCAGTTTCTAAGTATAGGCTTAGTTTCCCCACCAATTACAGTTCAGGCAGCAACAAACTCTTCCCAGGAGTGCACCACAGTGAAACTTTCAATCTATGCTTATTGGAAAAATCATATTTTGTTAGGAAAGATTCTGTAAAGTTCTTTTCAAATAATCTCTACTTTTAGGCAAGTTTTACATCATTCACATCATTTTTAGTTTATAAATATTGTATAAACTTACTGCATAAAATTTTCAATTCATAAGTTATAAATCACTATCCAGTTATTAGATCAACACCAATAATTTCCATCTAGTTAGCTTACTTATCTCAAAACCTGTTCTTAGGAAAAGATAGAAAAATTATAAACTTAAATTTTATTCCCATCCTGTCGGAGATAGGTAGAACTTCAAGAATTCTTAAGATTTCCTGCCTACTCCCAAAATCAAGTCCTGCATAACACACAATTTCAAAAATACTATGGATTTTTCTTCTATGACTAGGTTATGATATACTGCCTAATACAGTTGGCTTAAAAAAAAGATGATTATCAGCATGGGACTAATCTATTTAAAATAAAGTTTTTCTTGCTAGTCACAGAAGAAGGAACCAAAGAGTTGAAGCACAAGAAGAATTTCCTTGCTTTTTGTCTAAAGAGAGGGAAGGGAAGATGCAAGGAATTTTGTTGGCATTTAGGAGTGGAGAGTGCCTCCAACAGACAGACAGCAAGGGAACAGTGGAACTCAGACCTAGAATCAGCCTCAAATAACTGAATTCTGGCTGGGTGAGGTGGTACATTCCCATGATGCCAGTAGCTCTGGAGGCTGAGGCAGGAGGATTTCAAGTTCAAGGCCAGCCTCAGCAACTTAGGGAAATCCACAGCAATTTAGCAAGACCATACATCAAACTAAAAAATAAAAAAAAATAACTGGATATGTAGTTCAGTGGTAAAGCACCCCTGGGTTCTATTCCCAGTATAAAAAATAAATAAATTTTGCAGAAAACAGAAATAGAACTGGAGGGAAAGATGGGGGAAGATCCCCACCACATACACACACCCAGAATCTCCAAATGAGAATCAAGTTGAGTTGACACACTGATTTCTGTCTTAGGATACCAACCATAGACACCAACCATGCCATACCTAATATCTTATCTATAGAATTATGAGCTAATAAATGTGTATTGTTTTAAGATGCTGAATTTGTAGACATTTATTATGCATAAATAGATATGCATTGTCTCCTCAACCTCACCATACTAAGCACCAAGAAGTTGAGTTCTTTCCAGTCCCAGAGACAATACTAATTAAGCAAAACAGTGGTGAGGAATCTTATCATCAAGCTATGGTGATAAGATTTTTGTTGAAGTAAGCCATTGGCCTTTGTACCCTCAGACCATTTTTCACTATCACCCTGCTCTGCCTTGAATGATGTTGGAGAAGACCTGACCCATGAAGGCAGCAAGTCCTGGGTTTCCTTATTAACTGGGCTTCTACCATGTGAGGCACTAGTGTCCCAGTGATGGTAGAAGGAAGGGAGAAACCAAGCATCCTTAAAACTGAAATTCTGACTTCCCCAATTAGTATTTTCTCTTTTTTCCTCTTCTGGCAGAAGATGTGGCTTCTGGCTACAAATACCTTGAACAAATGCTTTCGCTCCTGCTGCTTCTCCTTCTCCTCCAGAGTCTGTCTCTCTCTCTCTCTCTCTCTCTCTCTCTATCTATCTATCTATCTATCTATCTATCTATCTCTATCTCTATCTCTACCTCATTCCTTTGGAATATTTGAAACAGCTCCTTTAAGTCTCACCTGGAACAGTAGCATATTTTCTATTTAAATCCTAGTCTATCCACAGTATTCTTTCATAAATGTTTTAAATATCCCTTATGGACTATAGGTTCATAATTCCAAGAACTTATAAACAGTTGGAAGAACAATATAAATTTGTGAAATTTTTCTCAAAGTCGGAGTAAATTAGCTCCATGTTTTTTGGGGGCAGGGGTATAGAGTATTGAACCCACCGGTGTTTTAACACTAAAGTTACATCATCAGCCCTTTTTTAAATTTTTAAATATTGAGGCAGGGTCTTGCTAAGTTTCTGAGGATTTCACTAAATTACCAAGACTGGCCTTAAACTTGCAATCCTCCTACCTCAGAACTCTCAAGTTACTGAGATTACAGGTGTGCGCCAGCATGACTTATTTTAAGGTTTAAAGGTGAAGCCATTATAAATGTGAGACATTCCATTCTTCACATTATTTGATAGGTGGTAATGAGGCCTCTACTTTCTTTTTTCTCTTTTTTTTTCTAGAACAAAAAAAGAAGGATCATGATTCAAAGCCAGCCTCAACAACTTTGGTAGGCCCTAAGTAACTCAGTGAGACCCTGTCTCTAAATAAAATACAAAAAGGGGTTGGGGATGTGACTCTGTGGTTGAGCACCCTGAGTTCAATCCCTAGTACAAAAAAAAAAGTTTGTCCAACATTTTATTGGCTTAATATTTTTACAGAGTCAGCAAACTAAGTTATGAAACCAACAATAACAAAAATAACAAATAAAAGCAGCACAAATAATAGCAATAATTGATAACCAGAGAAGCAGAGAAAAATCAAGATTATTTTTATTAGTAAAGCAAATAAAACTTGGAAATATGAAAATTACTCGAGAAAAATATAATTTTTGAGGTTACTTTTGTCTTGGAGTATAATTTTGTGTTTTTTTTTTTTTTCTCATTGGATTTGGCTATTAGATCTCCAAGGTATTTATATCAGTTGGGATGCTTCTGAAAGCACAGAAGCATTGCTTTGCTAAACAGTTTTAATTTGCAAGAACAAGTTCCAGAAAACTAATGAATGCAGAGATAAATATCTTAAGGATTGTACTGATTCGGGCTATTTTTTTCCTATCTGGCCAGAGGAAGATGCAATAAGAAAGGGGATGGAAAGCACAGCTCAGGGAGAAGTCAAGGTTAATGCTAGAGACAGATGCTCAGGCAACAGATATTATTGCAGAAAGTTGTTGAGGTGAGAGGTTGAGACATTGTTTTAGACTCAAGGCCTCAAAAGCATATTTGCTAAGTATAGAGTATGTGCCAGAGTTGTCTTTCAAAATGAAAGACTGACCAGGTCATTCCCCATCTTAAAAAATCATCAGTAGTTTACCATACTTCAAAGGAAAAAGCAAACCTATTTAATCTAATATATAAACCTACTTGCTATTTTTCATTACTTTTACCACGTTTTCACAAATGCTATGTTAATTCCCACTTCGAATATGTTTTTCTCCTTTCTAAAATTCCATTAGTGCCATTTATTTCTTATAAAACCTCAGTAGTCTTGGTACTCAGTTTTTTTTATTCAGTCCAGCAAATCCCTGGAAATCTTCAATGGTGTCTGGTTTTTATGGTATCACCGCTGTGGTTTCATAGAATACTGTGAAGATCTTAACCACTGTCATTATCTAGCATATTGTGATTGTTGCCTCATACATTTTACACTCCCAGTAGTCTATAGCTTTTTAATAGCAAAACCAGTCCTTCAGTGTCTAGCTCAGTGTGTGAGAAATGTTGAACTGAAGTCTTCAGACAGATCCTACTATTCTTGGTTTCCATAGAAATTTACAGCAGACCTACAGAATAAGCTTGTAGATAGAGCTCAGTGGGCCCATAAATCAAGAATCAAATTTAAACTGCTAATAAAAGATACAATCATATAATAACTGTGCATATGAAAATGAGATATCCATACAAAATATTCAGGAACATGTGCACATAAATAATATATTTTAGTATAAGTCTAATAAAGATATTTATTTTTCCCCATTTTTTGGACTTATCTTTTGGATAGTGGATTGGATTAGTATTGCCTTCATGATAAATGTACTCTGTATACTTTTATGGTTTCCTGACATATAAAAAGAGAACTAAAAGTCCCAGTAAAAATGAAACAACTTTATAGAAATCAGAATTGACTATTTGTCAATAAATATTACTTTGATGGAAAATACATATTAGTAGTTTACATCTAAATTAAAAGAGGATAAGATTATATCCATTTATTATTTAAATTTTCTGCAGTGATTAAATTCAAGCACATACAAATTATTCTTCGTCTCTGTAATCCTAATAAAAGACCCAAAATAACTGATCTTCTTATAATTGTCTTTTTTTAACACTTTACACATACAGACAATGGGCTTTAAAATCATAAATATTTTGAATTTCAGAGTTACATGCTTGACTGTGTCATAGTTCATTCTGGAAATATCACTGTTTGGAACTTAAATTCAAATACTTTTATTTTATTTAACTCAATATAGTATTGACAGTCTGTTCATTGTAAGAGAATTTATAATTCTTACAATCACTTTAGGTGAAAAATATCAGTGTGGCTAATAGAAGTGTATTTCTAAGGTTCAAATATCAATAGAATTCTCTAAGTTGTGTTTTCTGACTTCCCATTTCACTGAAACCAAATAACAAATTTTCTGAGACCACTGTCTATAAATCATCAGTTGGTACCTGACACAGAGTTCTGAATGTGTACAAGAGCCACTCAAAAGTCAAATGCTCTCAACTCTACTGTTTCAAAAAGAATAGATGAAACTAATGGACACTATAGGCAGGTTTATGACACATGATGTGAACACTCAGTATTCCCCAACTTTTGTTTAGTAACTGGTGAGTAGAAAGTTAAAATTCTGTTTTTTTCTTACTACTAACTATCTATCCCATCTAGGGAAGCTTGCCTCAGTTACATAGTGTTCATCTGAGAGCTCATAAGAAAAGACATTTATTTCATGAATCATTTTTTAAATTCCTGTAATGGAAATAATGTCTTCATTCTGAATCCTTGTTCTTATTTGTTTACATTTTATGGCATTTTTTCCTATTCTGTATTTTAGTTGATTCTATCTGTGTTTTAATAGTCATGAGTTCTACTCCTTTAGTTTATAAATAATATCTTAAGTAGATATTTTTACCTAAGCTCAATAATATACACTTATTAAATGCTAAAAAATATCTGGTAATAAAAGGTGTTTTTTAAAAGATTTGAAAAGACTTTTCAAATGAGTTCAAAGTCAGCCTCAGGAATGGTGAGGTGCTAAGCAACTCAGTGAGACTCTGTCTATAAATAATATACAAAATAGGGCTAGGGATGTGGCTTAATAGTCAAGTGCCCCTGAGTTCAATCCACAGTATATAAATAAATAAATAAATAAATAAATAAATAAATAAATAAATACATACATACATGCCTCATATTCTTTTATGCACATTACTTGTAAATAACTTGCCATCTTCCCTACCTGTTCTCCCAGGGGCAATGTCTACATGTATCCAAATATACCAGCCAAACTTGTCATTCAGGCTTACTCTCCTATTGACACTACATCTTGAGCCAATTTAAGCAAATCAGATTGGGCTCCCTGCCCTTATTTTGGCAACCATTGTGGCTTGTATATATGTATACATCTTTATAAAAACACAGTAGTTCCTATATTATATTATTTATTTATCAATCTCTCCCATGGGCTGGTGTACTCTACTACAGTTGTGTGACAGACACATACCAATGATTCATTAATACACCAATATTTTACACTTTCCTTTAGCTAGTATATCATTTAAGACATATAATTTGCATTCTTATCTTAAAATATTAAGCAGGATGTCTTCTGAACACGATTAAGCCTATTTCAAATTCCATAACATATTGTCACAATACATTTATCTTTCTTCCTTCAGATTGAAGTGGGCTAGGCTTACAGTTAAGTTGTTTTTGAAGCTGATCTTCAAGCTCCCAACCCTCCCCTCTCATGGGAAATGCAAGAGGAATCGAAATGAAAACAGTTACACAAAATAAGGCAAAACCAAACAAAGAATGATGGCACAAGGATACAATCTATCACTAAAAATAAACCAAATACAGCAAGCAAAATATGCTAGGCTGTAGATATGTACCCCTGAGTGACACGGAGAGCAATAATCAACAGGTCTTTTCCTCCTTACCCATTGACTCTTTTCTGTGTTTCATTTATTTTTAATTAAAGGGGGAGATGTTAAAGCAGGTGGATTGAATATGAATAAAAAAGGACACCAAGGCCACAAGGGAAGCACTGAAATCCTGCTGTTTCTCACAGCAATGCCAGAAAGAACAGAGAAGCAAACATTGGTTTACATCATCAAAGAAATGCAGTAGATTCAAGTTATTATATTTCCTCTGACTTCCTAGCCAGCATTTAATTATTTATACTATAAAATGGCAAATATGAAATGAATTGTTTTATTTGTTATAGTGAAAGATCATGTAGAATAAGAAATTTTAGTATAAAAAATATGAGAAATTTTTAAGAACTTTGGCTTAGTGTGTTCAGCCTACTGAAACAAAATGTCATAAACTGAGTGGTTAATATACAATAGAAATTTAGTTTTCACAGTTCTGGAAACTGGGTAGTCCAAAATGAAGGTGCTGACAGATTTACTGTCTGGTAAGAGCCTGATTTCTCATAGATGGTGCCGTTGAGCTATGCTCTCTCATGGTGGAAAGGACCAGCTAGCTCTCTGTTGTCTCTTGTTAACCATTGAGAGCTACATCCTCATGACCAAATCACCTCCCCCAAGGCCTGACTTCTTATACCATCACCTTGAGGTGATATATGTATATATCAGAACCTTGATGTATATATATATATCAGAACCTCACATGGTACCCAATCAAATGCATACTTCTTTGTTCTTATACATAAAATAAATTTTATTTTTAAAATTTTTAACTCATATAATCTGCTGATTTGAATGACTTTGTCCCTTTGCCCAAATTCAGATGGATGGGTTAACTTCTAAAATCTAGTCTATTTCACTAGCTTATGTGGTTATGCTATATTTTGTTTTAGTTACTACCTCTTTGTATTGTATTTTAAAATCAGGTCATATAAGGCCTCTTGTCTTGCCTTTTTGCTTAATATAGCTTTTGCTATATGAAAATTTTTGCACTTACCTGCAAAGTTTAGGATATTTTCCCAGTTCTGTAGAGAGTCTCCTTGCTATTTTTATAGGAACTGCATTGAATCTGTGGTCACTTTAGGTAATACAGTCACTTTAACAATATCAATTTGTCAAATCAATGAACACAGGATGTCTTTCCATTTTGTGCTATCCAATTTATTTCATGAATGTTTTATAGTTTTTATTGTTGAGATTAGACATTTTATACATTATGTGAGGTAACTCATTCAAAACAGCCAGTAAGATAGTCAATGTTGTATAAAGGATAAATAATTTTAATGGTATCTTATGATTCAAATGATATCTTAAATCACTCTATTATTGTAGAATGGATGCGTTATATTTTAATGGTGTATAACATTGCATACAAATAATAATATACTACTAAATTTCCTGTGAAAATGTTAAATACTTTTATTGTATAACTCAGAAAATTATGCTGCATAGTATAGACCCAAGTAAACTAAAAATTATGTTCATGCAAGTACCTGTACATGGACTGGGCATGGTTGCATATACCTCTAACCCCAGTGGCTTAGGAGACTGAGGCAGGAGGATCGCCAGTTCAAAGCCAGCCTCAGCAACTACTGAGGCTCTAAGGAGCTCATTGAGACCCTGTCTCTGAATAAAATATAAAAAGGGATAGAGATGTGGCTCAGTGGTTAAGCATCCTTGGGTTCAATCCCCAGTAACAAAACAAAACACTTATATGTGTATGGTTATAGCAATTTTACTTACAACTGCCAAAATTTGGAAACAACTAAGATGTACTTCAGTAGGTGAATAAATAAATAAACTTTAGTATAACCAAACAATTAATATTACTTAGTCTTAAAAAATGAACTTTCAAACAATAAAAAATATATTGAAATACTTCAAATTCATATCACAAAGGGAAAGAAACTAGCTTGAAAAGTCTACATACTATATGACTTTAACTCTACAATATTATGTAAAAGGTAAATTATGGAATCAGTACAAAGGTCAATTGTTGCCTTTTACTATACAGAGCTAGGAAGAGATCATCAAGAGGTAAGGCTAGAGAAGCTATCAGGCCTAATTGTGCAAAGTCTTGTTGACCAAGACAAAGTTGTGAGACTTTGAAAAGGATTTTGAAATCCAGTCTATGCTTGTATTTTAATTTTTATCAAATATTATTACTTTAATTATACATATTTATGGGGTACATCATGGAACTTCAATACATGCATTCAGTGTATACCAATCAAATCAGGGTAAATAACCCTGATTAAAAACATCTCTTTATTATTATTTTATGTTTTGAGATTTGACCTCATCTCTTCTTGCTAGATATAAATTATATAATAGGGAGTATTATATAAGGCTGAGAGTATTGCTCAATGGTAGAACAGTTGCCTAACATGCATGAGGCCCTGGGTTCAGTCTCCAATCCTACATAATTAAATATACATATTAGGCTACTGTGAACTATATAGTTCTATACTGTGCTGTAGAAAACTTGAACTTTTTACTTCTAACAGCACTTAACTACATTCTAGTATTTGTTTTCCAACCTCATTCTATACTTTCCATCATCCTTCTCAACTTCTAGTAATCACTAATATATAAATAAATCAACTCTTTTTTGCCATCCACCTATGAAAAAGAAAATTTAGTATTAATTTTTTATCTGACTTATTTGACTTAAAACAATGCCCTCCTGTTCCAGTTCCATCCAATTTTGCTATAAATAATAGGACACCATTCTTTTTATGAATTAATAAAATGCAATTGTGTACACAGTGTGTATACATTCCATTATTCATTCATCCATTAAAGGACAGTGAGGCTGAATCCATATCATAGCTATTAGGAAAAGTATAGCAATAAATATGGTTGGGCAAGTATTGATTTGATATGCTGAAATCATTTCCTTTGGATACTTATCCAGAAGCAGAATATCTAGATTATATAAGAGATCTATTTTTAGTTTTTTGGGGGAACCTGAATAATGTTCTTCACAATGGCTATTCTAATTTACTATTATCATCAAAAATATATAAGAATTTTGTTCCTCCAGCTCCTTCCTAGCATTTATTGTCTTTTTGGTAGTGGCCATTCTAATTGTGGAAAGATGACATCTCATTGTAGTTTGATTTGCATATATATACCCAACAGCTAAAGATGGTGAATTTTTTTCTTTAATAAATTTGTTAGAAATTTTAACTTTATTAGTTTGAGAAATGTTAATTCATATATTTATCCATTTTTAATTGGATGAAGGAACCACAATAAAATGACTGAGGATGTAGCTCATTGAAAGAAGATTTGCCTAGCATGTGTGAGGCCATCAATTTGATCACCATCACAGGGAGAAAAAAATAATATCAAGAAAATAAATAATCCAATTATGTTTTATTTTTTAGGAGTCATTCAATAGTATTTTCTATTCTTACTTCTACCAATATTTTATGTAGAAATCACAATAATAAATGAATGACGAATGATATGAAAAAATAACACTGATTTATAAGTTTGAGCACTTAAAATTCTACACCCAATTCTCCAAAGGATTAATTTTGGTATTTCACTTGTGGCTGAGCTTTCTTTCATCCATGTTCTCTTCCCATACATTAGGAAACTAAGCTTCAGAGATCATTATGTTTAATTAAGGTCTAAGATGTAAATTCTATTCATCTTTAAGTTGATATATGTTAACAAGTAAATAAAACAGATATATAAATATGAAAGATGGATGATCATCACCCTGAATACTTACTTAGATCTTCTGGATAACTCTAATTCTACTATGCTCCATCTACCAATAAAAACAGTGTTCTAAATTATTTAGATTATAGATAACAGCCGGACCGTGTCTATTTATAGAAAATATAGGATACTTTGTTATGTAAAATAATCTACTTCTAAAAATATTAAACTACATTTTCCATTATAGGTATTTAATGCAAATTAATTCCTCTTTGCACAGTTAAAATATGTCTTCATTCCAGTTTGCACTTTCTTCTTCTCCTCAAAATTCATCATATCCTTTGAGTTATAAAATATTAAGTTGCTGTTCCAAACATTTCTGTTATTTGTGGTGTTACTGTCTTGAGGAGCAGATAGAACACTTTTTTCTAATGTCTACTGGATATTTAGTCTCATTAGCAATTTTGAGCAATCCCTCAAAAACAGGGTGGGCTTCCTGTACGAGGTTCAGATTAAAGGCTATCACTTTCAGAAGTGCCTATCTAGGCTCCAGGAGAGAAAGTTGTACTATTTTGTCCCTTGAGAAAGCTCTCCTAATGATTAGTTTTTACAGTGTTTGCCAATTGCCTTATAATTTTTCAGTATTATTAACACAAACAGTGTCCTAGTTATTTCCTTTATTTTCCTCATCCTGAAGTTGAGCCCATGGCTGACTTCATTATTATCCTCTGCATGCTCATTTGCCACATATATGTCAATGGCCATTGGGTAAGAGGTCAAAATTAATTAATTTTTATATTTTTGGAGGGAACTACACAAGATAGTGTTCAATATATATTTAGGCAAACTATCAAATTTTGGCTCAAGAAAAGAAAGTTTGCTGATTTTTTAATGAATTCATAAGATGTGATCCTGTCCTCTTTTCCTAATATGAATGTAAGAACAGTGTATGTTTCTGTAATTCTCTATAAGATTTTCAACTACTTTGCTGTCATGATTGTCCAAAGAATGTGTTTGACTGATCTAACATGTCAAAAATTTGAATCCAAATGTAAATAAATGTCTAAAGCAATAAAACACCTCTTTCCTTAAAAATTGAATTAGGTCTTTGCTAAGAATTGTATCATTGCTCATTTACTCTATCAGGAGAATAAACTTCGTTAATAGTATGAGCCATGACATCTTGAACACAGTAAATACTTAGCTTACACTTGTGGACAATGTTGATGACTTTATATCATGAGGAAATAAACACCTAAACTACAGTCAAATATTAGACAGTCTTGGTATCCTGTGTCTTCCTTTGTGGGTTCATACTTTGAGGATGACACTTAAAACCAAGTACTACAAATATATTGTACTGCTGGAGAACTCGGAGCAGTTTCTTCTCATTCAGAAAAATAGTTTCTTTTTTATCCACTGTGTTTAATATAAATACAATTTCCAGAGTACATAAAAATCTCTGTTTTAGTTTATAGAATGTAATCAACCTTTTTATTGACTGTTGTCAATTGCAAAATACAATAAGCCTGACCCCTTGACAGTCGTGGGTTAATGTATGGATCAATCTTGTTCGGTGGAAATTCATTTATGGAGGAAATGAGCAGTTCTGATCAAATTAAAAAGAAGAAGATCATTTGTCTTGAATTTTTTAGCACGTCAAGGGCATCCAATAAATTGTATTCTGTCACTTAAAGTTTTATACAGAGCCTTTGAATTTCAGAATAATGTAACTACTTTCACCTTATTTTGATACATTTTTGCAATTGGATCTGCTAAAATGAATAATCCAAACTAATTATCAGCTTGTCAGCAATTGTCATAGCTTTAAACATGAAGATAAAGCAGAAAGTTCATGTTTTTAATGTTATCTACCAAAAATTAATTCTTTGAAATAAAGGAAAAAAAATAGCTTTCAACCCCCCCAACCAACAGGGGCTGTTCAGTTCCCATTATTCTTCATGATAAAACAAACAAAAAATTGTAGTCATATTAATCTTCTATAATCTAATAAACATGTAGTTGAATTAACATTTTATATAACAATGTAATTAGTGAGAGCTTAAAATAGTGTAAATAAAAGGAATATGAAAGAGACATTTTTCTAAAGGTCTATGCAAAGGAGAATATTGGAGGCAAGTTTAGGTTAACATAAAAGGACTTAACAAGATAATTACTATGAATTGTTTAGGCAAAAGTTTTAATGCTTTGTATTATCTTGGTGTTTCTTGTTAAATTACAAATGTAATGCTTGGGTCTCCTCATAATTTAAAACATTTAATGTCATTTACATAGATGTTATGTTATACTGTATTGGCTGATGTACAAGAGTAAATATACAAGATGATTTACAATTTTTGATTTTCTATAATTGCTTTCTCAAATTCTTTTGGTGACAGTTATTGGACATTTTCTGTTAATGCCTTAACGATCTCCAAAGACTTATGATGTTCTTTCTTGTCTGACCTTTCGGTTCTGGAAAGCAATCTCTAGCTCCATAGGATCTTTGCATCTTCTTTAGACACCAACCAAGCCTCACATTCTCTTGAAGTCTTATTCCTTAATCTTGGAGCAGGTTACCTGAATACAACCTCCTCTAATTATTTTACCTTATTCTTAGTTAAGACTAGTCAATTTATCAATGATATTAATACATTTGGTATCTAAATAGTCATTACAATACCTGATATAGTTTTGTCAAATGCTGTTCCCTAACTATATTAATGTGCTGTGGTCAGTTTTAATAAAGTATTGTGGTCTAAAGCTGTATTTTAATAGAGACATTTTTTTTAAGAAAGGGAAGTCCATTTTAGTGTTAATGGAGTTCAGACTAGTTCAATTTGCTGAGGAAGCAGATTCATCCTCCTTGAACATACAATACTCTGAGCCCACCCTGGAAGTAGTGCTGTGTCCTTGGGCAAGACAGGAATTCTGCCAAGACTCTGACAGTATTAAGCAATTCCTCTACTGGCATCCTCCTTCCAAATGCATTAAACATTAAAGGACAATGCATTACATGACTTGTACCTTGGTATGGATCAATTTATTAGAATGCTTTTCTCCTGAAAGGAAGGGCTGATGGTACAAGTGATGGATAATAAGAAGGGTAGGGAGAAAGCAGAGTAAAGTGCAGTGTGTTCAGAGGAGGAGAGAGGCACTGGGGAGACTTTTACAAGGCCCATTTTCATCACATTTTACTCTATTATTTCCTGCATTTCAAATACAATGAAAAAAACAATTATCATAACAACAATCTTTGATAAATAAACTTTACCACAGATCCGGGAATGCAGAAACAAGTGGTGCCAGGTTCATTTTCCATGCACATTCTGGGAGTACATGAGTGGGGAATGTACTCAAGTTCCTTCTCACAGTGACGTCCAGACCATCCTGTTAAATAAAACCCCAAACAGACATTTAGTTTTCAACAATAATAATAATGGTGACAGCTTATATGTGTTGGTATTTACTATTTGTGAAACTGGACTAAGTATTTTATACAATTTATGTCAGTTCATCTTCATGATCATTTTATCAGGCAGGTAGTTGCAATCAGTATCTCTAATACATGAGAAAATTTAACTGTGAGAAGTTAAATAGTTTGCTCTAAAATCACATATTATGTAAGAATGGAAGCAAATACATGTCAAAATAAAGTTCCAGAATTTATTCCTGTTGCCATTCAACATTATATCTTCAGATGTCTTCATTTATTTTACCTTGTATAAAATAGATAGAAGGCAATGGAATAAACATAGTCTATGATTCCATTTAATATGAATTTTAAACTGAAGGAAAGCAACACTATCAATATCTAGATATGCAATGTTTTTTATAATACTTGTAATATTTTATATTAATATTATCAAGATATCATTCTATGGAATATAAATATTTTGCCTATGCTCAGCTGAGCATTGAGTGTAAAAATTCTTTTTAAAAAAGGTTATCTGATTTCCCATAACAAAACACTGTTTTCATGTGCATTTTATTTGTTTTCTTCCTAGTATTGCATCATCTTCATCATTAAGCTGGAGTTAACATTGCTAAGCCCTCCACAACATAATATGTCAGCAGCTGTGGTCTCCTAGGTACATATGAGGTACATTTTTCAAACCATTGATTCTTTCATGTCAGGAAATTATTTGTAATTATCTTAGTAAATTTACCAGGTCAGCTACAGCATCATATTAATCTAACTATCTCATTCTACATGGGTACAACATGTCTTCAGAAAAAGTTCCCAGTGCTGGCTGCTGGCTGGTAGCTGAATAACTATGCCAGCTATAATTGCAACGTTTTAACCTTTCTTTATTTTTCTATGTATTACCCAAGCATTTAACTTGAAAAGCAGCTACTGAGAAATGTGAAATATTACTGTTGTTCCTACTTAAGAACGTAACATTATTGTTCTTCCTGAAAAATTATAGGAGAAAATTAAATATAGTATTCTAGAGAAATTAGAAAATATTTAATATAATGCTACTTTATAAAATGAGGACCACTTTTAAGTACTTAGTAATGTCCAGATCAAACTTAGGTATATCTGCTAGAAGGCTAAGTGTATCAAATCTTTGTCTAAGATTCTTTCCACTTTGCAATGCTCTTTCATGTGCTTAGATGATTCCATGGGGATCTCCACTCTGGAAGTTACAAAAGACGGTACAGAAAAAAAAATAAGAAAGAAAGAAAGAAAAAAAAAAACACTTTTGCAACTACTGTAAAAAGTTTTTATGACCAGTCATTCACAATATTCACATCTTTGAATCTCTCAAACTTAGTTGAGCATAACACATATTCATTAAAAATACTTGCATCCTAAAAATAGTTTTTACGAAAGTTGAACACATACAAATACAATACAATACAATACATACATGGAAAACTTAGTAACATTACTTAGAAACACCTAAGAAATATGAATAGAATTTTGAATATAAAATTTAGAATAGTTACTTCAGGTTGAAGGGAAAGAAATATGCTCTTAGAGGCATATAGAGGAGGCTAGAATTATTGGTAACATCATATTTCTTGATGTAAATATGATTTGCTTATTATATATTTTATGTAAGGACATATGTATTCTTATTGATTAGGATGTTTCATGATATTTTAAACAATTAAGATATTATAAATTTCCTCTTGCTTTTAATACCAGGACAGACATGGCAAAGTTTTAAATTATGAGGACAGTGTGATTCTGCAATCTGTATATGGGGTAAAAATGGGAGTTCATAACCCACTTGAATCAAAGTGTGAAATATGATATATCAAGAACTATGTAATGTTTTGAACAACCAACAATAAAAAGAAAAAAAAAAGATTGAGCTGGAGTTGTAGCTCAGTGATAGAGCCCTAGCAAGCTTATGGCCCTAAATCCGATCCTCAGCATCACTTAAAAAATAAATAAATAAACTAATAAAAATAAAGATACTGTGTCCATCTACAACTAACTAACTAACTAACTAAATAAATAAATAAAATGTACTGGACCAATTAAATAGACAATAAATATTTTAATCAAGAGTATTTTGATACTCTTAGATACTCTCCTCTATTTCAGTAGAGGAGAACACTTCAACTTAATTTCTCTAAAACAAATGCTGGGGTGAGCTAGAGGAAGAGTAACTGGAGGAGTAGGCTGAGGGGCCTAATAATGATTAGGCCCCCTGTGTTTGCATACTCTCTCTGACTAAATTTAGACTCCTATTCTTCCTAGGACAAGACTAGATTAGAAGATAAATAAATCAGGGTGCAACACAAGAAGTATAAGTCCCTTTACATAATTAAACAAAGAGAGCCTTCTCATGAGATTAGATGCTTACAAAATAATTACAAGAAAGGGCTAAGAAGTAACTCCAAGGACAGATAGGACTTTCTGGGAGGACTTTGCCCCTCAGCTAGAATGATGAGGTGACAAATAGTAATGTTGAGTTGGAGAACTCACTGTATAATCCAGGTGAGCCATGTTGCTGGGAAGTGTCCACTACAGTACCCCAGCTGCTCTGCCTGCTCTGGAGCTCATGACAGAATACCAACTGCCTGGTCTGGCTGCCACTTGTACTTGTGCTACATTTTAATATACATAAAGTCAGTAACCGACAGTGAGATCTTCTGCAGAAAACCACATATCTACATGACCTTCTTTACCACCGGAAACCACAGGAGCCTTCAGAATCCAGATATATGTATTATTACTGAGACTCAATTATATTCACGACCTCAGCTTCATGAGTATCTAGAAATTGTAGCTTTTAACTTGTTTGCCACTGCAGTACAGGAAACCACAATAGACAGGATGGATGCTGAAAAACAGTCATACTCAGCAAAAATAAAGAAATAAGAAAAAAGATAGGTACTTATACTGCCATGAGGTGACATGATGGTGAGAAATGGAAAGAGAATAAGAGAATATAAATGAGACCAATGGATATCCATTGGGCAAGATTTAAAATTGTGAAACAGAGCTGAAGAAACACATTGTCCATTAAACCTCATGTAAGTTTGATGGTCACCATAATAGGGAAACCAAGTATTAAAAAATAGTTTGGTAATTAAAAAAAAGAAATAAAATATTTCATTAGCAATCCAAAAAAAAAGTGGTCAAATCATGATGACTACAAACTAAAATTATTAATCTAATATCTGCACAAATTAGAAAATAAATCCTGTTAGAACAATGACAAATAATTCAAGTAAAAAATAAACATGACTTTAGATTGAACATTAGGATAAATATTATAGTGATACTTAAGTTTATCAATTAAAAAAACTTTAAATACATCTATATAAATAACTGGAAACATACTTTCATTCTATGTTATCCCAGAGCAGTTATTTATTTTTTTTTTAAAGAGAGAGTGAGAGAGAGAGAGAGAGAGAGAGAGAATTTTTTTAATATTTATTTTTTAGTTTTCGGTGGACACAACATCTTTGTTGGTATGTGGTGCTGAGGATCGAACCCGGGCCGCACGCATGCCAGGTGAGCGCGCTACCACTTGAGCCACATCCCCAGCCCCCCAGAGCAGTTATATTAGGTTGAGTTTGTTAATGAAATTAAAAGTCACTCTTTCAAAGAATTTTATATTTTCTTTTAATTCCAGCCTCCTTCTCAGTGCCAAGTGATAAACCTATAATAATTCTTACTGTTTATTATATTATCTAGTAATTGGATAGCATAAATTAAAATTATTTTAGTATAATTTTAGAATATGAAGAATTGATTTTTATATTTAAGTCATCATGAAAATATAATCTTATAAACTCTTCTTTATGTCAAAGATTATTTAACTTTTTATGGGCCTTGATTAAAAAGATAAATTGTTCTGTGTGACTTCTGTTCTAAACACAGAATTCCCATTCCTAACTTTGTAATTGTGAGCACTGGTAACAGACATGATCTATGTTTCTGTTTCCTTGCCATTAGGACGAGGCAGCATTTCTGCTGCAAAAAGAATAATGCTGCTTTAAAGGCACACTGTGTTTCTGCAGTCTACATCATCACTACAGACATCATTGCACCCTCCTGGGTATAAATCGTATTTGGGCCCAATGACTGCTCCAGGGATTCAGAACAACAATGGGTGCAGCAATCACATTTGCAGCACAGAGTCTGTTCCTCATCACTTTCATATTGCTCACAGTAAGATGGCTCTGGCTGAACTTATGAGTGTAAGTTAAGCATTGTTATTATATAACAATGTCAATGGGACCATTTAGTCTAAAACACAGCTTACGTCAATGCAACTTGAATCCCTGTATTGATACTTTAGTACAAATGAGTTCATAAACCATTCAGTTCATTATATATATACAAGATGAACTGTATATTCAGGACTGTCCTAAATGCTATTCAGGTTGTCTTTTCATGAAAATTTCATGTAAAGGGGAAGAGTGAGGTCTGAAATCCAACCTGTAATCCACTTGTCAGACATTGTACCTACTGGCTGGGAGAAAGGGACATAAGCAAATAGTTTGCCTACTTAGAGAATCAGGACTGGTATAAACATGGCTCTGTCAGTGACTTTGCAACACTGGCTAACATCATAAATAATTTCCTTTTTTTTTTTCAGTCTGTGCTATAACTCCCAGAGGACCCATTATTGTACAACTTTCCTACTAGGATGTGTTAATACAAAGCTAAATAACATTTAGAATGCCTTTTAGTCTACTTAGATCCAATTTAAATTTTAGTGTGTTCTACAGACACATCCATTAAGAAAACAAGTATTTATTTTTTCAAAGTTTGGTCTGTTCAGAATGTTTCAGGACTGCAGGAGTCATACAGCTGTTTAGATTAAAAGAGGGAAGAGAGAAGAAAGATAAAATTATAAATCTTATGGCACAATAAATGAACCATTCAAGGTTATTGCCACGAAAGAAGAGAGAGATATTTGATGAATATGAATAAATTTTGGCAATTGGCGACATGACGTAAAGTTAAGGAAGATTTCCACAACTGACAGAAATAGAAAATAGCAATGATTTATGGTACTTAACTTAAAGACCTAAGAATGCCTAGCCAAAGTAGACTTCCATCTCACTATGTAAGATTAGCAAAATGGCATGAAAAAGATAAGACTCTAAAAAGAGTCATGAATATTATTTAAGGTTGGTGTTTTCCATGGATGACAAGGAAAAGCAGATAAGCATCAACCAAATGAATTAAACTTTGTGTCTTTGTATGACATCTGTGAAAATACAAATTCTCTGACAGAACAGTGGAAAGATTTTGATTATAAAAGCTTTTAAAAAGAGAATCTGACAGATCTGGGTGTGAGACCTTTTTGAAGAATTCTCACAGTTATTAGAATCCAGACTAAACCATAACACACTGTTGGATCTTATTGGAGAAGATTCCTTTTAAAATGGTTGTCAATTAGAACTCTTGATTGTAGGAAAAGCACTAAACATGAGGCTGATTCTTGTAGCAAATTTTTAACTGTACAATATGTTGCTGTTAACTATATACATGGTTGCTGTACAGCAGATATCTAGAATTTATTCATCTTGCATAACTGAGACTTTATGGGGAGTTGTTATTCAGCAACATAACAATTTTTGGGAGAAATGAGAAGTATATAAATGCTAGGCTTCCTGATTATGAATCTAGCTCTGCCACTAACATGTTCTGAGAAATTACTGAGTGGCTCTAGGACTGCTTCCTCATTGATAAAATGAGACTGGTAAAATGAGATACATTCTTTTCAAGGTTGTTATAAAAACCAGAGGAGTTTTTGCATAAAGAATAGCATGTTGTCTGTGTACCAATACCGTTATTGCTATCATAATTATTATTATTTTATAAGCACTTCTATGTCAAAGTCTTCCCAAATTTGACTCCCAAAGTCTGAAATTCAAAATATAAGGAAAAAAGTGCTCAATAACAGAATTTGTAAGGAGATAAAATGCTATAATTAAAAGATATAAAATAAAATGTTGTAATTCTGTCAAAAACATTTTCTGTTGGGAGTGAGGAAAAATTTGACTTCAAAGGGGAACAAGAGTGTAGTTGGGGAAAATGGTGGTAACTGACTGACTGACTGTGGTTGTTTTTATGCAACTTTATGTGTTTGTCAAAAACATAGGTAGGTAACCAGAGAGTACATTGTGTTATAGGAATAAATATGCCCTGATAATATAGTCAACTATGACAGAGAAAACAAAGATAGATAAGATGGAAGGTGATCAATAGGATAAAGATTGTTTCCCAGAACTTGGGAGAGAGGATGAATTGGCATGTTTAAGAGTCATGGCTGCTGACATCCACTTGAAGCAGGGACCCAGTGGTCTGCAGGAGGATGCACAACACTTTCCAAGAGTTTATTTCATTTGTTTTTTTGCTCCTGCAAAAGGTAGTGAATATCTGTCTTAATTCAAAAAGATCAGCAACTTTTAACACCTAATAACCTCGGAGGGTCTCATTTTAGGTCTTCTACTTTCTACGATGGAACTAGGGGGAATGCTTAAGCTTCATTTGAATGCTGCACAGTTTAAAAATGGCTTCATGCTTCTAAGTAAATCCAGAAGAAATAGGATTTTAACTTACAGCATAAAAACTAATCTAGAAGTGGTAATAACTTTAAGAACATGGAAACATATAAAAGTATCAATTATATGTATTGATGGGTTAAAAACTACAATTTATGTAGAGGTTGCACTCAACTTCTTTTGGAGAATTATTTCCATTGCTTATGTTAACTGTCATAGGAATTTAAATGTTAAGACTATGATAAATAGTGATCTGCTTAAAAGAGACCAAACTATGGAAATGGCATTTATTCTTTGTATCAGAAAATTTAATCTTTCCTTCTTTTATTTCAAAAGTTAAAATTTTATGTATAGGAGGCAACTTCAAACTTCCATGGGCACTGATTTCTAGATGTGTTATGTAACCAGATAAAATCTGGTACCAGTAATAAGTCAGAAATGAGTATGAAAGTAAACAGATCTGGGCTCTCAGTGATTTCTAAACTTGGAAAATTCATGCAGGTGATATTCATTGACACATACTCACTATTTCCTACAGCTTCACATAAATCTTATAAGCACTAATACCCACATGACTACCTGCATGTTTTTCTCTCAGTAGACTCAATATTAAACTCAGACTCATGGGGTATTCTGAAGTCTTCTATAGAGTATAAAAATATTGATATTTTTATATATCCAAAAATACACACCACATATAATACTTGTTGCTAAGGGAAGTTCAGTCATTCCACATTATTTCTGTGTGGATGTACCTAAATGTTGAAGATGAATGACAGAAGAATAGGAAAAGAGCAACAAACATGAACATTTAAAGAAAAAAAAAAGGAAGAGGAAAAAATGATAAATGTTTATGTCATTATATAGTTAAAGAGACTATGGATGCTTTAACAAAATGCCATAGACTAAATGGCTTATAAACAAAAGACAACGATTTTTCTGTTTTAGGGGCTAGGTAGTTTCCAAGATCAAATTGCTGGATAATTCAATGACCAGGGAGCCTGCTTCATGATTCTTAGGCCATGCCTTCTGCATGTGCCCTAGAATAGTGGAGAGAGATTACCAGCTCTCTGGGGACTCTTTTATGAGACCACTAATTCCATTCCTGAGAGATCTACTCTCTTTACCTAATCACCTCCCACAAACACAACCGCTTAATAGTATCATATTGGTGATTATGTTTTAGCATATGAACTTTAGGGGAATGCAAATATTTCAGATCATAGCAGCAATTATTCCTTGCATAAAAGCAGCTCATTGACTTTGTCCATTTCTGTGCTGAAAATTATGAAAGAAATAATGTTGTCAATATCAATAAGCACTAACATTTATAAATGACTTGCTCTGTGCAGGAAATATTTGATATAAAGATCAAGAATCTGAAGCTTATATAAATTCAAAAAATCCATTCCTTCTGACAGCCTAAGTGATTGCTTTCCAGTGTCAGAACATTCATTTCACATTTTTTAAGCACAGGGATTGCTTAGAACCTGATTGGTAGTCAGTAAAACTATTGATGGAGTCTACTGTTAAAACTGTACTATGTACACATATACATCTGTATACTAACATACATATTAAACATTCATTCATTTTATACTTAATATTTTTAATAATTACCTTGTTGACATTTGCAAATGTATCCATTGATAAGATCTTCACAGATTGCCTCATGTAGACATGGTAATGAAGTACATTCATTTATATTATCTTCACAAAATTGACCAGAAAATCCAGGAAGGCATCTAAGGAAGAACAGTGAAAAGAAAAAAAAATTATATATATATATATATATATATATATATATATATATATATATATATATATATATATATTATATGAGCAATATATCTATATGTTAGAGTCTGTAAACAAGTCAAGATGGCGCCTGGCATTTTGCCAGAGGGAGTGGTTTGTGAAGTAACGCCAGCAAATGCCAGGCGCCATCTTGACTTGTTTACAGACCCTAACATCTATATATACATATATATAGCATATGAGCTCTCTCTCTCTATACACACACACACACACACACACACACACACACATATATATATATATATATATATATATATATATAGTATATGAGCAATATCTCCTGCAATTCCCTCATTCAAATATGTTTTTAGAGATCCAACAAAATGCAGCTAGTTATCTGTGTCACGATAGTATGATGCATAGAATTTTGAACCCCCCAAAACAGGTCCAAGTACTATGACTCCAGTAACTCTGAACATGATGTTATTTGGAAGAAGTATTTTTGCAGAGGTAATTAAGCATCTTGAGATGAGATCATTCTGTATTAATTCAGTGGGCTTTAAATCCAATGATGAGTCCTTAGAAGAAGAGATACAGAGAAACACAAGGGAGGAGGCCATGTGCAGATGGAGGCAGAGTAGAGGTATGTAGCCCCAAGTTAAGGAACACACAGACTGTCTAAGTGCTGGAAGAATTTCCTCTAGAACCTTCAGAGGAAGTATAGACTTGCCTACACTTTGAATCTTTTTTATTTCAATTTTCACAATGGTGAGTAACCAAGTTTCATTTTTTTCTACCAAGCTTTCAGTAATATGACATTTTAATAATAATAATTCTGTTAATCAATGAATATGGGAGGTTTTTCCATCTTCCAGTATCTTCTTCATTTCTTTCTTCATTGTTCTGAATTTTTTACAATGAATGGTGGCTAAGATTCAGGTGAAGAGGAAACCTTAACATTATTGGTGGTAATATAAATTATACTATGGAAGTCAGGATGGAGATTCCTCAAAAGACTCAAAATAGTATACCACATATGATCTACCTATATCATGACTAGTGTATATCCAAAGGAATTAAAGTTATTGTAGTATAGAGATACCTGAATACCTATGTTTATTTTGACATAATTCACAATAACCAAATTATGGAATTAGTGTAGGTACCTATCAATGATGGATGGGTAGAAAGTGTGGTAATGCACACAATGAAGTATTATTCAGTCATAAAGAAAAATAAAATCATGCCATTTGCAGGAAAATGGGTGGAAATGGATATCCATATGTTAAGCAAAATAATCCAGACACACAGAAAGACAAATATAGCATGTTTTCCCTCATTATGCTTAAATGTCAGACCCAAAACTTTGAAAATATAAGATGAAGAAAACACAATGAAAACAAGTCAAGACACAGGCACAGCAATACCTTCCTGAATGAGACTCCAAAAGATCAGGAAATAATAGCAAGAATCAACAAATGGGGCTGCATCAAACTGAGAAGATTCTGCCAAACAAAGGAACCAACCGAGTAAGGAGAAAGCCCAAAGAACAGGAAATCTTTTCCAGCTACTCTTCTGAAAGACCATTAATATCCAGAATATGTATTAAAAAAATAAAACAACTAACAAGACAAAACTTAAACGTAAAAGAAAAAAATCAATAGGCAAAAGAATTGAGCAGACATTTTTCTAAAGAAGTAAAGCCTGCCAAGGTGGTAAAGCCCTGGGATCCCAATGTCTTAGGAAGCTGAGGGAAGAGCGTTTAAGTTCAAGGTCAGCCTCAACAAATTAACAAGATCCTTTCTCCAAAGTAAAATAAAAATAAAGGGGCTGGGGGTTGTGACTCAGTGATAAAGCAATTGCCTAGCATGTGTGAGGCACTGGGTTGGATTCTCAGCACCACATCTAAATATATGGCTAAAATAAAGAGATCCATCAACTTCTAAAAAAATTTAAAACAATAAAAAAAATAATAAAGTTAGGGATGCAGTTCAATGGTAGAGCAATCCTAGGTTGAATCCCCAGTACCAGAAACAAACTAATAAACAAAGTACAAATGTTCAACATCTTCATCCATCAGGAAAATGCAATTCAATATTGCATTGAGATGCTCTCTCTCCCCGGTCAGAATATCATTCATAGAGCATATATGTTTCTATTGCTTTAAGGTATCAAGTTTGTGGTAATTACCTATATCATCCCTAGGAAATCAATATATGAAATGACATTAATGCTATCATATTGTTATCTTTAAAGAATAATTTTATATAAATCACAAAAATGCCAGTTGTCAAATCACAGTCCTAGACCTGATAGAGGATCCACAAACACTGACTAAAATACAGTGTTCATAAGCTATACTCACACATTTACATAGTACCTATGCCATGACAGATCTGTTATGAATGCTTGGGATACACAGAAAAGTAAAGCTGAGTGTCTGTTTTCAAGAAACACACCCAGCCTAGTTAGAAAAATGGACAAATAGAAATTGCAGTGATATGACATATACTACAATCTGAATTTAGAGAGATGCATTCCAGCATGGCCAAGAGAATATGAAAAAGTGAGATTAAGAATAGTGTGAATCAACCCAGAAACTGCAAATAGAACTGAATAAATGAAATATAGTGCAAGATCGGTCTTAATGGTGCTTGTGGTGCTTATTATATAAATTAATAAATAGGGGTTTGATTATTATATATTATTCGATCATAGTTTTTTGTATAGATAATATTTACTGAAAATTTATTTACAATAAATAACTTTACAAAGGTTATAAGAACTACCAAATTACAAATGCAAACTTTAAAAGCAGGAAGTATAAGTTTTTTCCACATACTATAGTCATCATGTGTGAAATCAAGCAATTCTTTGATTTTGATGGATACTCACAGAATACTTGCTTGGGTGATGTAAAAATGCAGTACTATGTTCCAATGCAACTGGTCCTACCTCATCAAATCTAGGTAATTATTAAAGAATCAATTAGTGACCCTACTCTCCTAGACTCATTCTGAATGTGACTCTTTCCTGAGAATAAATCATAAGACTAATTTTAACTCTGTATGAATTTATGAGCTTATTGTGCAAAAAAGAGATGAAATCTTAAATATTGAATTGCCACTCTAATGGTGAACCTCCTTCTCTTTATAGTAAAATTGAATTCATGAGATTTGCCTTTCTGAGGCAAATTCATGACTCGTTTTTTTTATAATTTGTGTGTGTGTGTGTGTGTGTTTGTGCTGTACCTTTAATATCATAAAGTGTTTTAAATACATTTTCAATTTAGATACTTGCCAGCATTATAGTAAATACCCATTGGTTCACATTCTTAAATCTATCATCAATGTTATTATCGCTTTTAATTTCCACTGCTAAGGGAAAGACTACATACTTTATAGTGATTTTTAAGGAAGTCGTGTTAAAAATTATTGAATACACTTTTTTATTTTGGAATAATTCTAGATTTACAGAAAATTTTCAATGGAAATATGAAAGTCCCATGTATTGCATACTCAATTTCTCTTATCACTATCATCTTACATTAATATTGTATACTTGCCACAAATAATTAAATGGTATTTGTTACATGTGATATAATAAAATATTAACATTATATAATAATCTAATAATGTTGCTATGTTATTATTAACTAAGTTCAATATATGTGATTTTGCTTAGTTTTTTTTTTTTTTTATCTAATATCCTTTTTCTTTTGTACTGAGGATTGAACCCAGGGGTGCTTAAACATTGAGTTCCATCACTGTATCCCTAGCTTTTTTTTTTTTTTTTTTTTTTAGGACAGAATTCTAAGTTTCTGAAGCTTACCTCCAACTTGAGGTCCTGCTGCCACAGCAACCCAAATGGTTGGGATTATAGTCATATATCATCATAACTGGTTCTAATGATTTTTTGTATAGTTTTTCCATTCCAGTATCCTATTAGAATACAGTGCAATTCGTGCCATGTCTCCTTTGACTTCTCTAAACTCTAAGCTTCTCATAATTCCTTGACTTTCACTCCTCTACACTGCTCTACATTTTAGGCTTATTTGATATTCTCATGGTTATAGTGGTGTTATGTGTTTGCTATACATTTTTAGAATGGAAAGTAAATAATTTTAATGTGTGTGTGTAGTGAATATTTATGGAATTTTGAGTGGGATTGCATTAAACCTATAAATCAAGGTGGGAAGAAATGACATCTTAACATTACTGAGTCTTCCATGTCATAAACAAGGAATATGTCACTACTGACTAAGATCTTAGATTTTTCTCATCAGTATTTTGTAATTTTCCAAAAGCAGTTATTATATAAATTTTATAATATGTACATCTAAGTGTTTAACTTTTGGAAGACTGCTATTTTAAATGGAATTTTTTCTTTGCTTTTTTCATATCAGTATTCCAATGTTCTTTGTTGGAAAGCTATTCACTTATATATTGATTTCATATCCTGAAAGCTTGCTATACAAGCTTTGCAGTTTGTTAAACCAAATAGTAGATTTAACAAATAATAGATTTCCTGAGGTATTCTACCAAGACAATTATTACATGCATGAATAAAGATAACTCAATCTCTGTACCTTTTATTTTGTTTTCTTGTCTTATTGAGTGGGGCTTCTAGTAACATGTTTAATAGCATTAGGGAAATGCTTGTTCCTAATCTTATGGAGAAAGAGTTTAGTTTTTAATAATTAAGCATTATCAGTTATATTTTTATGTGTATCTTTAATGCATTATGGTGGCTCCTTTTTTGAGTTTTTTTTTGACAGTTTTTATCATGAGTGGGCATTGAATTTATCAAATGTTTTCTTGCATCAATTAATATAATCATATGATTTTTTATTCATCTGTTGATCTGATGATATAGTCATATTGACCAAATAATATATGGTATGCTAATGATTGATTTAATCATATTTTTATCTCAACCAACAGCTAGTCTAATGTATTGCACTGAATACTTTATGAGTATTAGATCAATCCTGATTTCCTGGCCTGGACTCCCCTTACTCAATCTAGGCATAAACACAGTCAATCTTATTATTTGCAAAGATCTTAAGATTTCCTTTTTAATATTTTAATGTTAAATTTTACTTTTGTCATGTAAGTTGATATGATGTTTACATTCTTAGCTTGAATGGAGAAAACATTTTGAAAATCCTTATACAAACAGAAGTGCATATAAGTTTATAATCTTACATTCCACAAAAAATATTTATAGCATGACATAACATATGGAAAAAATTAGCTATATATATTAATATCATATGCAGTTTAGTCTCATGCATATTTGTTAACTTTTAATAGAATTTTAATAGAACATTTGACAGATAAAAATAATATCCCCAGTCTGAACACTATTCTACTTTCAGCTTTTGTGGGATCAATGTTTTTAGATTCCATATATGAGTGAAGTCATTGCTCCTTTATTTCCTTTAGACTCATCCATGTTGCCACAAATAAGTTTCATTTTTTATATTTCATTGTGTATGTACGTATGTATTTATTTGCTTTATTCATTCATCTGTCAGTTGACACTTAATTTGATTATATAACTTGGCTCTTATACATAGTGCTGAAAGAAATGTGGGAGGACAGATATATCCTTGACATACCAATTTCATTTACTTTTAATATATACCCAGTAGCTGGATTACTGGATTATATGGTAGCTTTATGTTTAGTTTTCTAGGAAAACTCTGTATTGTTCACACTGGGTTTTTAATACAAGACTTGCTCTGCAATACTGGAAAAAAGAACATAAAACTCCAATTTATTTTGAAGCATTGCAATTTAAACAATGAAACATTGAAAACTTATTTTATAAAAACTGTTTAATAAGTTTCTGAGAGACCCAATATCACACTTGCATTGGGTTATTGATACCAATAAATTAGTTTAAAGTGTTATTATAGGAGGCAGCACCCACTGTAGAATGATTCTTCAAATGAGAAAATACTACTTTGCCACCTGTTCTGAATGCTTGCAAAAATAATCACTTAGTAGGTTATGTAGTTATTTTCATGACCCACTGTCTTGGATTCTTTCTTATAATAGTCTTGTCAGTCACCACCTCTCCCCTGTATTCTTCCCATATATTCAATATTATTGTTATTTACACTGTTGCTTTGGTATTCTCTTTAATTTCACATTTATTTAAACCAACATTGTGATATTTCTTTTCCTTTACCTTCTTAATGTGTCCCTCTTTCTTAAGGGTAAATCACAATTCATAAGTCCTACTCATCTTGCTCTCCATGGACAACTCCGTGGATTCCACCACACCAAAACTCCCACTTGGCTCATTTATCAAGTTACATTATGAGACTTATAATGAAGAAAATTTTCAGACAATATACTAAACAAAAAATAGTGTCTGGCATTATATGATTGGATGAGAAAGAATAATAAGACTTTGGAAATTGAAATTCTATTCCACATAAGCAATTCTATTCAGAATTTTATTTTTTACTTTAGTTGAGTAACATCTTAACTTAAATGGTACTTAACTCAACTTCCATACAATCACTAATTCTTCTTTGCCTTTGAAATATTTACCTTAGATTAATGTGTACAGTTGCAATATCTAATGTCATTTACTTGGCTTTGGTAATATAGTTGAATAGGATACAGTTAAATATTTTCAAGGACGAAACCTCATGACAAGCTTCAACTTTAAAAACATGAACTCTAAATGCTCAGAAGCTAAGTGTTTGTTCATTATTAGGAATTTTGCTGAAGTCAATAATTCTCAAATTAGAATGATTAACAAGTGTTACACCCATATACACACACACAAAACACCTCACTTCATACAGTATTTAAATACTTAGAGATATTCTGTGCAACTTCTCTTCCAGATAATTAGTTAATGTCTATAATGTGCATTTTATTAGAATATAACTAAATATGAAACATACCTGTCTGAATATTAGATGGTTCTTTTATAGGTAACTAAGAATAATTAATCTTTAATGAGGAGCTTCCTATTATGAATCCACATACCCTAGATATAACTTGTGTTTAAGTTTATTTATCTGTGTCTGAGAAAAAAATGTGCATTTTTTGAATTTTTGGCTTGTTTTCATGTAAATAGCTACAATTTCAGGGAATATCCACAGGCAAAACAAAACAATATGCAATCATTTTGCAGGCCTCTTATCACCATTCCCTGATCTCTTCTTGGTGATAGATGATACTCTGCAGAATCAAACTGAAACTAAAATGATGAACTTATTGAGGTCAAGGTATTCCATAGGTTTTTACTTATATTTATCCTTCATGTTACCTGTCATGGATTTATTACATTAACTTTAAATTTTTCTTATTGTTTCTATAAATATTTCAATATTATAAACTTCCAGATCTCCGGAGAAAACAACACACAAACACCAGGTTGATAAGTTACAGACACAGCAGCAAATACTCAGTCATTGACCTGACTAGGATGCCTTGGTTGTTGTTCAATATAGTGCTAAACAACAATCAAGGTGATTATTATTCCTCTCAATATTTTATGCACTATTCACTAGAGCTTATTATATACTCCAAATTTTAATAAACATAGATATTTTGAAAGCGTTTGATTGATTTGTTGCAGAAATTATGATAGAATGGAATCCAAATATTACAGTCTTTTCAAATGTATAATTCAATTTTTATAGCCTACAATAAATTTCATACAGTGTAATTATAATTGATATGTAAAACAGGTACTTTTATCAGTATTGCCTCAATTATATTTCTTAAAGACTATTATTTCTAATTTAACATTTTAACTTTAATCCTGAATAATTCTACTGTCATTATTATTAATCATGCATTCAGATTAGGAGAAGAATATTCTTGTAAGGCGATTATTATAATATAAATCTAAGTTTCTTAAGACTACAAATCAGAGTATTGTTTAATACACTGTTTTAACACCTGTTAAACTATATATGAACAAATAAAATAATTTAGATAAAAAAGGAATGACATTGTGACTTTCTCAGTGGCTCCAAATGAATAAAACTCAAAATTCTTATTACAGATGCTGTTTCATACTAGTTTCCAAAAAAAAAAAAATGTTGCTTTAACTTTTGATCCTGAAACAATTTAAATTTTACAGTGGTATATTGTTTTGGTTTGGAATGCTCCCTGTGCAGAAACTGAGACAGAGACTTCATGCAGGTTTTTAAAAATTTAATTTTAGTTTTTAATTTTTTTAGGAGGTAATCCAGATAAGTAGAAGTGAAGGAGTAGAAAGAATGAAATAGAAAAGAATGGAAAATGAATTAAGTGTGCATTATTTAGCAGTGTGCCACTGTGGGAACTAGGGTTCAGGACAACTGTGTAATTTTTGCATCTATTGTATTTTTTAAAAATGTGAAGACTACTTACTGTGTCATTTAGTGTAGGATTCACTTGGGCTTTTTGTTGTTGTTGTTGTTCTTTTTTTAGGTACCAGGCACTTAACCACTGAACTACATACATCCCCATCCTTTTCTTTTTTAAAATTCCTTAGGGCCTTGCTAAGTTGCTAAGGATGGCTTTGAAATTTTGTTCCTCTTGCCTCAGCCTCCTGAGCTTCTGGGATTCCAGGCATGCACCACTGCACTGATCTTGGTGACTCATTTCTAATAAATGATATGAGGGACATCAGGCTTCTTCTTTCTTTCTTTGATCTCTTAGGCAAGTTCACTGCCATGTTAGGAAGACACTCAAGTAATATCACCGGAAGACCCTTCTGAAAAAGAATCACAACCTCTGGTTAACAGCCACATGAGCTAGCTATGAAAAGGATCTTTCAGGCGCTTTAGAAGGTTCCATATGACTGTCACTCAATTGGCATTCTAATTGCAACCTCATAAAAAGTCTGGAGCTGCAACCACCCAGAAAAGCCATTTTTAAATTCCTGACCCACAGAAACAGTAAGAATAAATGCTTCTTGTATTAAGCCACGGAATTTGAGGGGATTATTTATTACTATCAGTAGATAATTTATGCAAATTGAGGGCCTACTGAAGACCTGTGGAGAACTCTTGCTCCCTATTATTTAAGAGGTGCCCCCAGGCCATTAACATACCCAGATTCTGGGTAAATCTGTAAGGGGCTATTCTGTGAGTGTACCTTGAAAAACTCCTTAGTTTCCAAGAAGCTCTGAGACATGAAAATAGAGGCTGCTGAGGTAGGGCAGTGTTGGTATGTTTGAGAGCTGTATAACACAGCTGAGATGGGAAGAAACACATCAGAAGTGTCTGTTCCCCAGGCCACATATGGAGCCCCACTGTACTTTGTGTGTTGAGTAACATCTGAAAAAATTGAGGGACGGAATTTAATCCAAACTATATTAAGTTCTTTTTTAGAGGGATTTATTTTTCTGAATTCCACTTTTAAGACTAAAACATTTGATATATAAAAAAATTAACTGCTATTCTAGGGGTTATTTTTGCGAGATCAGATACCAATACTCAGGACCAAACTGGACAATGAAATTTATCTCAATATATTATAACTTGTGTTACATTTTGTATTATCACTCTTTTGTCATCACAAGGCAAAAAATTTCAATTACTAAGAAAGTGTATAAATTTACATTATATTACTCTATTCTAGTCAGCACACAAATATTGTGAAGTTAATGGTAGTTTAATTTTTCTATCTATGCACTATGTACTCTTCAGGATAATTTATACAGTTCTGAAAACCATCAAAATACAATGCAAGATCAATAACATTCTAGTTATCTGGTAATTGGAGCTTTTTCTCTGACCTGAGTCTAAATTAAAAAAAAAAAATTACGGTAGGCACAATTTTACAAAATTTTGTTAAAAACAATGGTGTTCCTCATGGAAAGAGCCAGTTCAAATCCTTACCTTCTATATCTTTGATATAGAAGATGTTTCTGATGAAAGCTTTTAAGAGTTTTGTTTATTTACAATGTCCACATTTTCTAGTCCTTGAATTGTAGAAGATAACCACCAAGGAGTTATTCGCATTTTTTATATATATCAAAGAACACATAAAGAAACTTATTGAGATTTTCAACAGTTCTCCTATCAGACAAGAACTAAATTGAACCAAAAATATTTTTTAAGAAGCATATGTCATCTTGTTGTTATAATCACCTACAGTATCTTTTGCTAATCCTTTCATTCATTTTATGACCATCTGAAAAACAGAAATGAACCATGAGTATTCTAATCCATTTTATGAGCACTTAAAAGCATCTTTTATTTTACTCTTACCTTTATTTCCTCTTGATTTACATTGCGTTTTTCTGTCAGTTAGGACTTATTCCCAGTTCCTCAACAGGTATGTAGTATTTGATTACAAGTCATATTTACATTGAGATTAATATTAAAAGCAATGATTTTTAATTTTTGCACAATAATAACAGCAGGATTTTAAAAATTACCATGAAATAGTGGTTAGTTAGGGGAATAAAGATCTCTCATACATAATAATATAATAGGTATTTTGAAAATTATTACACTTCTTTATTTTCTATTTTTAGATATATAGAACTCTGTATCATTACATTAAATTTTTATTTCATCTTATTAGAAAACATAGTAGAGAAATAAGATGCATATTTCTAGGTACTTCTTTATAATTACTGTTTTTTGGAGTTTAGTTTTAAGCTAAATTTCAAATGGTATATACATATTTAATATCTAACTTGTCATATATATGTATATATTAGTTCAACATAGAATAAAATAAATCAGAAATTCTTTTAGTTTTTATTAAACAAACATGCCTCTAATATACCCAACATGGTGAGGAACACTCCAATATAAAAGAAGTCTGACTTCTATAATTCTTCATGAAAGAATGGAAGTGACTGAAAGAACTGACTGGCTCCTCATATCTTAATCAGTTCATAATTAATGAATTAGATCATAAAGTGGACTCAAAGATATCCCTTTGGGATTATTTATATACTGATGATTTGGATCTCTTAAAAGATTATCCATAGCTTCAATTATAGTATTCAAATACTGATTTACTACTCTGATAGCCACTTTTTCTTACAAAACTGAATATTTCCTGATTATAATTTTTGTTATCAAATATATTTGTTATTAGGAGACAATTTGCAAAGGAAAAACCATTCAAGCTCCAATTATAAATGCTGATTCATATAGTAGAGTCATATGTAACTTATAGAGGTTACTGAGAAATAGGCCATGAACTCTGTAATTATAGCTATGCAATAACTATGCAATAAAATATTTTCTTTTTTTACTGAATAACTTCTAATAGAATTCATGCAATATTGCAAAACATAAGTGATTAGGAATATATCTGCTTACATATTAAAATAATTTTAGGAGAAATTTCCTATAAAACATTTAGTTTTATCTACTCAATTTTAATTATTTGATTTCAAGTTTCTAAGAATATGATTTTGGAGGAGTACCTTCAGTATTGAATTCATAAACATCTACAAAACATTTAAGAATAGGGACAGTTGAATCTAGATGAAAGAATTTGAGTTTGACCTATGTAGAGAAAATAAGAGATAGTTCCTGCCATGTGTGGGGTGGTCACTTTATACTAAGCATCTCATGTACACACTGATTGATTGCTCAAGCTCACTGCTTAGTGTGGGGCCTGAGCTCTGGCCAGAAGTAGCAAAGACATACTGTAACAAATTAGTGGTCGCTGGGCCTTGGCAAGAAGGTGGACCACATCAGAGTAAAAATGTGGAGCAGGCTGAGGAGGGCCAAGAGGGGCATGGGATATGCTGGTTAGAGTCCATGCAAGGGCAGGTATCCTGAGAGGCCAACATTACAGTCCTCAAGGTAGTGATGTGTTGAGTGCCATCTGGGAAGCTGAACTGGGGTGGAAGTGATACCACAGAGGGATAGAATCCCCTTCCTTTGGGTTCCCTAAAAGAACACACCCCACAGGCAGGAAGAAATATGCAGGGAAAACTGAAGTGTGATTTTTAGCAGAAACAAGTAAAAGTCAGGCACATCTCTCTTCATCATGGAATCATGGAGGTCAAGATGGCCTCTGAGAGCAACTGGGCCCTGCGAAACCTGGTGGTCCAGATTGTCTTAAGATGAAAGGCCACAGACCACACCAAATAGTCTGGAATTTCAGAATACATTGGTTACTCAAAAGGCACACTAATGGTTCCATATATAATGATCTCCCAGGAATCTAAGAACTGAAAATAAATTCCAACTACTCCAGACAAGCTATCAGGCTTAGACAAATCTGCTCATCTAAATTCAGAATTTTTAAACGTGTAAAAGTGCATTCTGAAAAAAAGTACTTAATATTTAATTTTTGTAATGATTCATTGAAGTTACACATATTTACAAGACACCTTGTGCTATTTCAATTCACGTATACATTGTGTAGTGTTTGAATTATGGTAAATATATCTCCTCAAACACCAATAATTCCTTTGTGGTTAAAATATCTAAAAACATTTCTTCTTTTTTTTTGAATTGTACAGTACATTATCATTTCCTATAGTCACTCTGTTTTGCAAGGAACACCAGAACTTATTTCTTCTACATATTTTTAAAATAGTCCCATTGAATTGGAAGGGGAGCCTCAGGGTTATACACAATTACATATAAGAGGAAAGGAGGAGTAGGAGAAAAATTATATAAGTGGAAGAAACGATTTATAGTAGAGGGGATGGAGAGAGAGAAGGGGAGGGGAGGGGAGGGGAGGGGTGAGGGGACAGTGGAGAATGGGATAGACAGCAGAATACATCAGTCACTAGAAAGGCAATTTGTAAATCAATGGAAATATAACTGATGTGACACAGCAATCTGTATACGGGGTAAAAATGGGAGTTCATAACCCACTTGAATCAATCTGTGAAATATGGTATATTAAGAACTATGTAAGGTTTTGAACAACCAACAATAAAATAAAAAAAAAATAGTCCCATTGATCAATCTATCACTAGCTCCATCTTTCTCCAGCTCTCTCAGCCTCTGGTAACTACTATTCTACTCTGTACTTCTAGGAGATGAACTTTTTTAGATTCTGTATGTGAATGAAATCACATGGTAGTGTTCTTTCTGTGCCTGGCTTATTTTGTATAAGAAAATTGTTATTCCAGAGGAAATGAAATCGGTATGTCAAAGAGACTTCTGAAATCCCATGTTTATTGAAGCACTATTCACAATCGCCTGAAATTTGAAATAACCAAAGTGTGTATCAATGATGAATGGATAAAGAAAGTACGGTACATATACACAATGATTACCACTTAACCATAAGAAGCGTAGGATTCTGTCAATTGAAAAAACAAGAATGGCACTGCAGGCATTATGCTGCTTAATATTTTAAATATAAATCCTTTAATTCTGAAACAACAGTGTTAAACATACACAAAATGTTTTGGACTTTGTATATACTCACTTGGAAAACTCATAGGTCTTTCTGAGCCAGGAACAGGAAATAAACATTTTAGAGAATTTGGTGCTTCTTATAATAGTGTTTCATTATAGACAACTATATGTGACTCCCCTGAAAAAGCTGTGACTATTATCTCTAAATATCATCTCTAAAATGGTGAGAATATAATCTGTGCTTAAAACTTAACACGAATCAGTAAATTAAGTATTTACTAAAATCAATCAATGAAAAATGTCACCTTTATAATTATTAAGATATATAAAATACCATGCACCTGGACACACACTTATATACACACACACATAGCAGCATAACAGCTCTTACTTGGCTCAGGTATGTTCTCTCCAATTTTCATGTTCTTTTAATTTTTAACATTTGCCTCTATTCATTCTTTGGGAGACTGTAGAAAGAACAGATCATCTAGCTTGTTTTGGAGTGTGTTGTTTTAAAACTGTTGTTACTCCAGGTCAAAGAATCCTTCTTGACACCATCTATCGCATTTAATAATGGAAGGTTTAAAACCACAGTCTAAAATAATAAAATGCTCTGCATTTCAAGGAATGATTCTTGAGCATAATTCAAAGGGTATGAGTAACCTGGTGCAGGGTTTCCTAGTTTGCTACAAAATGCTTTCATGATGTCATATTATCATCATTTTCAAGCCACTTATTTTGTCTTTAATAACATATTGCTTTTTTTAAGAGAGAGAGAGAGAGAGAGAGAGAGAGAGAGAATTTTTTAATATTTATTTTTCAGTTTTCGGTGGACACAACATCTTTATTTTATTTTTATGTGGTGCTGAGGATCGAACCCAGCGCCCTGCTCATGCCAGGCGAGTGCCTTACCGCTTGAGCCACATCCCTAGCCCCAATCATGTCTTATTTTTCTTGGTTGTTTCAGTCATTACTTTTTTGTTCTCTTCTTTTCCTTTCAAACAGTTTTCTAGTGCTACCCACAATGAAGAGCTACAGACTGGTTGTTTTCTCAAAATTCAAGAAGATGGATATCCAAGGTAAAGGCATTTACAGGTTAGTTTATCTAAGGCCAGTCTTCTTGGCTTGCAGCCGGCCACCTTCTCCCTGTATTTTCATGTGCTATTCCCTCTGTGTGTGTCTATCCTAACATTATCTTTTTATAAGGATGAATATTGTATAAATTGCACCCCCTGCCAGCCTCATTTTACCTTTATTATCTCCGGAAGAAGAATTCTAGGAATATGGTCATATGCAGGAAAAACAAAGATATGACAAGTTTTTAAATAAAGGCAGATTTAAAAAAAATATGTCAAAAAACTTTTTAAAGTTCCTAGGAAATTATGTAAATTACCATTTTTAGAGCCTTTATAGGCATTTCCATTTTCAAGTACTAGTATTATATGTAAATACAAATCTCTTATTCAATTTCATGGCTTTTCATTATGCTTAATTATTTGCCTCAGTCTGGCTAAGCACAGAATCACGAGCCACTCAAGCAGGAACAAAACTTTATTTTTGAAAAAGCCGCCAATACTCCGTTAGCGCTGGCAAGGGGGGGGGGACCTCCCCCGGAATTCCCTCCTACTATCCTTCCCCAACCAATGGGAACTCTCCAGGAGTCCCGTAACATGAGTCCTGTAGCAGGCCAAGGTGAACAGCAGGAGTCCAATTTCCATATGAATGTAAATCTTAACATAATCATATCATCTCACTGGCTAGCTGGTGTCACCTTACAACCGAAAGTGCCATGCATCATATTATTTGCTTGTGGCTCCTAGCAATTATTAGCATTATATAAATACTCTCCCTATTGTCACTACACAGATCATAAAAGTAGAATAGAAGCTTAGTTATAAAATGAACATACCATTAATTAAAAACCCTTCAGCATTTTCAATGAAAAGACATTTTATGGGAGGCTAGTCAGCTTTCCAGTGCAGTAATAAAATAGGTGAGATAATCAAAATAAAGGAAGAATAAATGTTTATTCAGGCTCAAAGTTTCAGACATTTCCTCTATGGTGGTTTGACCCTGTTACTTTTGAGCTGTGGCATGTCAGAACATCATGACAGAACATCTCATGACTGAGAAGCAAGGAGAGAAAGAGGAAGAGGCCACAGTCTAAATATTCCCTTAAGAATAAGTCCCATTGACCTAACTTACTTCTACCAGACCCCACTTTCTAAGGGTTCCACCACCTCCGAAGTACACCACCATCTGCCTTAATTGAAAGGACATTTAAATCTAAGACCATAATAGAAGTCCTTAATGGGAAGATTAAAATTCATGCAAAAACAGGTAAATGGATGGCACTGGAGAAAATAATGCTAAGTGAAGTTAGTCAGTCCCCAAAATCAAATTCCCAATGTTTCCTCTGATGTAAGATGACGGACTCATAATGGCATTGGGAGGGGGAGCATGGGAGGAATAGAAGAACTCTAGACAGGGCAGAGGGGGTGGCTGGGGAAGGGCAGGGGTAGGGGTTAGCAGTAATTGTAGAATGTGATAGACATCATTATTCAAAGTACATGTATGAAGACATGAATTGTTGTGAACATACTTTATATACAGAGATATGAAAAATTGTGCTCTATATGTGTAATAAGAATCGTAATGCATTCCACTGTCATGTATATAAAAAATAAAATCAATTAAATATTTTTTAAAAGAATTCATACAAAAATATAGTGAATGAATAATAGTCATTAGTAATAATTATTAATTAATTACTTAATAATAGAAAATAATCACTGCATGATGAAAACAAAACAGCTTCTTATTCTTTCTTTTTGCTCTTTGTAATCCCTAAGCACATTTAGTGGTTCATCTCAGATAAATGTCTATGGGTCACTTAGCTCAGAAAGGTGACTGGCCCTATTCCAGAAGCTTAGGACTTTGAGCACCTGCTAGGAGCCACAAGCATATATACGATGTATGGCACCTTTGGTTGTAAAGTGACGCCAGCTAGCCACTGAGATGATTATGTTAAAATTTACATTCATATGCAAACTGGACTCCCGCTGTTCACCTTGGCCTGCTACCGGACTCAAGTTACGGGACTTTACGGGACTGCTGGAGAGTTCCCATTGGTTGGGGAAGGATAGTAGGAGGGAATTCCGGAGGAGGTCGGAGGAGACGGGGGGTTCCGGGACGCGCGGTTCCGGTCAGACACCCTCGTGGGAGGACCGGTTTTTGACTCGCTGGCGCGGAGAGTGTTAGCGGCTTTTTCAAAATAAAGTTTTGTTCCTGCTTCAGTGGCTCGTGATTCTGTGCCCAGCCAAGACTGCGGCATTTGGCGGCCCGTGCGGGGAACGCCTGAAGCTTAGAGGTGAGTAAATTGCTCGCCCCTGAGGGAAGGCGACAGGATGGATGACCTTCTCAGAAAACAATGTGTTCTTGTTTTGATTTATTTTGTTTTTATTTCGAGCTCCCTAGCCCTAGAATTTTCTCAGGCGAACTGGAAAAAATGGTTGGCTCAAGGTTTGAAGTTATTCAGCCCTGAGAAAGAGAAAATTGATACAACCATTGTCTGCTCCGTCTTTGTTTCATTCTGCTTCGGCTTTGTTTTATCCTACCTTATTGGGTTAGGTTATAGTAGATTAGAATCCAATAAAAAACAAACCGAAAAACTGTTAAGTAAATTGTTAGAGGTCCAGACTATGGTAGAAAAAACGCTAGGTCAAGCAAAAGAGAAGGTCTCTCAAGCTAGTCAGACAGAGGAGAATTTAAAGAAAGCAAGCTTAGAGGACAAGCAGCCATCAGGTGGAGAATTACAACAGGAGGTTGCTACCAACTCCGTTCTATCACCAGAGGGCGTAACTCAGCCAACAGCTCCATCTACCGCTGAGCGGCCCTCAACTACCGTAGTTGATGGACGGAATTCTGAGGCAGGACCCCAAAGATTAGCATGCCCTGTACTTGAGCAGGCAGGAGGGCAACGAATTCACCGTGCTTTAGATTTCAAAACAATAAAGCAATTAAAGGAGGCTGTAACGACCTATGGGCCGCAAGCTCCCTTCACAATAAGCATGGTTGAATCTGTTACCAACTTGGACATGACACCAGCAGATTGGGCTAACATGTGTCGATCTGTGCTAAACGGAGGACAATATTTGTTATGGAAGGTTGCCAATGAGGAATTTTGCATGGAGACAGCTAGGCGAAATGCAGAAGCTGGGTACCCTCAAAGAAATATGGACATGCTATTGGGAAAGGGACCATATGAAGGTCAAAGACAGCAAATTGAATATGACCCTGGCGTATACGCACAAATTGCTGTAGATGCAGTTAGGGCATGGAAAACTTTACAGGGGCATGGAGACTTACAAGGTCAATTATCTAAGGTAATACAAGGAACTAATGAACCTTATGCTGAATTTGTAGATAGACTTATTCAGTCAGCCTCTAGGATATTTGGAAATACAGAACAGGTAATGCCATTTATAAAACAACTGGCTTATGACCAAGCAAATCGTTGCTGCAGAGAGGTCATTAGACCATGGAGACATGAGGATTTAAACACATATATTAAATTATGTAGAGACATTAATGAACAGGGGCAAGTCTTAGCAGCAGTACAACAGGCTTTAGATGCCAGGCCAAGAACATGCTATAATTGTAATCAAACAGGACATTTTAAAAGGAGTTGCCCCATAAGAGGAGGGTTTAACAAAGCTGGATATCAAAGGAATAGAATACCAGGTATTTGCCCACGATGCCGTAGAGGGAGACATTGGGCTAATGAATGCCGTTCTCAAACCACCATAGAGGGTATTCCGTTATCAAAAAACGGACAAGGACCAAGTGTTTACCCACGATATCGTGGAGAAAGGTATCAAGCTCCATTGCCAAAAAACGGACTAGAGGGCCCAATGCCCCGGGGCCCCAAACCACAAATATATGGGGCAATGGAGGAACCCAACAGCCCCATCAAGGTAGTGCCCAGGACGCATTATCCATTAAATCCCTCATCAGACAAACTAGAGGGAGCGCAGGGCTGGACATCTGCGCCTCTGCCAGAGCAGTACTAACCCCAGAGATGGGAATTCAAATCATTCCCACAGGAGTAAAAGGACCTCTTCCCAAAGGAACAGTAGGCTTATTATTGGGACGCAGTTCTTCTACACTAAAAGGACTTATGATAAGTCCTGGGGTAATTGATCCCGATTATGAAGGTGAAATAAAAATTATAGCTAGTTCTCCAAGAGGTATATCAGTAATTTCACCAGGAGATAGAATAGCACAGTTATTAATAATACCCAGCCTGCATGATAAATTTTCCAGTTGTAATGTAGAAAGAGGTTCCAAGGGATTAGGCTCCACAGGTGTAGATTGGGCTATGCTGTCTTTAAATTTAGATTCTCGCCCAATGCTAAAATTAAAAATTCAAGGACATGACTTTAATGGGCTGCTGGACACAGGTGCTGACCTCAGCATAATATCTCGTCAAGAATGGCCAAAACATTGGCCATTACAACAAGCCACTCAAACGCTTCGAGGCCTAGGAGTGGCAACAAATCCCCATAGAAGTGCTATGGTATTAGATTGGAGGGATCCTGAAGGATGTGAAGGAACTATACAGCCCTATGTATTGGATCATCTTCCTGTAAATTTATGGGGACGAGATGTCCTAGATCAATTAGGATTGACATTAACAAATAACATCAATCCTAACGCGCCCACTACTAGGGCTAAACAAGGCTTTAGGAAAGAAAAAAGATTAAGAGAACAAGAACAAGGTATGACAGCACCTATTCAAATAGATCAAGAAATAAATAGACATGAATTGGGTTTTCAGAAAGGGCCACTGAGACAATCAAAATTACTTGGAAATCAGAAAGACCAGTGTGGGTTCCTCAGTGGCCCTTGACTAAAGAAAAGATACAAGTAGCCCATGACTTGGTCAGACAACAGTTAGCGGAAGGACATATACAACCTTCCGTATCCCCCTATAATACTCCCATTTTTGTCATTAAAAAGAAATCTGGTAAATGGAGATTATTACAAGATTTAAGAGCCATTAATAATGAGATGGTTATTATGGGACCTGCTCAATCAGGGATTCCTCAATTGTCTGCTTTACCAAAAACCTGGCATGTTTTAGTTATAGATATTAAAGATTGTTTCTTTTCAATTCCAATTCATCCCGAGGATAGTCCACATTTTGCATTTACTATCCCTGCACTGAATCATGAAGGTCCTGATCAGAGATATGAATGGAAAGTACTCCCTCAAGGGATGGCTAACAGCCCAACTATGTGTCAAATTTATGTTAATAAAGCAATCCAGCCACTTAGAAACCAAAATCCTGAACTACAAATATTTCACTATATGGATGATGTGTTACTGGCACATAAAGATAAAAACACATTACTAGAATGTTATGCCACACTTACAAATTTATTGAAAAATTATAATCTAGAGATAGCAATAGATAAAGTACAATTAAATCTTCCAATTAATTATTTAGGAGTTCTATTATCCTCAACCATGGTCCGTCCACCAAAAATTCAAATACGAGTAGATCAACTCAAATCACTTAATGACTTTCAAAAGTTATTGGGAGACATAAATTGGATAAGGCCTTATCTAGGCATACCAACAGGAGAGTTAGGACCTTTATTTGATATTCTAAAAGGTCCATCAGATCCAAATTCACCCCGCATGTTAACGCCTGAAGCAAGAAAAGTATTAAAAATCATTGAAACATATATGGAAAATATGCATTTGGATAGAATTGATATAAGTTTGCCTTTATTATTTATTGTACTACCAACAAAAAATATTCCTACAGGAGTATTTTGGCAAGAAGGTCCATTATTGTGGATACATTTATCTTATTCCCCTAACACTATTCTTACTAGATATCCTGAGGCTGTAGGACAATTAATACTCAAAGGAATAAAAGCAGCTAAGGGAGTGTTTGGGATTTCTCCCAATAAAATTATTACTCCATATACTATGGATCAAATTGATGAGTTAGCTAATGAGTTAAATACTTGGGCAATAATCCTGTGTAAAACTAGTGTTTCATTTGATAATCACTTACCATCTAATCCTTTGTTGTCTTTTTGGTCTAAGCATCCTGTAGTTTTTCCAAAAATGACAAGAAAAACCCCTATCATAAATGCTCCAAATATATTCACTGATGGGTCAAACAATGGTACAGCAGCAGTAGTTACTCCTGATCAAACTTTTACATTTTTAGTACCCAAACAATCAGCTCAAAAGGTAGAGCTTAATGCAGTATTACAAGCTTTTATGATGTTTAAAGATTCTGTATTTAATTTATTTTCTGATAGTCAGTATGTAGTTAATGCTATTAATTCCCTTGAAGATGCTGGTAGGATTTCCCCTTCCTCTACTGTTTTCTCTTTGTTTTCCGCTATACAAAGTCTAATCTGGGACCGAAAAGATCCATTCTTCATAGGTCATATCAGGGCACATACAGGATTGCCTGGAGCCCTTAGTATGGGCAATGAACTAGCAGATAAATCTACACATGACATACATATTTTCTCCACAATAGAAGAAGCTATAAATTTTCATAAAAGGTTCCATGTCAATGCTAATACTTTACAAAAGCGTTTTAAAATAACTAAAGAACAGGCCAGACATATAATAAAACAATGTCAAAATTGTGTGACATTTTTACCACAAGTTAATCTTGGAGTCAATCCTAGAGGACTAATACCTAACCATATTTGGCAGATGGACGTCACACACTTGCCAGAATTTGGAAAATTAAAATATTTACATGTTACAGTTGATACCTCTTCCGGATTTTTGATGGGCTCCCTTCATGCCGGAGAAAAAACTAAAGATGTTATAGCTCATTGCTTACAAAATTTTGCCACTGTGGGCGTTCCAAAACAGTTAAAAACGGACAACGGTCCTGGTTATACTTCCTCCTCTTTTAAACAATTTTGCTCATCATTTGGTATTACTCACATAACAGGAATTCCATACAATCCACAAGGACAAGGCATAGTTGAAAGAGCTCATCAAACTATTAAAATGTACTTATTAAAACAAAAGGAGGGAATTGGAAAGGGGTATATATCCCCCAAAGATAAACTTAAAATAACCCTTTTTACTCTAAACTTTTTAAATTTAGATTCATCGGGACTTAGTGCTGCGGAAAGACATTTGTACCCCAAAAATGTACATAAGCCTAAGGTACTTTGGAAAGATATTCTAACAGGACAATGGAAAGGCCCGGATCCAGTGATAGTCTGGAATCGGGGCGCTGTCTGTGTTTTCCCACAGGATGAACAGCAACCGATTTGGATTCCAGAGAGATTAACTAAAACAATTTCTACAGAAAAAGAAGATGATTTGACTCAAATCCATAACAGCTGACATCCAGAGCTCCAGCTTGGCTATTCTTACATCTGCGACAGTGATTAACCAAGGTTTTTTTTTTCAGTATCTATTTTATTATTGCATTTTTCCACATCATAAAGTTCTATTTTATTTTTGAGCTCATACAAACCTAGGTTAATGTTTTTCTGATCAGTTTTATTTTTTGACTGTGTTTTATTTTTTATTTATTTATTTATTTATTTATTTTTTTTTTTTTTTTTTTGACTGTGGAGTTTTTAAACATTGCAATGGAGATTTCACCTAAGTATAGTTACAAGGCCTTTATTTACTATTGTCTTATGTGTTGTATGTTGTGTGCACACTTCTGTTTTGTGTTGTATGTCTGTATGTGTGTATGTCCATATTTCTTATATGAGGAGCGCTCATGAAAAAATGGATCCGAATTTTTTCTTTATTCACGTGATTTATATGGTTTAATTTAAATTAGGTGAACAGCTGTTTATGATTGTTGTTAAAGATGGTTAACAGATCTGTTTGTTTACTAATTTAAATTTGGTAAACGGCTGTTAAGGATTGTTTTTAAAGGAGTTTAACAGATCTGTTTGTTTACTTTCACCTTTTCTTTTTATTATATTTAATAATTCTGTTCAGGATAATGTCTCTTTACCATCATTGCCAGAATTTCCATCTCCATCCCAATTCCAGTGAAGACTGAGATAAAACCAAACTACAGCTTCTATGATAGCTATCACAGTAAACTGTATAAACTGATGCATCAATGAATATAACTCAACAAGTAATGCTATCAAGGACTTGATTTACTTTGGGAGGATATGGACATATTGATAGACTCCTCCAATTTGAACTGCTTGCAGAACTTGCCTGGACTATATATCAGTTGCATACATTGTGAAATATCATCTGGTGCACCGAATTGTGGTACTGCTGGCATATTTTTGCTGATGGTGTCACCAGTGATGCAATTTCCTTGCCAGCTCACCCCATGTTTATTGTGGTAATACTGGCATATCTTTGCTGATGGTGTCACCAGTGACGCAATTTTTCCAAAGGAGCCGTCAATTGGCTTGGTGTCATGGCATTTCTGTATCCTCCTCCCTTCTACTAGTGATGGTCTAAATTTGGGGGCCAACAGAGGTGAGGCAAAGAACCTCACCCCCCCACTGGCACCAAGGCTAAATTTGGGGGCCAACAGAGGTGAGGCAAGAACCTCACCCCCCCACTGGTGCATAGGCCTATCCACAAGCATGGCTGAATGCTGGACCGGTAGTCAGCGACGGGTTGCTCTGATTACAGTGGATTCAACCTAAGACAGGAAGCTGACGCCTAAAGGTCAGTTCTCCCATGACGGGTAAGAACCATATGTTAAATTGGACAACCTACCAGGCACGGTCCCTAGCCACATTGCTTGTTGCTTAATTAAACAGAAGGGGGCAGATGCTAGGAGCCACAAGCATATATACGATGTATGGCACCTTTGGTTGTAAAGTGACGCCAGCTAGCCACTGAGATGATTATGTTAAAATTTACATTCATATGCAAACTGGACTCCCGCTGTTCACCTTGGCCTGCTACCGGACTCAAGTTACGGGACTTTACGGGACTGCTGGAGAGTTCCCATTGGTTGGGGAAGGATAGTAGGAGGGAATTCCGGAGGAGGTCGGAGGAGACGGGGGGTTCCGGGACGCGCGGTTCCGGTCAGACACCCTCGTGGGAGGACCGGTTTTTGACTCGCTGGCGCGGAGAGTGTTAGCGGCTTTTTCAAAATAAAGTTTTGTTCCTGCTTCAGTGGCTCGTGATTCTGTGCCCAGCCAAGACTGCGGCAAGCACCCCTCTCCAGTTAACAACATGAGATCTCTACATTGAGCTGGAATGAAAGCCTGCCGTACTAGGTAGAGAAGATTACTCAAAGCTACATCTTCACAAGAGAGCGGTTTAAAATCCGTATTGTTTTGCTACTGGACATGAACAGATAATGTGGTCCAAAGAGAAAGACAAATAAATTGGTTTCATACACCAGTGTAACATTGGAGGTGCATCACACACACACACACACACACACACACACACACACACACATGCATACACACAGACATTGTGGTGAGGGGTGGAAAATTCACTTTGACAGAAGAACAGTTGATGTCACTATCAGCCTCCTTTTTATATTTTTAAAAAATATAGTATGAGAATCTGAGACTTGAATCTGTTCCAATGTGCTCACACACATACACACACACACACACACACACACACACACAAATACAGACATGAGTAGGATACAAATATGGACAGATCCTGCCTTCTCAATGGTACCAAAAAGATGCTGAAATAGACCCAGAGTCTGGATTTCTTACTTTGGAAAACAATGAATCCCTATTGTTTGTGCCTCAGTTTACTGTTGTTGTTAAAGTCAAAAGCAACTTAAATAATGTCATTTTTATTTGAAATATCACTCATTATATATTTGTATTTAACTTTTATTTATTAAGATTTTTATTTTCATAGGTATTTCTAAATAGAAATATGATAATATTATTTAAATTATGAGAGCTGAAGTTGAATAATATTATATATTATGTTCTATATTTCTCCATAGTGATACACAGTTTTTTATGCTTACAGTTGATATTTTCTTTGATTCCCCTGTAACATTCAATTGTGAGTGGTGATAGGGCATGCAATTTTTGTAACCCATTCCATGCTGTACCCTAGTGTTCATATTTTTTTGTCCACATGATCTAGTCATATGTAGTTTTCTTCTCCTTGGAGAAATAATAAAAGAAATGGTGCCTTTGAAGAAAATTTTTGTTCACTTCTTAAGTCCTTAGGATTCCTGCCTTGACTGAGAGTCAACATTTGTCCACCTAACATACCACTAAAACCTACCCATTTATCATCATTTTAATTCTAAGATCCTCTTTACATTGAAAGAAGAAATGTGCACCTTTCACTAAGAGATTTAATTAAAGAAAAGAAATTTCAACTTATCTTAGTTGATCCAAATGCACTGATTTCTTTTTCAGAGAGAATATATATGCTCTTATTTGTAAACTCACAATTTACATTTAAATCTATATACTTTGGAGAGTTAGAGGAAATGCTACTATTAATCAATCCAGTTCAATCTCAGGCATAGACTAGAACTATTTCAAACAAACAGGGTGTATGTGGTAAACCTACTTATAAAGGATCAAAGCTATTTGGATGTTTAACATCTTTTCCTCTGAGGAAATCAACCCATATAGTCCTGAACAGGGGTGGAGGGTGGTGCTGGGAGTGAAGCAGTGTAGGATGTGAACAGGGGTGTCCTACCACATACTTTTCAGGGGTGGAAGTTATTGATACAAGCAGTTTAGTTTCAGAAACCTCTATTCCATATGTGTACACACATACATGTGTGTATACCTATATTCCCTTTATTAGATATACGAATATTGCTTTGTAGGTTCCAACCGATGTAATTTTTCTTTTGAATTGTAGCCTGAGATGATAATTGAAGTTATCAGCAGCAATTTTTCCACCATATGTATAGTCTACCTTTCAATAAAATCAATATATAAAAGGTTACAGAGAGGAAAATAATAAAAAAAATAGGAAAATAATTTCTAGATAGATCCAGTTATACTTGAAATTTGTGTCATAAGAAACATCCCAGTTTTATGACCTATAAAAGTTCTATATATGTTCTAATTAGATTGAGTTTGATTATTTTTAATTCAACTGGCTGAGTCTTAAAACAGCATTTTGCCATTTTAAGATTTTAAAGAATTGGGATGGAGGGGAGAGAGTGAAAAACCAAGAGAATAAGAGAAATTAAGACAGAAAAATCCTTAATTCTGTGAGTCAGGATCATGATGAGTATGGGAGAATGTATACTATTTTCATGTTTAATGTGCCTTTTAGGAATGTATACTATCTGGACACAGAAAGTATATTCAGAAGAATTATTATAAAGCTAATATATTCAGTAGATTTATACTTATCCTTAACCATTTCAAATATCCAAAGTAAAAGAATATTATCTATTACTTTGGATATTTAAAATATGGTATGAAAAGATGAGGACCAGGGAAACTATATGTGTGGAAAAATACATTTTGCAGGCCAATTTCTGACTTCAGCTGACCTTAATTGATATGATATGTATGATAATATAGTTAACATGTTAGTCTGGGTTCTCCTTTGCAATTGCTAGGCATGCTTCATATGCTTTTCTCACATTTAGCACAATTTATTTACCTCTGCAAAATAGATCAGAATCAAAGCAGTACATATTTACTGAATGGGAGAAATCAATATATCAGTCTGCAGAATATCAGCTGTATAAATTCCTATTAGAAATTCTTTGCTACGCAAAGCTTTATTATTGCTTTTTAAAATCCCTAATCACACATGGTGAGTAAATAGCTAGAATTATCACTTAGGACTCCATTCATCAGAGCATTATTATTTTACATTAACTAGCCTTCACAAAGTAGCTGGATCTCTTTGGGGGAATAAATACTGTTTGCCACTACTCTTTCGCACCCAAGTAATAGAAAGTTTTATGCCTATTTTACCGCTTAATCCCAGGATGAACACTAAGCAATTAGGAGATTTTTAATGAACACATCATTATCTGAGCAATGAAACATCACAAACCGACACTAGAATAGTTGTGCATTTGAATCAACAAATAAAACAGAGGCATTAAGATTGCAATAATGTACTTAAACAACTTAAAGTAGAACTATTTTATACAAATTACAATATTGAATCCTCCCTGGGCACAGCTCTGTATGTAATAATAGTACTAAAATTGACTCCATAAGGAGTTTTCCATGAGACCATTTTTTAATTTAAAAAGAATAGAGATAGTCGTTTGTGATATGAAGGGTGTGTGATCTTGCTTTTAGGGTTTTGAAGTTCTTCACATAAAGATAATGTAGAGATTAATAAGATCTCTGACAATTACTGGCTATGTAACCTTGATCAATGACATATGTTTTCTATATATAAATATCCATAAACTTTACTGTCTATAATTTCAAGATTATATTAGAACTAAAGTCAGAAGTCTGTTAGTAGGATGAATTAATATACCAAATTCAATAATAAATGAGAATATAAATGCAAAAGTTCATTTATTAGAATGCTTTCAAAAAATAAGGACCTAATGGCTGGATGTGGAGTCTAGCTCTTGGAAGATCACTTGAGTCCAGGAGTTCAAGAGTTCAAGATCAGCCTGGACAACATACTGAGATCTCTCTCAAAAAAAAAAAAAATAGAAAGAAAGTGGGGCTTTTATTTTTTATTTAGAGCCAGTGGTTTTTTTTAAAGCTTCTCTCCCTCCCCCTCTCTCTCTCTCCCTCTCTCTCTCTCTCTCTCTCTCCCAGGATTGAACCCAGGAGCACTTAATCACTGAGTCACACATCTCTAGGCCCCCTTTTTAATATTTTATTTTGAGACAGGGCCCTGCTAAGTTGCTCAGGTTTGCTTTGATGTTATGATCCTCCTTCCTCAGCCTCCTGAGCCACAGGGATTACACACATGCACCTCCACACCTGACTTCTCTTTGTAGTCCTAACATACTATTATTGTGGGCTAGGAATGTAGCTCAGTGGTACAGAACTTACCTGGCATGTGCAAGACTCTGGATTCTATCCCCAATATCACCCACATAAAAAAGTATTATTGTTGTGTTTATTGTTATTTATATTATCATATATAAAAGTCACATTGTTGAGATGACTAAGATAAAAACTTGTTTTCTTTTTTTTGGAGGTGGCATGTACCAGGGATTGAATTCAGACGCACTCAACCACTGAGCCACATCCCCAGCCCTATTTTGTATTTTATTTAGAGACAGGGTCTTCCTGAGTTGCTTAGCGCCTCGCTTTTATTGAGGTTGGCTTTGAACTCTGGATTCTCCTGTCTCAGCCTCCTGAACTGTTGGGATTCCAGGCATGTTCCACCAAGCTTCCTTAAAAACTTGTTTTCATGCATTTATATCCTTAAAAAGAAACCAAGTTGTTATTGTTTAAACATTACAAAGGTGTATTTTAAATATTACTATTTCTGCTAAAATATAGTCAATGTTTTACATTATTTGAGAGTTACAGTTAAAAGGATTAATTGTTATTAAAATATTTATAAGAAAATCCTTTACAAGTACTGTTGCATTATTCCTCATAAGACTATTAATGCTAAAAACACCTGTTGAACTGTTGGACTACTGTGCTCATTATAATAGATTTTTTAACAGATTTTCTTCCTGAAGAAAATCTGTTGAAAAGAAGGAACATCAAAATGATGCTAATAAAAATATGAAAGTTTTTTACTTATTTTCTATTTTTTGAAGTCTTATACCATTTAATATATAACTGTAAGATACATACTACTTCAAGCAGAATATTTACATAATCTAGGAATAAATTATAGTTTATGCAACATTGAACCAAGGAAAGATTCACATTACCAAGGATTTCCATATTTATTCAAAAGAATGCAAGTAGTATCTGAATTCGCACTTCATATTGTTAAATTGGACTAAACATTAAACTGTATTGGATAGTTTTCCCCTCTAATTAGTAGCTCAGAGACTAAGAAAGGTGTTTAAATCACTTATAGACAAAATAACTGTATCTGCACATCTAAATTAAATGAATTAGTCTCCCACTCTGCAATGCAATTAAAGGAAGTTTAGAATAACAAAATTGCAGAAAAAATAGAAATGCTACTCAGTTATAGTACAACTGAAATTAAGAATGCAAGTGTTTCTAAAAGTCTGTATATATGAATGTCTAAATGTAAGTGCATATATATGTGTGTGTGTGTGTGTGTGTGTGTACATGTGTGTATATAGAGATATATAGGCATCTAGATGTGTGTGCATTTATAAATGCATACATATATATTGAGAGATATTCTATGTATATGTATGTTTGTAAGCATGGAACCCATGATACTTTTGTAATCCCACCAGTAACAAATTCTATGTCATCAGAGAAGTCACATTGATTAATATGGTATCAAATTTTATTTCAGTAAATGTAATATAATATCTATATTATATTTGATCATCAAAATAAAAAGGATATTTACATGCATAAATATAAAAAAAGAAAATTCTTCACTATATCATGCCTTGTTTTAATTAACAAATTTTAAAAAAGCATATCCTGACAAAATCAGGTTATACTAAATAAAAAATAATAAATGAGTATAGACAACAGAAATACTGAGTAGGGTCAAAATTAATATTCCAAAATAATAAAATTCTCAAATTAAATATAGTTTTAATATAAGAGTGTGTGTGTGTGTGTACATTATGACAATACTTGTTGTTCTCATAATCATAAAATTACATGATGAACTATATTAAAACTCAATTAATAAAGAAAACTCTCAACTATTATTATTTTTAAAACATTATTTATTTTTTATTTACCAGAGGATTTACATCAAATGACATTTGCCATTTTTATAGGAAAAAATGGGTCTACTGATTCTCTATTACCTATTAAATTAATCTGTGTTCATAAGTGTTTCTTGAATTCATGCATGCATGAACAAATCAATGATTTTAAGGAAAAATTGTTTTTTAAAAAATATCTATTTTCCTATTATTTGCCTACTAACTGATATAAAAATATCAATTATCCTATAAACTAGGGAACAATTATAAGCATTTTTTAGTGAGTTAAGCCTAGATATCCAAACAAGAAGTCATTTATTTTGTACACTAATCTGGTAACACCAAGTCCAGCTAAATGGCCTATGATTGCAGTTAGATAACGGCTGGCCCTCTTGTCATCTCAACTTTTGGTACCATGGCTGGGAAGACTCCAATAACTGATGAATGAAACAGCTGAACTTTTTACATATCCCTTATCTCTGTTTTCTCCACCTCCTGGTGGTGTCTCATCCTCATTGCATTTCTGGTATGGAAGCCAAAGATTCCCAGAGAAAGAGTATTTAGAGAAACTGGGAGAAGCTACAGGCACTTTCTAACTAGCTTGTTAGCATCACTTTTGCTTTAGTATTGGTTCAACAGTCATAAAAGTCTGTCTGAGTTTAAGGAAAGGGAAAGAGACTTTGCCTTTTTGTAGAAGGGTTATCAGATAATGTGGGGACACATTATAAAACAACCACAATTTGCAAGGTACATCACACTGGCTTAAGGCACTTAAATACTGATTGATAAAGAATTGACATGGTGTCTCTCCTAAAGGTAAAAAATATGAGTCACACCTAGGGGCAGTATATTCTACAAAACAAATGGCTTACATTCACTAAAAGATGGAAATCATGAAAGAAAAAGAGGACTGGGGGTGTAGCTCAGTGATGGAGTGCTTGCCTAGTACGCTCAAGGGTCTGGACCTAATACCCACTGCTACATTAAAAAAAAATTAATAAAAGAAAAAGAAAGGTTGATGAAATTCTGAGCAGATATAACTAATAAGTATAATCTAGGAATAGATCCTGGATGGGGAAAGAGGAAATGAATTAGTTGCTAGAAAATAATTTTACTGGTAACAAGATATAGAAGAAACTAAAAGAAATATCTACAAGTTGGACATAAAAGTCAACTTACTCTGCTTTGAGATTCTAGGAAGCTTCATGGAGAACTAATAATGATTTGGCTCTTAAAATATGACTGCACTGTTCAGGAGAGAAGGAAGATAAACAAGGATACAGCAAAAGTAGGTGGGAAGTTCCAGAGGTGTCAACTGGTATGAGGGGTATAACAGTAAGTGGTGGGAAATTAAATGAAACTGGAGGTCAGAGAAATTCTATGTGAAGGACTTTGTTCTGGCCTATAGAAAGTCATCAAAGGTCATTAGAAAAGCCAAGATATGTTCAGATGAGTGAGTTAGAAGGCCAATCTGCAAATAATGATAATAAATGGGAGATGACAGAAAAAATAATAATTTTACTGGGATGATGAATGGAATTTGAACAAAAGCTATGTATTGGACAAAACATTATATAGCTTAATATCACCTATTAATAATTTCCTTTAATTATAAAATCAAATATTCTCATTCATAGGAAATGCTTAAGTATTTAGGGGTAAATCTTTTAATATCTGTAAACTACTCTGGAAAGGGATCAAAGAGTTCCAAGGGAAAAGATCAAAGATAATTTATTTTATAGTCTGAAATTAAATCATTCATGTTGATAATACATACATGTATTGTATGTTCACTTTAAAATTTTGTTTTGTCTTAGGGGCCTAAAAATTAGCTATTAGATTAAAAAGTGAACTAATGAGAATAATCACAGAGTGAAAGATGGGGGGCAGGGAGGGAGAGGAAGAGGAGTGGAGAGGGAAAGAAGTAAAATGAATAAGTGATAAAAAGAAGAAAAATCTCAAGGAAAATGACAAATTTGTAAAAATATTTCCAATATACATACAAGAGAGTGTTTCAATGATGCTAGCACCCTAAAAACTTCAATCTACCACTGAGAATAATAGAAAATAGAAAAAATGGATAAAGTTATGAGTATTATAAAGGAAAACATTATTGAACAATAAACCTCAAACTTCAACTTAATTAATCCTTCTAATAAGCTATATTTAAGCAAAATTAGATGCCATTTTAAAAATCACAGTACTTATCAAAATTCTCACTGTTATTACTACTGTCATTTAATGTTTGAATAGATTTCTTTTACTGAGGATGTATTGCCATATAGGTACCCTACTGAACTTGTAGAACTTAAAATCAGACTTTGGCAATATATATTTTAAAGCTTACATAAAATTTTTCATTTACATTGCAAGAAGTTATTCTATTAAAAATATCCTCTAAAAGACAAAGACAAAATAATGAGAATAGTTGACAGAATTCTGAGCTGTCCCACATTCTTCTAAGTCCCCCCACCCCTTACATGTACATGAATCCTGTGAATAAGATGAAATACCACTTAGTAATTATGGTAAATGACATGACAATAGAGAGATTATCCGGGGTAGGCCCAAACTAATCAGATGAGCTCTTTAAAGAAGTTTTCTCTGAGTGGTTACAGAAAAGACAAAAAGATCCCTATTGTCTGCCCTGGATGAAAGTAATGGTCTATCCATGCTGTTGTGTGGGGAATATGTGGTAAGCATCTAAAGGGGGCATTTAGGTGCTGAAAGGGTTCACTCAACTTACAGGAAAATGGAACCCTTAGTTTTGTAACCACAGGAAAAGAATTCTGCCACCAACCAACAGGCATGAAAGAGGACTCAATCCCCAGAGAGGAGCTAAAACTAACTCCAGCTGACAGCCAGATTTTAGCCTAATATAAGGCATTATCCATACCAATTAACTCTGTTTGCAAAATCTATTGGTAGACTATGTAAAAAACATGTATAAATTCCATGGGTAAGTGCCAGGCATGGTAGCATATGACTGTGATCCCAGCCACTTAGTAGGCTGAGGCAAGACAATTGCAAGTCTGAGGCAAGCCTCATCAATTTAGACCTGCAGCAACTTAGCAAGACCCTGTCTCAAACCAAAAACCAAAAAAAAAAAAAAAAAAAAAGACTGAGGATATAGCTCAGTGGTAGAATGCCCCTGGGTTCATGTCCCAGTACCCCCCCAAAAAAGGTAGAAGCAAGCCACCATTTAAAAAATCAATATATACAACTAATCCCCAGAATTTTAAAAACAAAATTATTAAAAGCAATCTTGGGTCAAATGGAAATTAATTACCTAAATAAAGAAAAAATTGAAAATCAAACCAATAAACAGAAACAAGAACAGTTAGAAAATCTCATGAGTATGTGTATGTGTCTGTTATATACATTCATCTTTATTTTGCATATTGTTATACATTGAACTACACCTTTATTTTACATTTAACTAATGCTGATGATTTTATTGACTTTATTGCATGGCATGCACATGAGTGCGCACGTGAACACACACACACACACAGAGATGTAGAAATTTTTAAATTTTTACATAGTAGTTGGATTCATCCTAACATACTTTTACAAACATGGAATTAAATTTTAGTTCATGATCCACCCCTTTCCCTCCTTCTTTTTCTCCAGTCCTCCCTCCTTTCCCCCATTCTCCTTTTTCATCCCATTATGCCAGAATGTAATCTTATTTGGAAATAGGATCTTCGTAGATACAGTGAATTTGTGGTTGTTAGGTTGGGCTCTGATACACTTATCTAGAAACAGATTCCCAGAAGGAAGACTATGAAGCCATCTCACACCTCCATCTCCACCTCACACCTCCATCCCCATCTACAAGCCACAGAATGCCTGAGTCTGCCAGAAGTTATGAGAGAGGGAGGGGATTTTCTTACAGTTCTCTGTGTGTACCAATTCTGAAAACACCTTAATTTCAGACTAGTGCCAAAACGGTGAGACAATACATTTCTGTTGCTGAAGCCACCCTGTTTGAGATATTTTGTCATAGTAGCAGGGAAATGAATACAAGTGCTTATATACTACAACAAAATTTACTGGCAACAATCTCAGATGTTGGAAATTTATGTAGGTGGGTTCAAATGCAATTGTTAGTATTTGACCAGGACCACATTTGATTTATAAACATGCCAATTTCTTGTTTCAGTCTTTTAATGTATTTTATATTTGCACTTCTCTTAAATTTTAAGTTTTAAAATAAATGCATATTATTTCCACAGACAAATTCAACAGTAATATCAAAAATTAGATAACCCTCTTCAAATCAGCAGAAGTTATGGTTTATCTATATTCTAATACATGTTGAATAAAGATGAATAACTAAGCTGTAAAATCATTTAATTTCTTTTACGTTGTTTACAGAATTAATGTCTTTATAACTATTCTGTGTTATTTCGTAGTCTATGCATTGTGTATCTGTCAGATTTTATGTTGAAAAATTACAAAGGAACATGATTAAAAAACAGCAGTTTCCTCTTTTAACTAGAATAAAATAATAGGATAGTAATATGAATATCAGAATATATGCTGAACATTTTAAATTTATTGTCTGATAAAACAGTTTCCACTTTTGCAAAGACTATGCATGACTACACATGTTATTGTTGATTCAATCATTCGGTAATCATTTAAAGGTTTGTTGAAAGTCAAAACTTTGTTAAAAATACGTTACTGTTGTTTAGTGCGTAAGAAGGCTTTCAAACAAGTAATTACAAGAACACCTGGTTCGTCTTATAACGGAACTCTCATGAATTCTATGGAGCTAACTAATTCAAAGGTTAGGAGATGCCCTGAAATTTTCTGATTTATGCATTTTATATATATATATATATATATATATATATATATATATATATATATATATATATACACACATACATACATACATAGAGGAACTAGCTGCAGAGGGGGCTGGGGATTAGATCATAGAATGTTGATTAAAAATAGAACAAACATTCTCTGACAAAGTTCAGTGATTTCAGTTAAAACACCTGGAAAAAAAGATGTTAACAATGCTGTTGTCTGCTAAATACATGATTTCTTTTGTCTTCAATCTTGATTTTTTAAAAATACTTTTCAAATCTGCATTTTCTGTCAAGAATAAATCTCATTAACTGCTCCACTCCAAATGGCCACTTCTGTCACTGCAAATTTATATAGGGACAGCTATACATTATTAACAAGCTATGAAAAGTCACTGGCTAAATGTCACTAAAGCTGAGATATAGCTGCACCTTGGGATTCATATAGCAAACAGTTTAGTTTTAATCATCTTGGACCACAAGATGTCTTGACATTTGAGCAGCAACTTTTTCCTCTTTAACTTGCACTGGAATCAGACCTCTATTATCTCAGCCATAATTTTTAGCTTAAACTGTGATGGAAAGTTTTACCTTCTAAATTAAAAACGTGAAAAAAAAATCGATCCATCAAAGACCTTATCATTCATTTAATCAATGCTCACCTGCAGCCCTCTTTCTCTCCAACCCCCTCCAAGAAGAGTCAGCAAGGACAGCTATAAAACTCAAGCATCTTTAGTGTAACCAGAAATTTTTGAGATAGATGCTTTTCTGTTATATTAATACCTAGGAGAAATGCCCTTGTTGAACCACATTAAGATAGATGATTGATTTCACTGTGGCATTTTTTATTTTGATAAAATAAGTAGGTTTCACGCTTTTAAAATCTGCATTTGGATCTTTTTCTGCTCAAAATCTAATATTATCAGGACATAAATCTTGTATTCCCACAAAATTCCTAAAATTATTAACAATATTTCATTTAAAGTCTCCTATGTATATTGTGAATTTGAACGTTATTAGGATCTCTATTTTTGTCCTTTCTGGAGCAGTAATAAAAACCCATTAAAATAAGATTCTTTAAACAAATAATAGCCAGGAAAAAATATAAAATGCATATGTAAATAAAGTAAAATTGTGTTTTTCTACATATGTATCTTATAACATCATAATGTATATATTAAATATAAACAATAAGATTAATCTTAAAAAGTGATCAATAACTAAGTTATATACAACATTGCTTTAGTTAATACAATGCATCACAAAACCTGTTTAAAAATGTTTGTGTTATGCCTTATTCTTTCATGATTTTCATATCTTTATATAACAACAAATTATGGATAAGTAACTACCAAAAATAATTGCCTTATGCTTTTATTTCCAAGTTATTGGGCCTCAGATATATTCAGAGACAAACTTAACTTTGCCTCTTATGTATTTTCATTTAAGAAGGCAACAGATAAATACAGTATATCAATATTTAAAATATAATAAAGATGAGTAGTTAGGGATAGCATACCCATAAAATGCATAGTTCACACAATTGAAATAAAGAAGATATAATTATACTTAATTCCTCAGAATCTGGGTTCACCATTCGATCGTGCCTTGTAGAAAGAAGTTTTGTTTTTAACTGCTTAAACTTTTTAGAAAATCTTATAAAAAAATTGGCTTCTTACAGATCTCTATCACATGGCTCCTATTTTATTTAAAAATAAATATAGAAGATACAATCTGTTATCAACAATGTAATTAGGTTATACATGAAAATAAAGTAGATGTTGGAGTATAAGGTTAAGCACGGCATTGTTTTTAATTGTTCTGTAAGAATTGACATTTAAAAATATATACATTTATAATATTTCCATTTTTAATTTTTCTAAGAATATGTAATGAGAAGATGCCTGTGGATTTTGTTTCTTTTTCAGTCTCTTTGAGAATTTCAAAGTGCCACTTTTATATTTGCTACTATTTTCTCACTTTTACTTTCTGAACTGCATTTAAGTAATGTTTGTCAACTACTGATTATATATGAACTACCTTACTAGCTTTCATTCAATGATGATAAAGAAACATAATTCTTACAGATGTCACAATCCAATAGGTAAAAGTGAATATCACACTAAAGAATAAATGCTACCTACTTTCTGAAAGTGTATACTGGGAAATAAGACCAGTTGTTAGTGGGTAGGAGGCAGGGAAAGAAGACTTTATTATTCATTTTATTTTGAGAATGAGCTGGAAGAATATTCAAAATTATACTGTATCAATAGTCTCAATGTAGGGATCCCAAAGCTTTTAGTTAGTTACCCTTCCAGACTTGACTAGGTGATACAGGATAATGTAGGTTCTAAGAATCTTCAAGGATTTGTATGTCATAGATGGAATTCTGTGGAAGGCCAACATGCACAAAGAATTCTAGTAGAAATAGATTCTGGAAGCCATAGAAAATATCTGAAGCTGAGTAAGTTGGTAGATGGAATTGAATGCAGAAAATAAAGTTCATACTATTTAATCAATCATAAGCAGCTGTTCAGAGGGTGTTCCCCTGACAAACACTGATCAACAATTAAAAAGCACACTTCACAATTACCCTGCCTGATAGGTTGAGGAAACTAAAGTATTCAAGAAATGGGGCCTTTGGCAATTGGTTAGAATATGAGAGATTCTTGCTTTTATCAAAGCACCAAGGAAACTCATTTGACATTACCACCATAAGGACACAGGGAAGAGACTCCAGGTCATCTATGAACCAGGAAACAGACCCTCATCAGACATGAAATATGTTGGTGCCTTGAACTTGGGCTTCCCAGGCTCCAGAAATATGATAAAAAACCACTTAACTTATGCTTTTTTTGTTATAGCGGCCTGAACAAAGTATCACTATATAATATGATTGTCTATATCTACATTGATATGTATATATTTTTATATACATTTATATATATACATAATATATATATATATATATAATCTATACCTATTTATCTTTCTATTTCTGAATGAGTACATAAATACATACAGAAACTTTATATTTGTCTATATGCATAACCAAGGATATATAATAAATATATATTGTGTATTTATATTATATCATCTGTAATGAAGATAATATAGAGTTTCAATGTGAAACTTTGTCCATAGTAATGAAGTTCTAGCATTTATAAAGTATTACAAGTGAGGTTTTATTAATCAGCAAGTTCATATATGTTTTTATTAAATAGTGAATTAATCATTTGTAGACAAAGTAGAAATAAGCAGTGAAAAAAAATAAGAGAGCGAGTAAGAGACAGTAAGAGCAAATATAATTAAATCATAGTAAGTGCTTTGCATAAGGGATTTATCCAAAATTAGATTTCAAACTATTAGAGTCTAAATCAAATTCAGTTTTGCTTGGTTCAAAGATTTTTTCCCCCTTTATACTTTATTTTAGTTTCTGGGCTTCATATAAAATTTAAACTCAAATAGCTCTAGTCACTACCAATATTGTCATTCTCAAGTTTTTGTTTCAAAATTATCATTTTTCTACAGCTTATCTATATCTAGAAGTCTTATTAATAAGTTTGTAAATTAATTGTAGAGACGCATTTAAAACAATTCATGAAGTCATTGTGATACTAAAATAAGAAGTACCCTTAACATCTTCATGCTTTCATTTATCCAATTGCCACTCTTTTTCATCTCTATGAGCCCCTTTATTTTTGCCCATCCTGATCTCAGTTCCTGCCCTTCACAGGAAGCTGTGCTCTTTCTAATTTCTAAAACTAATCCCAGTCTTTCCATATTTAGTAATTTCTTATATATTCAAGTTTCTTTATTCTAAATAGAATACTCGGATTCCTCTGTTTCACTATTATCTGTTTCCCTTCACCATTAAAATAGTCAGAACCCATTGCTTTCAGTTTTAGTTTCCCCATTTACTCCTCAATTTATGACAACAAATTTTCACCTCTGAAGTTTAAATTGCCCAAACAAAACTCATCCAATCTAATGATCACAAAAGTCAACGCTATCTTCTAAATTCTGACTTCGTTTTTAGATTTGGCGTAACTGGTTGGTCACAATGTTAATTCTCCTCTAGCTTCCATATCTCATCCCAATCTTTTCCTATTTGTATATTTTCTCTTTAATTGTATCAAATTTAACTATCCCTTTCTAAATTTATTCTTCTATTGGATTCTACGATCTATTGTCTTCTTTTTCTTCTATACAAATTCTTGCTAATTAATATTACCCACACACACATACACAAAGGTCACATAACAAGTCCTAATTTTTCTCATTGAACTACACTTGTATTACTAATTGCAATTGAGATATTTCCACATGGACGTTCTATAGACACCTCAAAATGAACCCATAAAAAAACAAAATGTTTGCCTCACTTTTCTCTCAACCAGATTCCCTCTATTAAATAGATGATTGGTTTAGTTTTCTGTTTTTCTTTCTTTATTTCTTTTCTTTTTCTTTTTTTTTTTTTTTTACCAATATATTCTACAAGAACAATTCAGAGGGGAAAAATGTTTATTCTTATTCAGGGCTCATAGGCTAAGAGGTTTCAGTCCACAGATGTCTAACTCCATTGCTCTGAATTTGAAATAAGACAAAACATCATAGCAGAAGTACATGTCTGGTAGAAGAAAGCAGCTCCAGGCTTGCCAACCAGGAAGGAGAGAGACAGTTCTGCTCAACAGGCACAAAATAAAAACCCTAACGGCACACTCCAGTGACTACTTCCTCCAGCCACACCTTACCTGTGTACATTATCAATCAAGTAATCCATTATCAGTGAATATGATTATGTCATAACTCTCAGAACCTAATCATTTCACCTCTGAATATTCTTGTATTTATCTCACACAAGAGTTCTGGAGGGAGAACTCACATCTAAACCATAAAAGCAGACCTGCATGGTGGTATACAACTGTAATCCCAGCTCCTCAGGAGGCTGAGGCAGGAGAATCACAAGTTCAATTCAGTCTCAGCACCTTAGTTAAGACCAAATGTAATGATACCCTGTTTCAAAAGAAAACATAAAAAGAGCTGGGGATGTGGCCCAGTGGTAAGATGCTTTTGAGTTTAATACCAGGTACAAAAAAAGAAAGAAAAAAGAAAGAAAGAAAACCAAAGAAATAGCTATAGCTTTTCATCACTGTGACAAAGTTCTTGAAGAAGAAAAAAAAAACACAATTTAAAGGAGAAAATATTTAATTTGCCCCCTGGTTTTAATCTATGATCAGCTGTATCAAATTCTCTGGACTTGGGTCAAGGCAGAATATCATGGTGGAAGGGTATGGCAAAGGAAAGATGCTCACATAGTGGTACTCAGGAAACAGTGAGAAACAGAGAAGGGTCAGAAGCAATATAGAGTCCACAAAGGCATTTCCCCAAGGGGCTGCTTCCTTCTATAAGGTTCCAACTCCAACAGTTTCCAGCACCTCACAACAGTCCATTTGCTGTGATTCCATCAATGGATTATTCAACTGATGAAGTTAGAACTACCATGATCCTATCCCTTCCCAAAAGATTCACCTCTGAATATTGATGCATTGAGAACCAAGCCTTCAACACAAAACAACTTTGGAGTCTTCAGATCCAAATCACACCACCCATTAACATGTATGTTGTATTATAATACCTATTTTATTAAAGACAGCAGGTATGTGGAAGCTTCTCATTATGTCCTTCTGACAGACTCTCATCTATTATAATATGGGTGGAGAGAGCAATGCCATGGGTGTCTCATTCCAGCATAGAGTCAATATACAGAAGGTAATATTATCTATTCCATAAATAGTGTAGAAGCCATCTGTCAAGCATTTATTTTAAATTTCAACTGGGAACTCATGACTATTTCATAAAATATTTATCATATTTTCTGATGTATTATTGATATTTTAATTTTCTCTGAGGAGTATTAGTTTTCCTTTGATTATTGGGCATAGTATAGTTTTATGTACTGGAACTAGATTAAGTACAGATCTAGCACCCTCAAATTATTATTATATTATGTGGAAAAATAAAAGGTGAATCTTACCAGCATGTATATCCAGAAGACGGGGAAACTAATTAGAATAAGATACATCCTAAGCTTGTATAAATATATCAAAATGAATTCCACTGTCATGAGTAATTATAAAGAAAAAAATTAAAACATTTTAAAAGGGAAATTTAAGTATTAGTTAAAATTTTTAATATTCCTAAGTAAGCTTTAAGTTCATTTTGGTCATTTAATTGTCCATATGTAAATGAATTCATTTATATAAAAGGATACAGTGATGAGAAATATTTTCCAAGGCGGAAGGAGACAAGGAGTCCATGTATCTCAGTAAACAGATTCAGCCTCCTTTATACCAACAAATATTTTAAGTCAATGTACCTTTGTCATGTATCATCACATCTGGAAGGCTTATTAAGATATATATTGTTATCACCCACTGCAGATTTTTTTCTTTTAGTATGTATAAGGTTGAGCAAAGGGTTTTGCATTTGTAGTAAATTTTCAAGTAAATCAGCTGCTACTCTAGAAACCATGGTTTTCTAGTGAATTTCTAGAAATATTTTAAAAAATTCAGTTTAGAACACAGTAAATGCAGTTAGTATTAATAATATATCCACATTACAATATTACTTATTTTAACACTTGCATGCCAAGAAGACTAAGAGAATAAGTGTTTAGTGGTCAAAACAAAACAACACAGATGGGAATAATACTGAAAACAAAATCTGTCATAATAAGAATTTTATGTTTGATTTAAAAAGTGCAGAAAAGTTCTGATAACTTTCAAAATATATTTCACAAAAGTCCCTTATAGTATAGATGTAAGAAAGAAAACAATCAAAATAAATACTAACTCTAAATGATTACTATATTTGTTACTTTGAACTACTTTTATGTGGTATAATTTCCTTTTTTTTTTTTTTTTTGGTTTGGTACTGGAGATTGAACTCATTGGCATTTGACCACTGAGCCACATCTCCAGCCTATTTTTCACTTTATTTAGAGACAGTATCTCAATGAGTTGCTTAGTGCCTTTCCATTGCTGAGGCTGGCTTTGAACTCTAGATCCTCCTGCCTCAGCCTCCCAAGCTTCTGGGATTACAAGCATGTGTCAGCACACTCAGCACACTTTCTTCTTTAAATCAGTGTCTTTTATCCCTATTGATGGCATCAACTCTCACCCAGACTTTGAACTTAGAATTGTAATTATTGTGGACTCAGTTTGACTAATACTCTGGCTATTGCTCAGAAACCACTTATTTTAACTATTGTCACTGATTATTGTCATTGATTATGCCAGTCTTCCTTCCTATAGTTCCTGCCTGTGTTGTTAGAAACCTTGCTTCATTTACATATAACATCTCTATAGTTAAGGACTGTTTAGTATTTACACCATATTCTTAGTGGCACCTGGTCACTTGCTTCACACATGATCTTCTTTTAAAATTTATCAATGAATTCATAAATTCATATTTTATTCATAAATAAAATATTATTATACTATAGTAAAAGCTTTAGTTCCATTACACGACTATCTTTCTTATGCTGTATATATTATGCTGTGTACTGGGATACAAAAATAATAACTTGATGCAGCCCTCAAGTAACTTAGATGACCTAATATCTTTTATATTGCTGTCAACATGGCCCTATTACTATTCACATATTACTGTTTACATGGCTTTCATAGATTTACTTATTTTATTTCTTAGGAAACTAAGTGAAATGAGTTGACTCATTTCAGTTGGAACATATATAAGTGATCCTCACCAAATAGGATTAAAAAGAGCTGAAATAGAGTAATATTATCTTAATTGACAGATTAGACGAAGATGCTGAGAATCACATAAAGAATTAAGACAATGGGATGGGTTTGATCTGTGCAGAATAGGATCTGTAGCTGAAAAATACTGACATTCACACTTTCATTTAAAAAAAAAACACATAAGTTCTTAGAATGGGAAAAAGATGAGAAAAGAGAGAAAAAAAATCCATACACTGTCTGTATGTGTCAGAGTTTTGTGGAATTTATGTCTGAAGTGTCCTGGACCAGTACTGTGAATGGGTAAACTGGAGAAAAAAAGAAAAGAGATGTTGAGAAATAAATTTGTGTGTAATGAAATGATTCTTCTCTAATGTTCTTTAAGAGACACAATTAAGTGTTGCAATTCCTTTTTAATTACTTGTGAGCACTGGCCCATGTTTTAATACATGCAAATCTCGGCAGAACCTTCGTTACTCAGGCCTTAGAATTTATTAAGGCTATGTATATTTTATTTCCTTTATAATGTCATTTCTTTTTCCATTCCAGCCCCTTTCAGAATGAGAGGCATCTTAAAAATCAGAATTTCATCATATTAGTAGGAAAAGGTGATTATCAATCTGACCTTGTTATATTTGCAAAAGGTAACTTAACTTGTGGTCCTTAATTTATTTAATTAGTGTTTTTATTTATATATGACAATGGAATGCATTATAATTTTTATTACACATATAGAGCACAATCTTTCATATCTATGATTGTATACAAAGTATACTCACACCAATTCATGTCTTCATACATGTACTTTGGATGATAATGACCATCAAATTCCACCATCATTTCTACCCCATGTCCCCGCTTTCCCCTCCAACTCCTCTGCCCTATCTAAAGTTCGTCTATTCCTCCCATGCTCCCCCTCCCTACCCCACTACAAATCAGCCTCTTTATATCAGAGAAAACATTGGGCATTTGTTTGGGGGAAATTGACTAATTTCACTTAGCATTATCTTCTCTAACTCCATCCATTTACCTGCAAATGCCATGTTTATTCTCTTTTATTTGCTGAGAAATATTCTATTGTGTATAAATGTCACATTTCTTTTATCCATTCATCTATTGAAGGGCATCTAGGTTGGTTCTACAGTTTAGCTCTTGTGAATTGTGCTGCTATAAACATTGATGTGGCTGTGTCCCTGTAGTATGCTGTTTTTAAGTCCTTTGGATATAGACCAAGGAGACGTATAGCTGTGTCATACGGTGGTTCCATTCCCAATTTTCCAAGAAATCTCCATACTGCTTTCCATATTGGATGCATCAATTTGCAGTCCCGCCAGCAGTGTGTGAGTGTACCTTTTTCCCCACATCCTCACCAACACTTATTGTCGTTTGTCTTCATAATAGCTGCCATTCTGACAGGAGTGAGATAAAATCTTAGAGTAATTTTGATTTGCATTTCTCTAATTGCTAGTGATGATGAACATTTTTTCATATATTTGTTGATTGATTGTAGATCATCTTCTGAGAAGTGTCTGTTCAGGTCTTTGACCCATTTATTAACTGTTTTTTTTTTTTTGGGGGGGGGGGTTGGTGTTTAACTTTTTGAGTTCTTTATATACCCTAGAGATTAGTGCTCTATCTGATGTGTGAGGGGTAAAAATTTGCTCCCAAGATGTAGGCTCTCAATTCACCTCATAGATTGCTTCCTTTACTGAGAAGAAACTTTTTAGTTTGAATCCATTCCATTAATTAATTCTTGATTTTATTTCTTGTGCCAAAGGAGTCTTATTAAGAAAGTTGCAGCCTAATACTACATGATGAAGATTGGGTCCTATTTTTCTTCTATTAGACGCAGGGTCTCTGGTTGTATTCTTAAGTCCTTGATCCATTTTGAGTTGAGTTTGTGCATGGTGACAGGTAGGAGTTTAATTTCATTTTGTTGCATGTGGATTTCCAGTTTTCCCAGCACCATTTGTTGAAGAGGCTATCTTTTCTCCAGTGCATGTTCTTTGCACCTTTGTCTAATATAAGATAACTGTAGTTTTGTGGGTTAGTCTCTGTGTCCTCTATTCTATACCATTGGTCTACCAGTCTGTTTTGGTACCAATACCATGCTGTTTTTGTTACTATTGCTCTGTAGTATGGTTTATGGTCTGGTATAGTGATGTGTGGCACTTAATTTTGCATACTGACCCTGATGTCCTTAATTGGCCCCACAGCTTGATTGAGTCTTTAAATAGACTTCTAAGGTTCTCACTTTCCTTAGAGCATTTGTTTTAGAAAACTTTCAATTGTAACTTCTTTTTCTGCCCCTTTGAGATGCAAATCTTCTAGCTTCTTGCCAGTTTGAGAGTCCAAGGCTGTCTTTCTTAGGAATGTGGGAGCATTTTCTTTGAAAATTATTTGTCATGGAAGATAGGTGCCACTATAACTTGGTCGATGAGGGAAAGTAGAAATCCAAATTTCATTGATATGTAAGTACAAGTTGTAAAAGTACTTTCTATCATAAGCTATACTTTTCCTTTGGTAAAGGCCGGTTAACAAACATGGTGACTTAGGGTCCTTCCCATCCAAGTTCTTAAAAATCCCTCCACCTCTTATTTTCTTCAGCACAAATTGAGTTATGGTCTCTTGCCTACTAAGAAGCCTTAAATAGTTTTCTTTTGGGCTTAACTTTGTCCAGTGTACTTTTTCTTTGATTAAAAAAAATGAGAAAGAGAAGAAGGGTAAGAAAAAAAAAAAGGGCTAATAATAGTGACAAAATATTTAGACAGAACTGTGTAAATTTTGATTTTTTTTGGTTTTGATTGTATTTACACAGATTTAGTTGTTGACACTCCAAAGTGAAGGTTTAGGAGACACTTCAGTTCCTCTGTTTTGCTATTTCAGCCTCCAGCTGACCCACCAGGAGGAAAATTCAACATCCCTTATTCTAGAGATTACCCTTCATCTCCTTCCATGGACTCACCCATGATGATGCCAGAAAACTAGCCAAAGACATAGCTTAATGTTTCATGGGGAATACAAGACTTTCCTTCTCAAGTTCTACATTACTAAGAAGCTCAGGTTTGTACTCTATTTTTCTCAGGATTTGCTACCTCAGGTATATTAAAAGGCTACCCACAACAATAGTACTTCTCCCTCACCAGTAGCCTCCCTTCTCACAGACCAGATGATAAGTGGAGATATCTGGACTCTGCTCCTTGAACCCATTTCTTCTCCTTGCACTGGGAAAGACCCTACTTTATTTTCCAGCCCTCTCCTCTTTCTTCCCCTTTAAAGAAAATACTTCCCTCTTCTCTATTCTCTTAGGGGTCAAAATAACTACTTAAATTATTCTTTTAATTTCCAAATCTGAAAAAAATTTACTTATTTACTTGGAAGAAAGTGAAGGAAAATAAAATATCAGATCACCTATAATAATCTGAATGTTTGTAGCCCCAGAAAATTCACATTGAAACCAGTCCCCAGTAGAAGGGTGCTAGAATGCAGCATTTTTGGAAAGTAATCAGCTCATGACAGTGTAACCCTCATGAATGGAATTAATGCCATTATAAAGGAGTCCCAGGAGAGCTAGTTAGCCCCTTCCACAATGTGAGGAAACAGGGACAAAAAACCATCTGTGATCCAGAATGTCCTGGAAATTTGAGCTTGGATTTTCCAGCCTGCAGAACTGCAAGCAATAAATTGCTCTTGTTTACAAGCTGCCCAGTACATAATATTTTTATTATGGCAGCCTAAGCAGCTAAGACACCATTCTTTTGAAACAATGTGTTGGCCTCTCTTGATAGGGGTGAAGGAAAAGCTCAACCTGATAAATCTTTTTTTTTTTAAATTCACTCGTAAACATTATATATTTTAGTAATAAAAACAACAGAAAATACATATTTGATACTTAAGTAGTAAACATTGGCCTAAGGCTTCTCAGTTCTATAAATATAAAGAGAAATTTTATTTGAAAAGAAATTTTAAAGAGAGAATCTATTCATCACATTAGAATATGCTTACTCATATCATCACATCCATTGTTTGGAACATAACCAAGTTCAATGCCACACACAAGATTTGCCTCTCTTCTGAAAACAATGTTATTATGATGGATGTTGACTATAATCAAATAATTTATATTACCTCACTGTAATTGCACACACAAATTAATACATGGGTACCCACCAAAGGGAACTTATATATCCTTAAAGGACAATTATTTTATTTACTTGTTAGATGAAAGCAAATAATTTTTTATATTATTAAATTACTCTGTTTTTAGATTATATCTAAATATATTTGAGAGAAAACCACCTTGTAACTTTATCTTCTAGAGGATTTGAATTTTATCTTGTTAGATTTTGCTTTTGAATAATGCATTTCTTTTAACTGATGGTCTCATCTTGCTTTGTCCATTCCTTGGCCAAGGCCCCTTTTACAAATCATCCTACTCAGCTATAAGGAACAGCTTCTGCAGAATGGCAGTCTGCCAAGACTCCAGTGCATTGACCTATCACACATGGGGACAGCACCTACCTTTATTTAGATTTAGGCACACACAGTCTGAGTTCTGTAGGGATTTTTGCCATGAACTCTGTATGTCTTCATGACTTTGAAAACTAAACTTTCTGCCTCTTTTCCTAGGCTAGGATTCTAATTTAGGTATAATGGGATTTGAACCTCCTTCAAGCCTTTTAAAATATTCAAGGGAGGCATAAAAGAAATAGCGGAGAGACATTCACTTTTTATTACTCTGTATGATGGGGATATTGTATTGCATACATACTAATGTAAATTCCTCTAAAATATATAATTTCCACCCTTTTATTCTCTCATTGTTCCCTTTCCACAATCAATTTGGATTCCCGAGACCTTACACAACTGAACTAAATAGCTTTCCAAACCTGATGTGTCTTGGTCTTTTGAATTCAGTAACTGCATACTAGACAGAAGCTATAAGCAATAAATTTCTCTTTGTGACTCTTCCTGACAACAAGAAAAAAACATTAATTTAACTTCTCTGGTTGAACTTGAACCAAGGCCTGAAAAATAGATAAGTGACTGAAACTATTTACTTTACTACTCCTGCCCTCACAGGGAAATAAAATATTGACAGTATCCTAAAACTTAGTTGAAAGAAGAGCTTTCATATTTGAGAAAAAATTATAGATATGACTTTAAAATTTATAAATATTCCTTTTCAGCTTCTGCTTGGCTTCTATCTTTCTCTATATTTAGTCTTGCTCCACTTAAAGCTAAATTGGAAGAAGTATTTTAATTTTAGAATCAATTTTGTCCTCCATTTTATAATTCAAAACTGCAGAATATGCATTTCAATCATTCTGCAAAATGAAATGCCATGGTAAGATTTCAGATTCAAAATATTACTATGACTACCTTGACAGATTCCTGGTCCTTTCCACCCATCATACAGGTAAATATTGCCCAGAAATCCAGGACAGAGAAGCCACTGTGACAGTTATTTTGGTTGGAAGTATAGGAAATGGAAGATGTGCATTATTTATGCTGACCATAGGAACAACACGGTGTAATTGAGTTATGATAATACTCCCTCATCATGTGAGCAGATGCTAAGAAGTAACATGTTCAATTACTATTTGAATACATTATCTCATTCTCTGCCCTTAATAAAATATCCTAGTCTGACAATTTCAAAATGACTTGAAACTTTGATGGACTACAGCCAGCAATCATAGAAATTTTAAAAGTTGTCATAATTAGAATCAGTTAATCTTCTTCACAGTATTAATAAAAAATGACTGAGTCTAGAATCTTTAAAAATAAATGGATATTTTTTGAATATGATAGTCTGGAAAATTCAGAAATAATCAGAGGTAATTATTTTTTATCTCATTAATTTCAATGCTAGTTTTCTGATGCCTGTTCTAGTGTGTCTTTATATAGTGCCTAAAACCACAATCATACAATGCTGCAAAGCAATTATGAGCTTTAGGTAAGATGTGAGCTAAATAAATAGAGACCTATGCTTTATTCTAGGAGAAAAAATAATTTGTTTTTAATGCAATTATGTCAATTAAGTAATGATTATGTTTTGAATCTTGCTACAATTTATTGGAGTTTTTTGGGGAGAGGTACCAGGGATTGAACTCAGGAAATGTGACCACTGAGCCACACTCCCAGCCCTACTTTGTATTTTATTTAGAGACAGGGTCTCACTGAGTTGCTTAGGGCCTTACTTTTTGTTGAGGCTGGTTTTGAACTCATAATCCTCCTGTCTCACCCTGCCAAACTGCTGGGATTACAGGTGTGAGCCATTATACATGGCCAATTTAAGGATCTAAATAAATGTGCTGAGATGTAAATAATGGAAAAAAGTTAAACAGTTCATATATTTCAAGGACCAAAAATCTTAACAATCACAAAATATACATACAGATAACATTTTTGACTAGTGATACAGAGGAATATCCTATAAAAACTGTATAAAAGCCTATGAACCTCTGGGCTGGGGATGTGGCTCAAGCGGTAGCGCGCTCGCCTGGCGTGCTTGCGGCCCGGGTTCGATCCTCAGCACGACATACCAACAAAGATGTTGTGTCCGCTGAGAACTAAGAAAAAATAAATAAATATTAAAATTCTCTCTCTCTCTCTGTGTCCCCCTCTCTCTCACTCTCTCTTTAAAAAAAAAAAGCCTATGAACCTCAATACATATTTAAAAGTTATTCTCCCTGGTATCATGAATCTATCCATCCCTTTCATTTGTACAAATATCCTTGGGATGCTTGACCTTTTAAGAAGAGGGCAGCTGATAGTTCATATAGAAAATTGTTCAATAGGTGCTCTATGAAAAAAAATCCCCTATTTCTTTGAAACTTTATATACTAATATTTCAATTGGCAGAGTGAGCTTTTTTTATTCCTTATGTGATGGGAAGGAGTTGAATAACTTTATTTAATAACTTCAGGCTCTCTGCTTATATAGGAAAAATACAATTACTATCAATAAAAAGGAATCTGGCAAACCCACAATTCTGTTTAAAGAGTTTCTTGATGCAGAAGTGCTCAAACCTTGAAGGGATGGTCACACTTCATCTCAAATTTCTGACCAAGTATTTGCTATTATCTTTAGTAGACCAAACATTCTTAATTGCCTAAAGGATAGAAATTCCCTTGTTGAAAAAAAGACAGAAAAAGCATTTTGTGTCTTCAGGGAAACCTCCTTCTTGAAACTCTTTCTCCTTTCATCTGCTGTTTCTGCCATTTCTGGCATTTATCTATACATATTTCCAGCCTGTGGCTTTCTTCTGCTTTAATCCCTTGAAGCTTTCCCCAAACTCCATTAGTCCACAAGAAAAAAGGGAATTTCATCAACTTTAGATTTCAAAATATTTTATTTGTGGGTGACATGAAGCCATGCCCAGCATCACACTCAAATACTCAATAAATCAATGCCAGAATAAACATGTCCAAAAAGCATTTTAATTTTTCCCAAGAAAAATTTATAAATTTCACATATTAATTTTAATGAAAGACACCACCATATTATAATAATATATGTTTACATTTTAAACTTTCATTGACTCATTTTTCTTAAATTCTAAATTTTAGCCAGATTCCATGTTATGTATCATCTACATACAAAATGTCTCTCTCTCTTATGCTTCTATTCTGGGCATTTTTGATTATGTAATCTAGATATACACATTAGAATGTCATGTAAGTTTTTTTACTGCTGTCTTCCATCACTTTAATTCTTACTAAATATAATTCAAAATAAATCCTCCTAAACTGACATTATTTTCATTTTCCTGTGATTGAATACTTTTGTAGCATCTCATTGATATGACACTGATTGCAACTTTCTCAAACTTTGTAGAGTTATGTTTGGTCGTTTTAATTTGAATGTTATTTAACTACCTTATGCCTCAGTTCCCTTTTTTGTAAAAGAGAAGTAATAATAAAGATGTAAGGAAGATTAAAAATAGACACACATAAAAACATAAACACACAGATATACATATAGCCATCCCTCTGTATTTTCCCTAAATGGTACAGTATAACAACTATTTGTATAATATAATTATTGTATTAAGCACTGTAAGTAATCTATAGATGATTTAAACTATTCATGTATGTGTGTACATTATAGGTAAATACAAGTCCATCTTATATAAAGGAATAAGTTATAATTAATTAATTAATTGATTTTTGCATAATATTTTATCTATAATTCTTACCTCACTTTTTAAAGTAATTTGAATTTTGACTTTAAGAAATTTTATTATTAATAATTTATAACCTACAGAAAAATATTTTAAAAAATAAATAATAAATAAATACTACATTCTATTAAACTTACCACCAAGATTCAGTAATTGTTAACATTTTGCTCTGTCTTTTGTGTATAGATTGATTTACTTATAAACAACAGAAATTAAATTCTCACAGTTCTGTTGTTAAGGAAGTACAAGACATAGGTACTAACAAATTTGGTGACTGGTTAGGGACTACTTCTTGGTTTTTAATTTGCTATATTTTCACTATTACTTCATATGGCAGAGGAGTCAGAGGATGTCTCTGCAGTCTCTTGTATAAGGGTACTAATCACATCCCTGAGGGTACCCTCATGACCTAATCATCTCACAAAGTTTTTCCCCCCTATTACTATCACTTAAAGGGTTAGGGTATCAAAATATGAATGGAGGAAGGTCACAAACATTCAGTCCATTGTTTATGTTCATGTATGAATGCATGCTTTTCAGACCTTTCCACAGTAAGTTGAATTTACTTTGGATGCTACATAGATTTGAAACATGCAGACATACTGTAGAATTACCCTTAGCTGCTTTAGCATATATCTCTAAAATCAGGAATTTGCACATAAGATGTAGACCATTATCGTATTTAACAATACTAATCATAATTCATTAATACAAGCTTATAACTTGGTCTTATTCAAATCTCCTCAATTCTTCTTTAATGTATTTCATAATTGTTTTATTCTTAATTTAACTTTATATTTTAGCAAGATGCAATTAAGTTGTTGTGCATTTGGTTATTAGATATATTCTCTCTTTTCACCTAAAATAATTCAACTGATTTTTAAATGTATACTACATTGTTTCATAAAATATCTGATATTATGTTTCATAAAATATCTGATATTATGGATTTTGATACTTTTTAGTTTTTCTAAGCTTTGTATTTCTGCTAAATTGCAAATTACATCTAAAGGCCAAATTAAATCATCTTAGCCAGAGTGTGCTGAGGACAATATCAGGAAAACACTCCCATTCACAATATCAAACAAACAAACAAACAAACAAAAAAACAAAACTTGAGAATTAATCTAACCAAAGAAGTGAAAAGATTTTTACAATGACAATTATAGAAGACTAAAAAAAAAAAAAAAAAATGAAGAAGAAACGGAAGAAGACCTTAGACAATGGAAAAATCTCCCATGTTCCATGGTTTTGGATGGGTTAAATTAATACTATCAAAATGGCTATACTACAAACAGCAATATTTTCAGATTTAATTCAATCCCCATCAAAGTACTAATGACATTCTTCAAAGAACTAAAAAAACAATTGTTAAATTTATTTGGAAAAATAATAACTCCAGAATAGCTCAAGCAATCCTGAGCAAGAAGAGCAATGCTGGGGCACCACAGTTCTCAGTTTCAAATTATAGTACAGAGACATAGTAAAAAACAAAAACAACAACAAAAAAAATAGTACTGAATTGGCATAATAGCAGACATATGGACCAATGGAACATAATAGAAGGCACAGAAACAAATCCACAGATACAAGCATCTGAACCTTAACAAAATGACAAAAACATGTTGGAGACAAGACAGCCTCTATAACAAGTACTTCTGGGAAAACTGACTAATGACATGCAGAAGGAAACCGGGCCTTTATCTCTTACCTACACAAATGTCAATTCAAAGTGAATCAAAGATCTTGGAGTTAGACCTGAAAACCTGCAACTTCTAGATGAAAATGTAGGTGAACACACTAACATGCATTCATAGGCATTAACTTCCTCAAAAAGACTTCTGAAGCCTAGGAAACAAAACGAAAAATCAAGGAGTGGGGTGCCATCTAATTAAGAAGTTTCTGGACAACAAAGGAGACAAGAACTTAAAAGAGAGAGCATACATGATGGAAAGACAAACAAACAAACAACAACAACAACAACAACAACAAAAAACCCTTTGCAAGCTATACTTCTGAAAAAGGATTAACATTTAGAATATATAAAGATCTCAAAATTTTACAGCTCATAACAATCAATCAATCAATGAGTGAGTGGACAAGTGAAATAAACAGACATTTCTCAACAGAAGAAATGCAAATGGATAACAAATATATAAAAAATATATTCAACCTATTTAGAAAACAAGGGAATTCAAACCAAAGCTACTGTGAGATTTAATCTTACTTCAGTTAGAATGGTAAACATCAAGAAAATAAATAATAAATACTGATGAGGATACCAAGGAAAAGGAACACTTACATATTGTTGATGGGACTGCAAATGAGTACAAAAACTATGGAAATGAGTACTAGGTTTTCTCAAAAGGCTAAGCCTGAAACCACCTTCTGACCCAGTTACCACTCCTTAGTATTTATCCAAAAAAGAAAGAAGTCAGCATAGCAGCATAGTTTAGCAATACATGGATACCAATATCTATTGCAGCCAAAGTCACAATAGCCAATAGCCAAAGTCATAATACCCTAAGTTGTCTGTCAATAGATGAATCAATAAAGAAAAAAAAAAGAAAAAAAAAATATATATATATATGACTTTTACTCAGCCATAAGGAAGTATGGAATTAAGTAATTTGTTGGTAAGTGGAAGGAACTTGAGAACATTATGGAGAACAAAATAAACCAGACTCAGAAAGTCAAGAGCCATAGATTTCTTCTCATATATGAAAATTAGAAAAAAGGAGTAAAAAGAAAAGGGACCTCAGGGAGCTCATGAAAACAGAAAGGAGATCAGTAGAGCAGAGGAATGGTAACAGAAGTGGGAGGGTATAAGGGAAAGGGATGATAGTGGGAAATGAAATCAGCCCAATTAGTTTCTGTACATGTACAAATATATCACAATTAATGCCACTTTTATACATAATTATAATGAATCAATTTAAAACAGGAAAAAATAAATATACTTCTAATTCATTTTATGTCTGTGATATGTAATACACATTCATACAATGTACATGCAATATGTAATTCATATGCATACATATATATGATTCATTTAATGTATTCACAATCTATAAAAGGTATAATTAAAGAAGTCACAGTTGAATTTCTATCTCCTCCAGAACCTCTTCCCCTAGAAAATGTCCTGTAGAGATTTCTGTCTTGATTAGCTTCTGATACCTTTACAATAATCCCTTTAGGTATGAAGGTGTGTGTGAACATACATGTGTTCATTATTGGGTATATCTGGGGGTCCTATGTGTATTTTTCTCCTTCCTTATATAAAAAAGGTTGCAAACTTTTCTTTGGCACTTTTTCTTTCTGGAAAAAGTGTTTACAAGGACAAACAGCCCAAGAATTACTCTAAGTAAACCACAATCTTCCTAGTGATTTTTTTTGCATCTGTTTATTATATCTTTATGTATATGCATTATTTTCCAGAAGGTCTACTTTTGGTGGACTTCTGGATGGTTTTCAGTCTCTTATTTTTATATGTAACACTACTGGAAATAATCTAATGCATATTGTTATGCTTGAATTCTGGACCCCCAAAAGACCACCTGAGACCAAGATCGATGTAAGCAGCAAAGAGGTGTTTATTTCGAGCTGGCTTGGTCCTCCGTGCACACACAGTGATGCTGAGAGGCCCCGAGCCCAGGGTTTGCAGCAGTTTTATACACTCTTTGCGGAAGGCAGGGACTTCACATACATAATAGCATATCTTAGCAAATCATCACACATGGTGGGAAAATCATAAAACAACTCTAAAACATGATTAGCACATTCACTGGCAGGAACAAGTAGGGTAGGGGTGATTGGTTACTACAAGAAGGGGATTCATTTGAACTGATTGGTTTAAGCCAAGACAGGTGTTGTGCTGAGCTACATGGTTTCCCAACATGTTATCAACCACCATAAACTGCTGGGAGGGTCATCTGGCATCCCAGGTATTTCCCTGTCTCATGCTGATTGGTGGCTTCTAGGGGGTTGCTATGGGTCCCCACCTAGCCTGACTGAGTCAAGGACGCCTGGAACAGCAGATCTCACCTATTATTGTAGATAAACAATTTAGCAGGGTGGGAATATTCCTAAGAGTGCTCTGTGGGTCTTTACAAGGACAAAGGTCATGCCCCTTTCTTGGACAGGCTTTGCTCTGAGGTAGAGGCTGGTTTTTCACTCATAATGTTTCTCTTTATAGAATTGTTGTTCCCTTGCAGTTCTAGAAGGAGTTAGTGGGCAAATGCCTATGTAATGCAGTCATATCAAATATTGCCAGATTCCTCTCAATATGGTTAAATAATTTTGCACTCACAACTGCATTATGTGATAGAGCCTTTCATGACTTTGACAGCAGAGTTTGTTATTATCTTTTGGTTATTTGCTGAAGCTATAATTTTAAAAAGATATTTTAATGGATTTTAGTTTCATTTCCTTTATTATGAATGAAATGAACATCTTTTCATATGTTAGAGGCTACTTGCCTTTATTTTTCTGAGCAATTCATTGCACATATTATTTTAAAAATATTTCCTACAAGAAAATAATCCTTTTGTCTCATCAAGTGAGAACTCTTAAGTATTATGGAGATTAGTTCTTTGTCTCAAGTTATTTTCTCCCTGTGTATGATTTCCAATTTTACTCTTATCTCTTCTACAAAAGGCATCCTACTTTCTGGACCAAATTATTCTATATAAAAAAATATATAAATTAGGCTTCATATACATCAAATAAAATAATTCATTTTTTTGCCTCAAATTGAGGGAAACACACATTTTTAACCTAGATGATGGACAAGAAATCTATTCAATATGTAAAAACACATAGTTACTTAATACATAAAATAGAGTGAGTTGAGGAGAATTACTCGTGTATCAGAATCAAAGAACTGATGGAAAAAGGAGAAGGCTATGAAAACAACAGGAACAGAAAGACAGCCTTCAATGTGAAGCAGAGGGAATTCAGCTTTCAGAATGCCAGCATGTGCTGCCTGTTGGTGTGGTCCCTAATGAAACAACATCTGGTGAAATTTATAGTATCATTTAATGCTCTTTAGTCAGGCACATAACAAATGAGACTATTTGTTCAAGAAAATTTAAAAAGTTTCATAAGATTGCTGAGAGTCTGTGACACTTGAGCTATGACTCATTCACTGCAGTTTCCAGCTCAGTATGTTGAAATCCCCACTTCAGTGTGGGGGTGACTAAAAGGACAAAGCTTTTTGCCTCCCCAGTTCACAATTAAGAGATAAGACTTTTCACTGGGTATGGGAAGGCCACCAGTGCTTCTTATCCCATGAGTACCTGGTTAATATGACTGAGAAATTAAGATTTCCATTCCTCTGCATAGCCCCCAGTGACAAGGCAGAAGATCTATCCCAGCGGCAGCAGGACAATGTTCTTGGCTCTCCTAGATAAATGTCTCCAGTCCCCCGCCATGCTCTCCTATATATGGTGGATTGGAGATCAAGTGTAAAATTGCAATTTTATTTGCTGAATGAATCATTGGATAGAGTGTGACAATATCCAAAAGAATAATTAGAAGTTGATGGGCAAATGCTCAGAAGATAGCAGCCATGAAATGAGAAATAATACATCTTCATGAAAACTTCACCTATATCCTAGATGAACCCAGAAGCCATTCCTGTATGGGGAAAATTACAAAGGTTCAAAAGGAAGCATGAGCTACATGTAAGTCTGAGGGGTCTCAGCAGGGACTTCAGTGGATACCACCACAGGGAAGGCAGATCTTTGAACTCTACTCTAACCCACTTATCTGCTAAAGGGAAAGTTCACATTTCTTTAGCAAAAGAACCCAGAGGCTCTACCATATATCGCCCTTAATGTTCAATATATATCCAGTGTTTTCAAGTCATGCAAAGAACAATAAAATGTAACCCACATGTTAATTTTACCCTGGGATACACAAATGATTTTGCCATTCTGGCTAGCAGACAATTTAAAATGGCCAGTACAAATAGATTTGATTAGTTACAGACAACTCTGGCCACATGAATTAACAGATGAAGAATATTGACAGAGAAATTTAAACAGAATCAAAGTACCAAATAAAAATTTTAAAAGTAAAAATTAAGCTATCTGAAATGAAAAAGTCATTGGATACACTTCTAACAGGTTAGAGATGCCAAAAGAGACCATCAGTGAAATAGAAATATTTTAGTCAACTTTTTCACTGCTGTGACTTAAATATCCAACCAGAACAACCATAGTGGAGGAAAATTTATTTGGGAGCTCACAGTTTCAGAGGTCTTAGACATGGAAGGCTGGCTCCATTCCTAGGGGCTAGAGGTGAGGCAGAACAACATGGTGGAGGGTGTGGCAGAGAGAAGCAGCACACATGATGATCAGGAACAGAGTGAGACTCCACTTGCATTTATTTATGCAAATAAATACCCCAAAGTTATACCCTTAATGCCCCACCTCCACCAGCCACAGCCCACCTGCCTCCAGTTACCTCCCAGTTAATCCCATCAGGGATAAATTCACTAATTAATTTAAGGTGTCACAACCTAATCATTTCTCCTGTGAATCCTCTTACATTGTCTCACATGTTAGCTTTTGGGGGACACCTCACATTCAAACCATAACATAAAGTGATAAAAACAGAAATTCATAAAATGTTAAGAATCTAGGGGACAAAAATTTGAAAATGAAGAGTTATGATGTTGTCTTAGAAGGAGAGGAATTAAAAAAGGGGGGCAGAAAATTATCTGAAAGATTAATGGGTATATCTTTCCAAACATGATGAGAAGTATAGATTACTCCAAAACCTTAACACAAAGTCACTAAAACATAACTAGGCAAAAACAGTGAAAACCAAAAATAATTTAAAAATCATCTTGAAATCAATTGGAATCAAAGAGACTCATTTATGCAAGAAAACAAGTGAATTATGCCTGACTTCTGGTCAGAAAAGAAAAAAATTAGACTTGAAAACAATATAATTACATCTTTAAAGTGCTGAATAAATTAATATCAACAACATCAGAAAAATCAAAAGTATCAGCCCTAAAATAAATTTACATTAAAATATTTTTAAAAAGGTTAATTAGGAAAAGTTTTTTCAGGTAAAATATAATTGAAATAATTCTTCATCAGCAGAACTGCAGTACAACAAATATTGAAGTCAAATTGTGCTATATAAAAACTATACTGAAGGCTGGGGATATAGCTCAGTTGGTAGAGTGCTTGCCTCACATGCACAGAGCCCTGGGTTCAATCCCCAGCACCACCTAAAAAAAAAAAAAAAGCAGAACCAGATATGGCAATTATGTAGGGACAAATAGAAATAGTTGTCACCCATGGCCTGCTGAATGGGGATGGAATAAGAAATCCTCATAGGTGTGGGCCGGCTGGAAATAAAAATTCAGAAAAAGTAACATCAAGAAATAAAGGAAAAGACACAGGAAAATATCTTTCAAAGCAGGGGTTCGAAATAGACCTGATGGGTCTGATCCTAACAAAGGAAAAAGCCAGCATATGCTTTATTTATTGTGAAACAAAAGCAATTTGTTGTGAGGAGTGTTCTTCAAGGTAAGCAAGAGGTAAGACACTGAGGGGCATTGTGGCAAACATATGGAATCCCAGTGGCTGGGGAGGCTGAGGCAGGAGGTTAGAGGGTTCAAAGCCAACCTCAGCAATGGCCAGGACTAAGCAACTCAATGAGACCCTGTCTCTGAATAAACTACAAAATATGGCTGGGAATGTGGCTCAGTGGTTGAGTTCCCCAGAGTTCAATCCCCAGTCCAAAAAAAAAAAAAAAAGGAGCTGTGGGAAATTGGTCCAAGTGGGGCTTTATCACTCTTGCAATAACTCTTCCTCCTCTCTGCACCTGGAGCCTCAAGGCTGTTTACATGCACCGGTATGGTATCTCTTTTACTCAAGGTTAGCAGGCATCTAAATTCAAAGCTATGGAACTCATAAATTCCTTGTCTGGCATGGAATCGGCCCCCTTAACAGCATTCACCGTCTTTCTGTACCGTCCAGTGGAAAGATTTCCAGATGCAATAGACAAGCTGTTCAAGGCTATGGAGTTCAAAGAAATGATTTATTTGCCACTCTGGAAAATATTATTTCTTTTCTACTTATTTTCCAGAAGCCAACAGTAACAATTGTTTCTGTGATACCATGTTTACACAGGAGCATGCATAGGGAAATACACTAAACAACAGTGGTAGGATAGGAGTAGGAAAATAGAGTTCAATCTGTTTTTTTTTTTCATTTATTATTACAACATTAATTCTAGTGGAAGTGTGATAAATTAAGGTTAAAAAAACTAGAGCAACAACAAAAATGTAATGCAAAGAGATACAGTCAATAGAAGAATTAAAATGGAATATTAAACACCATCAAGGTAATGAAAGAAGACAGAGGAGGAAAATGATCAAATGCAGACAGGATAAACAGAAAACTAATAACAAAAATGGTGTGCCCAAATCCAACTAGATCCATGATTACCTTAAGTCAGATGATAATAGACTAAAACTTCCAAGTAAAAGGCAGAAAGTCTCAAACTGCATGTCTCAACTATACCTTATTAAAAGAAACACACTTCAAATATTAAAAAGTTGAAAGCTAAATTTAAAGGCTGAAAAATATGATATAAAAGTAAGAAGTATGAGAAAAAATAAAGGACTTTCACAAGACGACAATTATTAGTAACATGTAACAATTCCAAAACATGGATCTGTAAAATATAAAATAATAATGATAGTTGAAAATTTTAAAGATTCCTTATAAATGAAATAATTCTTCATCAATAGAACTGCAGTACAATAAACGTTGAAGCAAAATTGTACTGTATAAAATGTACAATAATGATATAAATGATGTGAATTGAATTGCAAATTATTTGACCTAATTTTCTCTGTAAAACACGATCAGCAACTTCAGAACAATTTTTTCAAGAACACTTGCAATATTAACCAAGGCAAACAACATGATAGATGGGCATGTTTCAGTAAGTATGGAAGACTGAAATCTCACAGAATGTTTTCTGATCACAGTAAATTCAACAGAAAACAATAAAAAAAACTTTCTATGAGAAATTAGAATAAAAAAAAATCAGATATATTTGGAAATTAAGAAATATGCTTCTAAACTACTCAAGAATAAAATTTTAAAACCTAAAGAGAAAATATAAAATGCTCTTAATTTAAAAAATGCAAAATGTGTGAGAAAGTGCAAAAGCGCTGCTTAGAGAAAAATATATATTAAGAGTTATTAGAAAATAGGAAAACTTTAGAGTTAATGATCCAAATTTCTACCTTAGGAAGCTAAAAATGAAAAAGATACATGAATGAAAACCATAACTAGAGGAAAGTAAATATCATGAAGCCATAAAACATTTTACAAATATAGCAGCTCATTCTTTGCATTATTGAATTGATAAATAAATGCCTAGAAATATTCATCACATAAAAGGAACTCAAGCAATATTACTGATATCATAAACTAAAAAAAAGAATTAGTTTACAACATTAAAAGAATTATGATGGAATACCATGATAAATTTTATTCTATTGGGTTGGGGATGTGGCTCAAGTGGTAGCGCGCTCGCCTGGCATGCGTGCGGCCCGGGTTCGATCCTCAGCACCACATACAAACAAAGATGTTGTGTCCGCCAAAAACTAAAAAATAAATATTAAAATTCTCTCTCTCTCTCCCTCTCTCTCACTGTCTCTCACTCTCTCTTAAAAAAATTATTCTACATGTCTGAAAAAAATAAATAGAATTATTCCTAATAAACAAGTTTCCAAAAATGAGGGCAAAATTAAATGGAAAATCTGAAATTCCTAATGTTTATTTAATAAATTGGCTTCACTGGCAAATTCTATGAAACACTGGAAGTAGTAAGAGTGCAAATGCTGAACGTACTAAAGTAAAAGAAAAACACATTCAAGTAATATTGTGATCAAGATAACCTCAGTACCAAAAGTTTACGTAGATATTTAAAAAAATTATTATAAACAAATCTTACTCATGAATGTGGTTGTGAAAATCTTTAACATAATATTAAAAATTTAATCAAGCCATATGTTACAAGGATAAAATATCAGGATCATCAGAGTTTATCCTGGAATATATAATAGGTTTAAATTTTTAAAAATCACTTAAAGTATATGCAATATTAAAAGAATAAAAATATACATCACATCATCAGTTTAATAAATTTAAAAATTGAAAAAAATTTAACACCAATTAGTGATAAAACAATCTTGGAAAACCGCACATAAACCTTCTCAGTGTAATAAAAGATATCTATAAAATAATGAACAACTAACTTTATAGTTTATAGTGAAATATTAGCTATATTACTCCTAAGATCAGGAGCAAGGCATGGGTGACAACTCTAAATCTTTAGTATAATATTTTACTGAAGTTTTAGCCACTTTAAATCACAAGGTTTGGATAGAACAGAAATAAAAATGTCACACTATTCAGAGAACAAATTTATAGAAAATATATGAAATTTAGAGAATAATTATGAAAACTAATAAGTAAGCTTAGTCATTTTTCAGTATGTAGTATCCACACAATGTATGATTATGAAAAATTGCATTTTATATCAACCAGTGAGAAGCAAATTATGAAATTATCCTGTTCTTTTTAAAAATTTCTTGTTCTGTTGAAAATTAAAATGAAAAACAGAACTAAATAATGGCTTTATTTTCAAAAATATGATGTGGAGGTTTTGTGTGTGCGTGTGTGTGTGTGTGTGTGTGTGTGTGTGTGTGTGAGATTTGGAATTTTAACAGTTATTTTGATAATTGAATGTACATCAAGAGTTAACTATTCAAATAAAATGCAGTAAAGCTCTTACCCTCATGTTATTGTTAAAAAAAAAAATCCCCTTCTGCTGTCAATCCAGAACATTTTATGTGATTCACCTTCACCTAAATATGAATAAGGTACCTATTATCTTCTAAGGTAATTGGGCTTCAAACATAGATGGACAATTTTTACACATTTTAAAAGAAAAAGCAGTCTCAGAAAGGAAGGACAGTTTTCTATAATGGATATTTTTTATAAAAAGAGAATAAGAAGTTAGTTTCATAAACTCTTTCTATTTAAAGCCTGAGATGGTGCCTACCAATACCAATGCTACTTATTTACAGCATCATTTTCTAAATTAAAAGACATTAGTGCATTTAGACAATATGTTCAAGGTGGGACCAAGACAATGAGAACATGCAAACATGCACAAACACATACTGCTTTGTAAAATAAATTTAAAAATTAAAAATGTAGCTTAGGAAAGTACAAGTTAATAATTGTATATATCTGTTACTTAAATTGTCAATTTATTTATGTAATCATTTAAAATGTTGTTAAGGTCAGATTCAGATATGTAAGTGAAATTTTGAAATAGACCTAGAAAAACGAACCACTTCAAGGAGCTCCAGAGGGATAATTGTTTCTTCCTGTTGCTCCCTGGGTTCATTGGAAGTCATGCTATCAGGGGCCATATGGAGAACACAGATTAAAAATGGAATTCATTTTTCATGTATTTATTTAGTCATCTGTAATTGAATTACTGAGTGCTATATTCTATTCTGTACACTGTGTATACAGACATAAATATTTATAAAACATGAGTTCAGACATTCTAGTACACAGATATATTGAATGTGTAACCAGTTTTATGGAGGAGTAAGAGTATGAGGTGTAGGAAAGTCCTACCAACTAAAAGTAATACAAGTGTTGAAGAAAATATTTTATATCTAGGTAAAATAAGGAAGGAAATAACAACATTATATGTTAGTATTAAATACATGACCAAATTATGCTGTGATTATACTGTTTTTAGAACAGAGAAAGCTCTAAAATTTTTCTCTACTTGTGACCTAAGATGTCAACATGCCAGTTCTATGGAGCTTTACAGAAGAAAAAGAGACAAGGTCAGAGAAAGGTCGTGATTTCTCACTGAACAGCAGATAACGTGAGTTTCATAATTACATTTGTTCTCCTCTCTCCCTAGATTCTAAGGTACAAAAGAGAGTGAGTGATCTAGGATGATGAAGCTCCTAGAATGTGTTTGCAACACAACCAAGGAACCCCAGGTTTGGAAACCAAGGCTTATATCATGAGTTAATAATTTGTCTGACACTTGCCCCAAAGAAGACATTTTCCTTATTTTGTTAAACAGTAAACAATCCTGTTTTCTGTTTCTGAAGGAAACATTGTAGCTCCTTTCTAAGGCTGTCAGTTACACAAAAATCCTATTGCAAAATATGCAAACATCTGAGTGAAACATGGAGAAACTCTCCCAACAATCATTTTAGAATAAAATTATTAAACATGAAATTTTTAGTAGCGCATCTTTTAAACCAAATTTTATTCTAATTTGTGACTATCAAAATTTTAGCTTAAATAAAAAGTCAGTTCTGTATCAGCACTTACAGTTTTCATTTTTTTTTACCATGCAAGAAAATTTACACATTGGAAATAAAACATCTCAATGATCCGCCAACATATGAAAAATTAACATTTCAGAGAATAATTATTCCAATATTATATTTAAATTCAACAGTGACATTAATAAAATTACATTTTGCTGTGTTTACATATATCATTTTCAAATAGATAAACCTTTAGAGCTTTTCATAATGATAAAAATCTTTGAATTTGTTCCATCTGCCAGCTTTCATAAAGATGTCAAAATGAGCATATATTACTTCTTAAAATGTACCGAAATAAACAAACATAAATTAAGAAGCAGAAAAGTTTACATATGCTAAAAATCGCCACAATGGAGCCTCTTATGGTACTTGCCATGTAAAATTCATTTTGAACTAGTTTGATAGAATTCTGTAGAGGATAATACTAGAAGTGGTATACGATGCTGTTATAACCAAGTGTGGGATATTCTGAATTGTCAATTTTTTAAATTATTTTTTTAGAATGGCAAGGAAAAGAAAAAATAACAATATATATTCGTGCCTCTGATAAAAAACAGTTGCAGTTAGGTGGACAAATTTTAAACCATCTCCTTCCTCTAACTCAGCATTCCTACTTAGATGAACAAGATACTAGAAGTCTGTTTTTCATTTATAGGTGAAAATATTTATGAGAAAAATGTGCTGAGCTTTCAAATTAAAATAAGGCAATTCTTGATTAAAGAGCAGGACAAGTTTAACTTCAACATAGGGTAATGAAACAGAACTTCAAGAACATCCACTCTATGGGAACCCCAAATCTATGATAACTATCTCAGACCCATGTTTTTATTTGAACTTACTTCACATAATTCATGATATAAAAATGGACAAAAGATTATTTAATCAATTTTTATCCACCCCTCTAACATTAGTCTAAGAAATAGATGAGAAAACACATTCAAGAAAATTATAGAAGTAAACTTTTATAAACAAAATATTGTCTTTAATTATAAACACTAGGACAAACAATAGATAATAATCCACATCAGTACATACAGAACCAATTTATTTGTTTTTAAGATTAAAGAAGTAAACTTATAAATACTCTGGAAAACATTAGGTCTCTTGGGGTCGGTGTTGTGGCTCAGTGGTAGAGTGTTTGCCTAGCATGTGTGAGGCACTGGGTTTGATTCTCAGCACCACATGTAAATAAATAAAATAAAGGTCCATTGACAACTAAAAAAAATTTTAAAAAGAATTAGGTCTCTTACATAGAAAATAATAAAAATGTAATATATATTATATTTTTATATATGTATGTGTTTACACATACACACACACACACACACACATCCACACACGCACATGTACACAGAAAAAAAATTATGGTTGGGATATTAAGAGTCCCCTAAAAAGCTCATGTGTTGGGATTTTGATATCCAATGTACCAATGTTCAGAGGTGAAATGATTAGAGTATGAGAGTTGTAACCTCATTACTCAACTTATTCATTTGATCAATTATTAATTGTCATGAACTGCTGGGTGGCAACTGTATGCCGGTGGGTCATGATTGGAGAAAGTAGATCATTAGAGGAACACTTGGGGATTATATTATCCCTGGCTCCTTGTTCATTTCTCTCTCTCTTTCTCTCTTTGTCTCTCTCTCTTTCTCTTTCTCCCTCTCCTTCAAAATTATATTTCCCAATTTTGTTTATCTTTTATTAAATAGATCAGATAAAAGTCTTCTTACTTTCAACTCCCAATTTAATCCTCTTATTCTGAATTCCAGATTTCTGTGCAGGGGAGTTTGATTTGCTTAGATCTTTTAAAATTGCATTATTTTTTGGAAGACAATTCTGCATGGTTATCTTATGTTTGTGCTTGTCTCAGGAAAAGAGGCAATGTTCTGGGCTATCTTCACAAGGATTTTGTCTTCCTCCAGGGTAAAGTACAGATTTGTTTGCTCTTCAGGGTAAATATAACATCTCCCTTCAGGGCAAAGACAGGGCAAGTTTGCTAGCAGCTCTCTCATGAAAGATTAGTCTTACCCACACCTTGATTTTTCCCGCTGTGATACAAACCCACTATATGTACAGCATCTGCCTGGACAGTCTGCATTGCCCTGGGAAACATGAAGCTCATGAGGTCTGCAGTGCCATGAGAAATCAAGTCCTTTTACATGGGCTGAGGTGTCTCTTGTATTCTTGAATTTTTAAATCATTAGCTGTCCATCTCATAAGCTTGTAAGAAGGTTGCAATCTTAGACCCTTTACAGATCTTGACATCTTGTGTTTATTTTGAATATTGTATTCAATAACTAATATAAAATGCAAATATTATTGCCTGTATGCTTGCTCCCTGTATATGACAGTAAGCAATGCACCAAAGTATGTATGTACAACTGAAAAATGTATAGACATAGAGATATGATAATATTAAAATATGTCTAAAGAATGATAACTAAGCCAGGCACAGTAGTGCTCACCTGTAATCCCAGCGGCCCAGGAGGCTGAGGCAGGAGGATTGTGAATTCAAAGCCAGCCTCAGCAAAATAGAGGTATTAAGCAACTCTGTAAGTCCCTGTCTCTAAATAAAAAAATACAAAAATTAGAGCTGGGGCTGTGGCTCAGTGGCCGAGTGCCCCTGAGTTCAAGCCTTAGTAACAACAACAACAAAAAAGAAAAATAACCAAATGGTAAAATGGTACACTGATTATCTACAGGTTTTAGGATTTTCCTTTATTAGCTTTCTTTTGCCTATTTTATTTCTTTTCTAATGAGCCTATATTCTTTTGTAATGTATATTTTATCATTTTAATATTTGAAATATGTATGATTGTGGTTCTTCTTGAAAGTGAAAGTGATGCTAGTGATCACAGTGTTTTCAGAAATAAAACTTTGCAAAGGTTTTCCCTTTCTAAATAATTATCCTAAGGTTAATAACTCACATTTAATGGAGTTCATTCTTGGGTATTTTTTTTCTAAATCCAACTAGATGATATCACCAGTTAATGTAAATATTTTCTTCTTATCTCTGTTTTCCACTTTTTAAATCTATAAATTTATCCACATTTTAAATGGTATATGAGTAGTCTATATTCAATAGGCTACTAATTATTTTAAGCAATATCTTTGCTTGTGTAATGTATGCACCTGTGCTAGAGAAATCAGAATTTCATTCATCATAAATCACTTCTAGGAGTTCCAGAAGAAATGAAGATATAATACCAGTGTAGGATGCAAATTTTATAGATCATTAAAATTCCAAGATGAGAAGACAGATTGTGTAGGGGAGTTAGATGCCAACTATGAAATTTGTCCTAGAGGGGTGGTATCTTGTAACACATTATTCTTATTAAAATGTAAGCTATTCATTAATACGATAGACCATTTATTTAAGCTTACAGCATGAAAATTAATAAATCATGAGCTATTGCAAACTGGTAATTTTTCTGGTGGCACTTTCTTTAGGCATATTTCCAAAATGTGTGTAACCTAATTTTTTTTGTGCCCTTCAGCTAACGATTTAGGAATTTGCTTTGAGGTTTATGACAAAATTGTGTTTCAACCTTGATACATACAGAATTAATCCTTCAAGTTGCTTTTTGAAGATATAAAGAGTCAATATTGAAATATGATACTTGCAGAAGACATGCTTTCAAAAGTAAAAACTTCTTTTTGAAAAAAATGTGGCTGCAAGAAATATGCTAGTGACACATTTTAAAAACAAAAGAACATAAATATCAAGTAATTAAATTCTCATTGTACAAATGAGAAACCTTAGATACAAAAATGTTAGTAATTTGCCCAAGGTGGTATAGCTAAGAATCAATGGAAGCAAAATCAAATCCATGTCTTCTCATTTTGTAGTTGTTTTGCATATGACATTTCAGAACAGATCTGTGATTTTGCAATAACTTATGTCCAATCATAAAATTCCTTGTCCAATATGCAAGTATTTTTACTTTGTACATGTGCACTTACCCATAAATACAAAGGAACATTTAACACAGAAATTTCCCATCATTATTATGTGTTCAGTACATAAAGCTGGGCTATAATTTTGACTAATATGTAACATGAGAAATTTAATGATGGCAAACTAAATGAAAGCAATTTAGAAAATAGATTTTTTTGTTTATTTCTACTCTTTGTAAATACATACATGTATTTGCACATTTAGCAAAGATACACGTATATACATTTGATATGGATCGTGTAATTCAGTATAGTCCTATATTCAAAGTTGACTCAGACATAAAACTATGATATTCTACTTTTCAATGAAACTGAGGACAATGTATGAAACTGTCTTCCACTGGCAGAATTTTATTATAGTGGTTGGGCATGAGTGCAAACAATGAGTCTAACTAGTCACTTATTTTTTTCTCTGTGTTATCTTTATAAACACAATGCAAGATCAGTTGATTCTATGTGCTAAGACAAGAAAAGGACTGCCATTCTTATATTGTTTAAGATTCTGACCAGGATAAATATCTGCAGAAATGGCAGTCCATCTCTATGCAAGAGTTTTTCAAAGATGATAGGATGACATTTTCTGTAGGGGAGTAAAAGGAAAATAATCCAATAAACACATTACTTCAAAACTTAGACAAAGAGGAATCTAATTGTTCTATGGTACCCAAACTTGTTTCATGATATTAAGCCATATTAAAAATTTCATGAAAATCTTCAGAGCACAGACTGTCAATTCTCAACATAAGCAAAATAAAACAATCCTAATAGTTTATCCATCCATGGCCTAAACTTAACTTTCTTCTTATCTTTTCTACTTAGACTTTAAGTTGTTCAGAAAATACACTGAAATCAGCATTTCAAGTAATTAAGAAATAATGAGCCAATAAATTCTGAAACATAGATTTTCCCCTTTAAGAGAGTTTCTACATTATACACTAACTCAATTTAAAAAATTAGCTATATAATTAATATGTATGGGCAATTTGGGCAATAAAATTTGAGCAGAAAGTTAATTACACATAATCAAAAGTGAATCTGGAATCTTACAAATATGGTTCAGTTTTCTTTTTTTTTTAAAGCACTTTTTTTATTGGTTGTTCAAAACATTACATAGTTCTTGATATATCATATTTCACACTTTGATTCAAGTGGGTTATGAACTTCCATTTTTACACCGTATACAGATTGCAGAATCACATCAATTACACTTCCATTGATTTACATATTGACATACTCATGTTGTTGTATTCTGCTGCCTTTCCTATCCTCTACTATCCCCCCTCCCCTCCCCTCCCCTCCCCTCTTCTCTCTCTACCCCCTCTACTGTAATTCATTTCTCCCCCTTGTATTATTTTTCCCCTTCCCCTCACTTCCTCTTATATGTAATTTTGTATAACCCTGAGGGTCTCCTTCCATTTCCAAGCAATTTCCCTTGTCTCTCCCTTTCCCTCACACCTCTCATCCCTGTTTAATGTTAGAGTCATCAGGATGAAAACTGTATTCAGGGTTATTTTCCTTATTTTTTCTGAATAGAACTAGACCACTGTTATTACCAACTTGCACTTAGAACTTAATAATTAGCCTGCTGTGTTCCATGGACTTTATAAGGATTATCTATTTATAAATTCTGAGTACAAGCCTATGTAATGTATATCATTGTTATCTCTTCTTTTTAAGAGAAAAAAAAAAGTTAAAAATGGCTAAAAATTCCCCAAGTCAAACTGATCCTGCCCTCAGGGAAGAACTGCAACCCAGGAGTTCCTGGCCTATGTCACATGCTCACAAACATTAGGCTACATGGTAATCAGTCCCAATTATTATCCCTTTGTAGTTAACTAAACTAAATAGACATACACATAATATGTACATGCATCATCTCTTTTATTTTGTTTTTTTCCACATTCAAAAGTTTCCTGAAAAATATTTTACACTTAAGTTCATGCCTACCTGTAATAACTACTTGGAAAATATTGTTATATAGAGTAAGCTAAGCTTTAAGTAAAATTTAACAAAATTAGATAAAATTAGAACATTTTAAATACTCATGGCTTCTCACCCTTTTTTCAAGGTAACCTAAGATAGATTTAGCATATTTTGCTATGTTCATGGCAGTAAAGGGCTCAGGCTCTTACTGCAAGGAAGTTATAAAAGACAAGATGATTTAAATTGTGAAGGCATAAAGGGTAGGAAAGGCCCTAAGGCCTATGAGACAGGAAAATGGAAGTTTTGAGAAGTTTGAGCAGAAAGACAAGGAGGAAATTGAACAGCTGTCATGCAATGTCAGACGCTGAAGAAAAAACAAATTGCTAAAATGGAATTTCATAATGTGATTCCCCTTGTTCCACTTCTTTGAGAAGGTCAAGAATAATGATCTCTATGATTCTTATCATTGCTTGTGAATTATATTTGTATTTCTTTAAAATTTAAGACATGCTATTAAAGATTATAAGACAGCACAACTTTATTGAAGAACAATACAAAATGATAATTTGAAAAAACAAATAACATTCAAAATACCAGTACAATGCTAATTTTTGTTTGGAAGTTAGCAGTAAGAAAGTTGATGTGATGTAAGCAGGTATTGAATTTAAAAATAATAGTCTGTCACCCAGTGTCAGTCTTATTGGGAAATTGATAGTCACATAGAAGGACATTGCTATAACATAAAATAAATTCTCACTTGCTCACATATTTTTTTCTATGACATGGATAGGACACATCACCCACACACTTCATGTTTTCCATTTTTCTTTGGAAAATGGAGGTTGTCACCAAAGGATTGGTGGATGGCTTGAGTTATGGCTAAACAACGTATTTTAGAGTTCAAAAGCAGCAGCCTGCATTTTGCTTTATGAAATTATATAGTTGCTGCCATCTCTAATAAACCTGCATGTTACACAGGAATTTTGTGATGTCCAAGGACAGAGAAAAAATTTTGCCTTAAAGAATACTGTACTGTAAGATGTAGTCATAGAGATCTCTGTAAAAATACATCTTCTGACAAAATCATCTCATCTTGGCAAGACATGAATTAGATGTTATTTCTGTAATTAGATAACCTAATAAAATAATTAAGAAGACAGTGTATACTTCAACCATTTGCACAGGGTTGAATTCTGTTACTGAACTTCTTTAATGAGAGAAAAATCCAAAATAATTGCAATTTATGAGTTTATGCTTTACATACAAGTCGAGATACAATTCTATTACATTTCATGAACTGATTCTACTCTGACCATTACCATTAAGGCGAGAAAGAGATGGGTGAAAAGTTGATTAGTCCATTTCAGAAAGATAGCAATAGTGACAGTGAAAAATGATTGGATGGTGGTAACCATGGTGATGATGGGAGGAGGAGGCTAGTATGGGTTGGAGACTTACAAGAACTTTATGTTGAGCAACTGATTATGACCCTGCACAACGAAGGCCTGATAAAGACCAGAAATATCAGAGTAGTAAACAGGAACAAAAAGCACAAAGTGAAATTTCTGAACTTTATGTATCTTTGTCAGAAAACAACTCCAAATAAGCAAACTTCTCACCCCAAAAACTTTCAAACTACAACAGACCAGTTACATAACTAGTGCTACATAATGCCATTGTAGTAATTTTTTGAAAATTTGGTTCATTTGTCTAGCAATTTGTTTTAAATTATGGAAAGGCTTAGGTATTTCAGGAACAGTACCCTGAGAATAAAACAGCAATGCTCTAAGGTGAAACAGAAGGCAACCATGTAACAACAGAGCCAAATTCTCAAAGGCAGTGGAGTGTGGCACAGTTTGTTTCAAAGGATCAAATTCATAAAGCCACACATCAAAACAACTGTTAGAACAAGGCATTCTGAAAACACCCCAACAACACCGACACACTCAAATTATTCATAAACTAAACTTAACAAGGTTCAAGCATCCACATGTCCCTATCCATCTTTTGAAGTGCAAAACAGCCAAAGGAAATGCATCCTTTAAATGAGTACACCTAATATGACTTTGTAAAGTAACTTTATGTCCTAAAATGCCAGTATTATGGGTAATAAATATAAAATTAAAGCAGTAAATATTCCTTTACACATACTGAAACTTTCAACAGCATCCCTTATGGGTTTTAGAATATGCTTTCCAAAATTGCTGCAGAAAAAAGACACATTTTTAACCTGTCTCTGTAAGTCCAGTCAGTGTAAGCTGGTCTGAATTGGAACAATGGTCAACCATATTCTCTGTACAGGATTCATTTAAATTCCTTTCATGACACTGTCAACATGAAAAGATGATTGTGTCCTAAGCTTTATCTTTAAATGAAATTATTTTTAAATAGAATTTGAATAAAAGAATTAGCATTTCTCTCTGTTAATTGAAAAGGAAATATTTCTTTGGTAGGCTTCAAAAATTCTAGGTGTCAAATTAATTAGTTTACTACTACATATTATTGAAGGCAATCATGATAGCACCTTGAAGCAGGTATCTGTGGGGTTAGTAGACACAGAGAAAACAACTACAAAACTCCATATGTTGCACACATTTTTACAGAAGGGCAAGACTTGTTCATATTTGCAGGAGAGTTCAACAAGCTTCAGAAAGTGAAGGCTTTCGGGTTTTCTTAGTGATTCAAAGAGACTTATGTACTAACTACTCAATATACGTGCTTAATGTTTTCTGTGAAATTTCTTCATATATTAAAAGTGGTTTTCTTGTACTTTCATTTTATTGAATTCCTGGAAGAGAATCCACCACTTTGGCAAAGTTTCATGAAACTAATAACCTTGGGAAATGTGCATAAAAATGCACTACTTCAGGCATTATGTTCCAATATGTAAGGTTCTCATTTTTAAAAAAACATTTCAAGGACTCATAAAGCCATGTATTTCCAGAAACCTAATTGTATTAATTTATTGTAGGTTTCATACCAGTAAGCTTAATCTGTTGGTGTTTTGAGAGGTGAATTTGAAAAAGTTGATATTGGATTTTCTTGCTTAAGAGAAGAGTTAGAATTATTTTAGTAATGGGGTTTTGAGGTGATAAGATCTGCACTAGAAAGGTAGGTAAATAAATGAAAAGACTTAGATTTGAAATATGATTTAATAAACAAGAACTAGTGCTTTATTGCATGTGGAAAGTGAGGGTAAGACACAGATAACCTCAAGGTTTTGAGCTTGAGGTAATAATGTTAATAACAATGAGAGTAAAAAGGAGAAAACTAATTTGTTTTATTATGATTTTTTTTTATAGTTGCCAAATTTAGACTGCAAACAAATAAGAAAAAGTGAGGATGCATACTTTCATTTTTTTTTACTCATTCATGGTCATGATACGAAGGGAAAGTGATAGATTGAACTTCAGCATGACAGAAACACATGTTTCAAAAATTCTCATCATCTGTTGTCTCAGTATGATACTAGGGAATTTGTTTGACTTACCTGAGACATTTCGTGATCTATAAAATAAATAAGTTAATGAGATGCCCCCCATCCTATATAGTTTCTGGGAGAATAAAATTAAATAATGTATCTTTAAAGTAGCTAGAATTTAATAAGTTATTGAAAATATTCACTGAACCCAGACTCTGCAATCTCCTTTTGATAGCCATGTTAAGGTGTAGTTGACTAAAGCAAACTGCAGTTTCTGGAATACAAAGTTCTGCCTGTTAACTTCAAAAGGAATATATCAAATCAAAGTGCATGCCCTTTGAATTTATGCTATGAGACTTTCCTCAAAAATGCCATCATGTGATATACAGATATATGAGTGTTTTACAGTTAGGATCAAAGATGATGGAGGCAAAAAATTGCAGCAGAATGTTATTTATCTGGACATACTATAAGAGTTAGTGCCTTCAAAGCTCCTGAGAAAGGATTATAATACAGATTAAACTTCATTCCAATGTGGAAATTTCTTGAAATTCTTTTTTTACTTGTGTCTTATTTTCTTCAATGTAAGAAGAAAGAGGGATAGATGGAGTATGAGAATACTCCAATATTTCAACCACTTTCTTCAGGCAGTCTAACACTTGTTTTAAAAACACGTTTATTCCAGTATAATGATATATTCGTGTATAACATATGCATAATATGAATGTTGCATCTGTTTATGCACTAATTCACTCCTGAGAGACACCAGGTAAGTGCACAAAACTGCACTCAGCTGAACTGAGTCACCTTGGGTTCCACAGCAGTCCAAACATACACCAAATCTGCACTGGCTCCCTTAGATCCCTGTATGTTCTGCAGTACTCCCACACCCAGCCAGTTACAGCTTTTCATCTCATTTCAAATAAGTTTTTCCATGGCTTTATAATAACTCAGAAGCTGAAAACTTCTGATGTCTATTCTCAAAAATAAACCAGATATTTTTCAAGGTAAAGTATATAATTTATATAATTTTATGTATTTGTTAATTTTTAATGTGTATATAATGCACTACTAATCTTAGTTTTACATATTTATGTTTATATATATATGTATATATACATTTATAATTTCAAATGTGTCCATAAAATTGTTGAATATTGTACCTTAGCCACATTATTCTTTTATATTTTTAAATTGTATAATTTCATATGTTTTGTGTAATTGTAATGTTTTATGAATTTATATGCCACACAACAGAACTGGCTCCATTCATGAACTCAAGTTCCCAGAATTATTTTTCTTCTTTTGTAAAAAACAAAATATATTAATATTAATTTCATAAGCCTGTTGACAAGTTAAAGGAATAACATTGATGGACCATTTAGCATACACTGTGCAATATCATGCTCCTCAGCTTATGATGGGATTGTGTCTCATAAACCCATTGTAAATTGAAAATGCTATATTTTTTATTTTTAGATACACATGACAGTAGAGTGTATTTTGAAATATTATACACACATGAAATATAACTTATTATAATTTAGATCCCGTTCTTGTGGTTGTACATGATGTGGGGTTTCACTAGTTGTATATTTATATATGAGCATAAGATAGTTATATCTGATTCATTCTACAGTCTTTCCTAATCTCATACCCCATCCCTTCCCTTCATCCCCCTTTGAATAATCCAGTGAACTTCTACTATTACCTCCCCACCCCCTTATATGTTAGCATCCACATATCAGAGACAACATTTGGCTTTTGGTTTGGGGAATCTGGCGTATTTCACTTAGCATGACAGCTTTAAGTTCCATCCATTTATCAGCAAATGCTGTAATTTCCTTCTTCTTTATGGCTGAGTAATATTGTGTGTGTGTGTGTGTTTGTGTGTGTGTTTGTGTGTGTGTGTGTGTGTGTGTGTGTGTGTGTATATATATATATATATATATATATATATATATATATATATCACAATTTCTTTTCCATTCATCTGTTGAAAGGCACCTAGTTCGTTCCATAATTTATCTATTGTGAATTGAACTGCTATAAACATTGATGTGGCTGTGTGACTGTAGAATTTAAGTTCTTGGGTGTATACTGAGGAATGGGATAACTGGACCAAACAGGGGTTCCATTATATCTTTTCTAAGGAATCTCCATATTGCTTTCCAGAGTGGTTGCCCCAATTTTCAGTCCCAGCAAAAATATATGAGTGTACTTTTTCACAACATCTCCTCACCAACAATTATTGTTGCTTGTATTCTTGATAATTGTCATTCTAACTGTAGCGAGATAGAATCTCAGTGTAGTTTTAATTTGGATTTCTCTAATTGCTGGAGATGTTGAACAGAAAAATGCTGTATTATATTTAATATCCTTAACCTACAGGCCATTACAACCTAGCAACACACAACACTGTGGACCATTGGCTGTTCACCTTGTTGATGACATGGCTAATTGGAAACTATGACTCTCTGTTGCTACCCCAGCATCTCAAGAAACTATCATATTGCATTTTTCTAGCTCAGGAAAAGTTCAAAATTTAAAGATCCCAGGAACAATGTCTACAGAATTTGTAACAATTTCAAATAATCATAAAGATAAAATTGAGCTATCATAAATTGGTGACCATTTGTACATAATACATGTTAAATGTGTGGTAAGCAGAAGAACAGTTCCCTAAAAAGGTGTCCACACAGTAATCCATAGTACTTGTGAATATCTTGTTATATTTAAAAATGTACATCTACCTTTATCTTTATATTTGTTAATCAATCTATCCATTCCTGTCTACGTATGTATTTAAACAATTTATTTTCAAAGTGATTTTTTGTTGTATCACTTGGTGTCCTATTTAAGTGTCTAAATGTACAAAGAATTGCATTTTATGGTAGCCTAAAATAGGTAGGATGAGATTATTTCCCATTATTAAGCACATTTTATAGATCTAAAACCAGTCAACATTCTGTAAACTGAAATAAATGTATTTAATTGTTCTCGTAATCTCTAAATCAAATAGTCCAATTTATACTTTATTTTACGATAATTATGTAGTGTCTACAAATTTCTAGACTCTATTCTGCATATTGTTGAGTCAGTAGGAACACAGACAACAACAATGGGAAGAAAATTAAATCAGATACAAATACTTGTCCTTATGGAACTCAGATAGAAAATAGATGGTAAAAGCATTAGTTGATCAAATAAAATGTGGCAGATACTGATAGTCTTAAAGGAGTGAGAGGAAAGGCAGTCAGTGGGATGAGGGCCAAGTGGATTCCAGAAGAAAGTATGATTTTAAATGTGTTGGAAAAGTAAGCCTTAAGAATGTCTCAAGGAAAAAATTATTAATGGAGAGAAACTGGAAACAATGTGTCAGAACAGTGAGTGAGACTTACTCCTTAAGAACATTCACCCCATCTTTCAGCCAATATTTACTGCCTGTCTTGGTGGGTAAGCCACTTTCAGGCACATGGTGAGGATACCAAAGAGCAAAACACTCCCTTTCTTGAGAAAACTTTTTGTTCTCAGTAGGAAATTGACTTTCTATCACATTACTCTATTCAATTCCACCATTAGCTTTCTGAAAATGAGGGAATATAAATTTTCCTATTTATGAAACAAGAATAGCATGTTAACCACAAAAGATTTCGTTGAAGCTTAGTCGGACAAAAGGTATAACACACTAGAAATTATTTTCATAGGAAAATGTTTGGCTGCTGAAGGAATCATGTGGAAATGCTGGTTTTGTTTTGCTTATTATTAGTCTGAATTCAGGTTCCATTGCATCAAGGCCTTGTATTTGTCAGGCTTCTCAGCTGAAACCAGATGACATTTGGAACAAAGCTGATTTTATGAAGATTATTTCCTAGAGTCTAAAACCCTGTAAATGCAGCCAGTTTATTCAAACATTACACAGTTTCCAGAGTAATATATGTCACACAAATAAAATAAATCATGGATTTAGGGAGAAGCTAAAGTGTTGTCAACTGGGCTGTAAATGTTTCAACATAATAAACAGTATAGTGGAATAGAAATGGCTCCACAGTTGAAGATTTCAGTTTGTGATCAAGGGACAAAAGATCTGATTTAGACAGGAGAGAAAAAAAGTGCATTGTGTTCAATTTTAACAATGAAGATGCTCTAAAAGAAATAGCATATATTAGGATTGTCAGTGTGACAGATGGTTGTGCTGTATGTAATAAAGTCAAAAGATACTTTGACAAGAAATAGGATGGATCTGACAGTTCACAAATCAGAATCTTGGGCTGCACAAACGGGAAGATATAATTGAATGTGTGCTAAGCTGATGCATAGTTAATTTTTCACAACCCAAGGCAACAGGATATGGGGAGATGGACAGGAGTGTTTGCAGGTTGATAAAAGACAGAGCAGAGGAAGGATAGCATGAATAAAAAAGGGGGAAAAAGGCACTATTCTGTGTCTGTAAAATATTATTTTCAGTAAAATATTATTTTCAAGCAAGGTTGTACATCTTGAAAAAACAAACTGAAACAGATTTCAATGGTATTAGGCTTTAGCTAAAATTATTGGATCTCTTAAAGTAAAACTGACTTATCTTACTGTCAGGAAGAAAATATATTTTATTAACACTGTTTCTTAAAATATTCTTAGTAAGTAAGGTCTCTTCAAATAAGATTTTCATCTCTTTTGACACAACTATATTGAATTAGTCTTTCTCAGGCCAGTTACATCAATTTTGACTAATATTATTTCAAGATAAAACTCCATGTAAGAAAATTTGAAAAGTGACATATATATTTAGAAAATGAATAAATCAAATAAAGGATTACCCATTTTCCCTTTAATAAGTGACAATATTATCTCTGTGTTCTTATGTAGGGCTTCTGTATTATTATCACAGAGAAAATATCTCAATTTTAAGTTGAAAATACACATCTTTCAAATTCTGAATATTATAGGTCAAAAACTCCTTATATAAAAATGTGGAATGGATAAAATATAATGGCTCCATAGTTGAGGATGTTAGGAGAGGAAAGGAAGGCCCTAAGAACCCAGCATCTGGTTTCAGGTAAGTCATGAGCAAAATGAAGGTATCAAGGCAGGCAGTGGAAACACATAATCCATACTCTTAATCACTTTTCCATACCAACTCATGAGCAATACCTATCAAACCTTCCCTTGCTGGTTACCCTGAGCAGTCATATATACATTTAAGACAGAAAAAAAAAAACCTGACACTAATGTCAAAACACTTTCAGAATAAATCCCAGAGTAGACAAAAATACTACTGTAATTTCTTTAAAAAATCAAGCAAGTTTGTACATCTTCTATGTAAAGAAAACAGTGCTCATAGATATTTTTTGCTTAGAGCTCAAACTAAAAACAGCACTACTAGATGCTTTAATAATCTTTATTGCATCATATTTGTGAATATTATACTACATCATTGCCATCTGTGGCAATTCATAAATCACAGAGCAATAAAGCCTCCTAATAAATCTTATACTCACTCTCTTCACATTATTGACCCCTTTTATTTGCTGATGCAAGAACTCTTCCATATGTTGATGCCACATCTGTGATCTATGTATCATTATCTTTTATGTCTAATATCATTTTCTATAAATCATTACCCTTTTTCCTTGAAGATGGCCCTTCAGAATGAGTTGTTCTGTGCTTACGTGAGCATTGCTGAAAAGTTGGATGTGTAGCACAGCTTACCACTCCCTTGCTACTCTGAGGAAATTTGCAGGTGATTGTTGGGGGAACTTTCATGTTTTGTTTGTTTGTTTGTTTGTTTGTTTACTAGCCTCACGCTGTTAACTCTATGACTCTGGGGGGCCAACACAGAAGTTATATCACAATCAATGCACTGTGTCTCATGGCCTTGTGTATGTTCTCATCTTTAACTATGGCACTGTCCTGCTGCGTGACATTCTCCTTCCCCATAACTCAACGGTAGTTCTACTTCTATCAGTCTCCATCTGCTAACAAGTTAATCATGAAGGATTTATTTGGCACTCATAATGTCTCAAAGTGATTTAGTTGTTTTATAAATGTTTAATACAAAGGATTGTGCTGTAGTGAGAACAAGTTAAGGATGATTTAACAGTGAACTTGAGGGGTTGGTTTAAGAGGTTAAAGTCAGGCATACACTAGTTCTTCAAAACATCCAGGTTGGAGCTCCTGCAGAAAAGCCTAACTGCAGTTTGTGTTATATTTCTTTTGCCTGCCAACCTCTCCAAGTATGTGCAGTTTTGACAGTATCTGTTGCCTTACCAGGTGACAGGGCATTGCTGTGAAGAAAGGAATTTGGATAAATTTCAACTTTCATTCACCATTGCAGATTTATAATTTCAAGCAGAAATCCATGGTTGCCAATGAAAGTAGGTCGGCTCTTATATTTTACAGATTCTCAGTCTAATATATATTTCATGTTATATTACTTTATTTTACTTTTTTGTAGCACTAGGGATTAAAAACAGAGCCTTGCACATGTTAGACAAGAGATTTTCCATTCATATACATCCCTTTTTACCTTTTGTTTTGAGACAGGGCCGCCTAAGTTGCCCAGGCTGGCTTCAAACTGCCTCCATTTCTCAAGGAGCTGGGATTACAAGCGTACACTACCATGCCTGATTGACATGATGTCACTTTAAATTATCAGAGTCCATACTGTTGGGAGTCTCCCTGAGAACTCCCCGGGCCTTTCAAACATGGCGGCGGGCAAATTGCCAGTGGGCAGATAACAAGTTCTTTTGAAAACCTTCTAATTGGTCCTCCCATCTTCCTTGATGGTAGACAGTTCGTGCCCCCCATGAATTTTATGCAGGGTGGACATGTGTGCACCCTAGGTGATGGCCTGACCTTTACTATGATTGGCCCAGGGAGCTTCCTGGTTTAAGATAGCTGACTCTCACTTTCTATATAAGCTAGCACCAGCTTGCAGTAAAGTGCTTCATCTTTGTCACTGCTATCTGTGTGTGTGCATTTTAATCTCCGACAACGAACCTTGGCCTTTCACATATACTACTCAAAAATCACAAAATCTGTAACCCTATTTGAATAAAGCACAATTTTATCTTAAAATTTGATTTATTTTGAAACTTTACATGGTAACACAAAGCATTAATGATGAATGGGATAAATATTGAATCTTCAGCATTAAATAAGAATAACTCCACAACAAATATATTTTATGTTGTTATATCATTTGACATATACTTAAAATATAAAATGATTGTTTTAAACAGCTTTTTCACCACTGTTACCAAAAGACCTAACCAGAATAATTGTCAAGGAAGAAAAGTTTACTTAGGCCTCACGGTTTTAGAGGTTTCAGTCCATAGGAGGCCAGTTCCATTCCTCAGGGCTCAAGGTGAGGCAGGACATCATGATGGAAGAGTATGGCAGAAGAAAGCAGTTCGCATGATGATCAGGAAGCAGAGAAAGAGACTCCACTCACCAGATACAAAATATATACCCCAAAGCCACATCCCCAATGACCTACCTCCTCCAGTTACACCCTAACTGCCTTCAGTTTCCACTCAGTTAACCCCTATCAGGGGATTAATTCACTGATTGGGTTAAGAATCTTACAAACACAATAATTCCCTCTGACTCTTCTTGCATTGTCTCACACATAAGCTTTTGGAGGACACATCACATATAAATCATTAACAATGGTTTTATTAATATTAAATAAATATCATTTGTGGATCCGTAAAGGTTTCAAAATAAAAACAATTAACATGCTAATAATGCAAATAATATACCCCTTGCAATTAGAATAATTTGCAAGAGTGACTTCAATTCTGCTTAGATAAATTGAAAAAATAACTTAATCACAAAATTCTTTCACATATGCTCAAATAAACTTACTACGCTAAGAATCTGAACAGCACACACTTAACAGAAGTGAAAAACAAACAAGAAACAGAACAATCAAAAAGTGTATCTTCATTGGATGTCATAAGTTCAACATGTAAAAGAATAAGAAGGCACTAAAAGCCTCTTCTCTGAAATCTCACTTTCTTGGTAACAGAATGGGGAAATCTTATATATAAGTCTCTCTTCATGATGACTGTGGCTTATAATAGATTATATATATATATATATATATATATATATATATATATATATATATATATATATATATACCGATGATATAATCAGTCCCCTTGTGACCACAATTTCATTGACAAGGAAGTACTCACCTGCAGTTGCTTACATCTCAGTGGAAAATCATCATGACAGAAATGGGTAGTCATGTAATGATGAAATAAATAAGCAATGTGATGCATTCAGTCGACATTAAGAGGAGAGTTTCAGAGACTGTATCACTGTCCTAAAGTGTTCTCCTACTTCATCCTACTCCTATCCTCATAACAGGGCCAAACTCTCAGAGTTTTGTTTATTATTGTATTTTCCCCTTAGACTCACCTAAGCAATGATTTTAATCAATATCGGCTCAATCGGTAGACAAACTTCATCTAAAATGAAAATCTAAGCATTCTTCTGAGTGTTATTATGAATATTAAACCTGAATTATCCATTCACACAAATACATTTCTGAAAGCAACACAGTCATAACTTTTTATATTTTTTCTCAATTTCCAAAAAATTATAGCAATATTTGCTAAGGAATTTGTCATACAACTCATCACAATGATTTAAAAGTAAGATTTACTATTTTTAAAATTTCCATTTTGATTTTTGGTATTATATTGCCCTTATTATGTTATATTACTAGATTTAAAAAAAAAATGATTTTTGGAATGCTTCCACATTTTCTCTCTAGGTCTTATCCAAAAATCCTTATTTTAATTTCTATTCTGTTTTATCACTAACTATCCCTTCCCTTCTATGTATTAGGAAAATAATAAATTTTGACAATTTTAAGGTAGTCACTTAGAAATCTTGGAGGAGTAGCGTCCTCTCACCTTCTCCACTTTATACAACATCACTGTCAGGCTCTGTGTGTGAGCATGCATATACTTACCCACCTTTATTTCTCAGTCATGTAATCTGAATTTTGCCATACCTATGAGCTAAGAGCTATCCTCACAAAACAAATAATTAATCATGCCCTCTCCTGCTGGTACATCTAGTTATCCCCCAATGCCTACAAATTTTAATCTAAAACTTTTGTTATGATGTAATATAAAGCCTAGTGTTTCAAAATATTCCCTTTGTGATCAACAGCTCATGTTGCAGGTTCAAAGAGTTTCTCATATTTCCCACATGTGCAATGATTTGACAGTTTTTGAAACTTTCTTTCCCTTCTTCTTTTCCTTCTTCATAGTTTGCCTTTCATCTTCTCTGGCAGACAATATACAACCGATCCTCCAGGGCCTACGTTCAAACTCACCTCTCTTTTGGAAGCCTTGTTTTATGCACTTCTTTTACTACATGTTCAAATGATTTGGCTATTATATATGATGAATATCTATTAAAAATTTACATGCTTGCTTGTAAATGAGCTTCTTCAGGGCAGAAAATTTCTAATTCATCTTCAATTCCCAGTATTTCACACATTGCCTAGCACTGGCATTCATAAATATTTATCAAATCGAGTAAATGTCTCTAATCTTAAATATGCAAATGAAGTCTATATATCTTATTGAAATAAACATGCTTAAACTTAGTAGTTAATTATAGATAGATGTTATATAACTATATTTTTAAAGTTCTGTCATGTTACATTTCCACCAAAATGTTCAAGAAAAGATTCAGGATAAATGCAATTGTAAGGAATACTTTCCTTGTTTGATAAATATAATATCTCTTCCAGTTTCAGTGGCACACACCTGTAATCCCAGACACTTGGGAGGCTGAGGCAGGAGGATCGTGAGTTCAAAGCCAGCCTCAGCAATTTAGGGAAGACTTAGCAATTCAGTGAGACCTTGTCTCTAAATAAAATACAAGAAAAGGGCTGGGGATGTGGCCCAGTGGTTAAGTGCCCCTGGGTTCAAAAAGAAAAAAAGAAAAAAGAAAAAATAATATATTCCTGACTAATTCAACCATAGCAAGTCCTTTTATGGAATTTAATCCTCTAAGCCTATTCAACAAAGTTAATGGTTGTTTCACATGAGTGATAGTGATGTATTGAGATTTAAAGGAGGGTGCAGAAGATAACACAGCAGAAAGCAGATATAATGTTTAAAATATAATTCCTCTAAAATGAAAACAAAATCTATAAGAGAGAGTTCCATAGAAGCATAATGTTCCATTTCAGGCTTTCAAAACAGATTTATAAATGAAACATTTCATAAACAATGAATAACGTGCACTTAAAGAACCTCACACAGAGGAAAATTGCAACTGAGTATGCATAATTTGCACTACAGTAATCTTATTTTCTAGCAAAAGCAATGAATCCTGTCACCAAATGGCAAGCAAAGGCATGTGGTGGAATGCATGCTGATGTTACTGAAATACTCTTCAGAGGAACATGGAGATAAGAAAATAATTGTGATGTTGTCTATGTGTAATTTTTAACTGGAAATAAATTTATATGAATAATTCAACACTTTTTTCATTAACATATTGATATATAGTTCAGATGATTAGGTCACTCATAGATGGAGGAATTGAACATTAAGTTTCATCTTAGGGGGACACTCTTTTCTCCTTTGCATAATTATGTTTTCTAGAAATTCCACTTCCTTCAAATATATCACTTTCTTTTTTTTTTAAGAGAGAGTGAGAGAGGAGAGAGAGAGAGAGAGGAGAGAGAGAGAGAGAATTTTTAATATTTATTTTTTAGTTCTCGGTGGACACAACATCTTTGTTGGTATGTGGTGCTGAGGATCGAACCGGGGCCGCACGCATGCCAGGCGAGCGTGCTACCGCTTGAGCCACATCCCCAGCCCTATATCACTTTCTTCCAAGCATGAAATTCTGGAACTTAAAGTAGCCTTTTAATTTGGTCTTTTTATTTGCATACACATTAACCAATAGTCTCCCAGAAATTACTAGTGCCCCCATGAATTTTGATGCCCCTATATTGAGGTATCATCAGCTGTTATAACCTACCAGGTCATGGGGGAGCTTGGATTGTTAATACTAGTTTCTTTCTCTCTAAATGTGTTACAAGTAGTCAACTACATAGTTATTTCTGAAACTAAAGTAGAAAAACAAATCAATCATCTTCTTAATGAAGTTAAAAATGTAAGTTTTAATAATATGGTCAAAAATAAAGTTGAGACTTGTTTTTGTTTACCAAAATTCTCTGATTTACTTTTACCCCCAAATCATCTTATTCAACAATTACATCGCATGATGCTTAGACAATAACTTAAATACAGGAGCATAGTGTGAACTTCATTCTTGTGTTTTAGATAAAAAGTGATAACAGAGATTATAAAATAGCTCAGAGAAATAAGTAAGTTATTTGCAAATTTCCTAGTAAATACATTTGTCTAAAACAACATACCTGAATACCATGATGATTGTCATTTATGTCACATTTTCTAGCCCTGTTTGAAGACGGCATTGAAATAATTACCAAGGCATAAAACTCAAATGAGGGAAGTTATAGAACTCCTTGGCAAATATTCATTCTCACCTTCCATGGAAGGAATACATTTTCCTGTCCAATTGACACTGAGCATAATTTTAGGATTCATTAGTCTAATGGGATGACTGTGGAAATGTATGAACAGAACTTGAAAAGTTCTGTATGATTTCACTTGGCTTATTGTGCTTCCTTCTTCATAGGAAGAACATACCTAAGTTATCTTCAGATTTCAAGATGATGAGAACTTGGTGAATTTAGTTACAGCTAGGAAACAAGCCCAATGGAGCAAAATCTAAATAAGCTGAATTCCTGCCAGTCCATAGCTGAGTAAGAAATAGAGACTTATTTGTATATATCACCAAGATTTTTTTAAAACCCAATACAATTATGGATACAGATCACTAATACACCAAGAAAATCATTTCATCTAAATACAAAGAGTTTGAAGACTTTGAAAGTCCCTAGAGTGTGAGAATATTGATTTGGGTGGGTCAAAAGTTGAAAAATGTGAAAGTTTAGTTTAGTTTTGCCTTTAAAGAAATTAACAACTGAAGATTTTGAAAGGTAGCATTCCTGGTGAAGAGATAAAGAAGAAAAAAGCAAACATAGACAAATCTTAGGAATCTTGTTAGTGCAAAAGAGAAGACTGATAATAGAATGGATGTTAAAGGACAAAGAAGACATTTTTGTTTTCTTCTTTTTTTTCCCTCTAAAAGTACAAAGGATCTAAATATATTTACAATTAAAAGAAAAACAGCACTGAAGTCGAATTAAAATGCAAGGCAAAGAGTTATTGACTGATTTTAAACAAAGCTCTAGCTCAGTTGGGCTATGAATGACATTCAGCACACAGTGAAAGAAAGGAAACAAATTGTTCCTGTGAGACAGAAGGATATAGAAAATAGTGATGCTGTAGAAAATTCTAGAGACATGAAGAAGATGTGACCACATAGATTAGCTAAAATGAGGGGCTGGACACTGGTGTTGCTCATGATAAATGACTTATACTTGCAATAATTCTAAGTAATGCTTTGAAGACCAGGAAAAGAATACAGTGATTTGGGGGAGTTATTTTGTCCCAGATCTTTCATATGTGGCTTCTCTGTCTCCCTTCTTTCCTGCACGTTACCCGCAGACTTCCTCACTCTTCTGAATTAATCCTTTAATGGCACACCAGTAGCCAAGTGGCAAAGTTTGCTTTCCTCAGTGGTGATCATTAGGTTAGGATTCAATGGTGTGCATCCACCATTGCTCTCCTTATGCCCTCTAGAGGAATATAATTCCGTGTCCAAGTATATAACCCGTCTATTTTTCCAACAAGCTTCTAAAATTATGTTCCACATATGATGATTCCCATTCCTTCATTGTCTTAAATGATCTCAATTCTAATCTTCTGTTAGAATATTTCTCTGTCTTCAGTTATTTTATGTTGATTTCTCACAGTGCAGAATTCTTCAGCTCTCACAGTCTTTCATCATTTACTTAATATAGCACAGATTTGTTGTTTCCTCTCCATGAATCTAACATATAATTTCCTTCTCTCCCCAAGTCAGATTCAAGCACTTGGGACAGGAGTGTGAGAATGTATTGATCACTTCCTTTATGCCCTGTGCTTACAAGTTTGTGCTATCTTTTTGTGAATATCAATACACATTTCTCTCTTCAACAAAGAAATAATAATAATAACTGAATTTCCAAAAATCTGACTTTATTTGCACTACTAATATCACTATCTCTTCTTGGTAATGTTTATCCTAAAACCTGACCTTCACTTGCCCTGAAGATTTCACTGGTGCAGCTAATTCAATATGTCATATCCATTCATTTCTGTTTCTTATTTTCAGTATAGAATAACTATAATTTGACCTTGGAAAGAAGAGAATCAAAGATTTACTCAAATAATTTCATCTTTCACATAAACAAGAAAACTACTTTCTTTTGAAAAATAAGGTACAGAGATAAGAATACAAGTCGTATAAATTACACAAATATCACTTTTAAGGAAATGACAGAATATTTGTCAATAACAATATGATATTCTCAGGGTAGTTATCTTCCACTCAACAATAAAAAACTAACTAAATCTTGAGATAATATTTTCAGGTCTAACTTAACCTTTAACTTCCCCACATTGCAGACACTTTAGGGAAAAATTACAAAAACAAAAAGTAAATTTGCTGCTGTCCATACAAAGAGATACTATATAAAATAGACTTGTAGAATTCAGAGAGACCTTTTTGAGTACTGAAGTAAAAAAACAATTTGCTCCCTTCACTCCCCAAAACACCCATTTACCCATGGAAGTTATTTACAGAAAAAAAAATTTGTCACTCATTTTCTCTTCATGTTTCCTTTGAAGTACTCCTTAGCAATTTATGTTTGGAAAGAAAGAGCAGATGTCTAGGATATAGAGCAGGCATAATTTTTAGTTGATGTACATCTTGATGCAATTTGTTTTGTAGAAATAGTGTAAGACCATAGATATCAGAACAGTTAGTTTAATCTTCTTATCAAAAATTCAAGGTTTTCCATAGACAACCTGTTAGAAATTTTTCTTGCCTTTTTCTTAAGTATTGAAATTAACCATTTACAATTTTTATAGAAATTGATACGTACATATTTCTAATTTTTCTCTTGAGAAAATAAAAACCTGATTTTTTACATAAAACTAACTACATTAAAACGTGTGGTGTATGTGAGGGAGAATACAGGTGTGCAATAAGGTACACAGACAGAAAGCAGTATAATTAGTGATCTCCCAGACTTGAAGAGCAAATTCAATACTAAATTTTTCTTAATTTAACATGCATTATTAACAAAATACATTTAATATATTTGAGTATTTACACATTCTTATTAATTATGACCTATGGAAAAAATATATAAGAATTATGTATTACTTCTCTAATTTTTCTCTATTTTCCAAAAATTTATGATTGAAATTGCCTAAAATTAAGCTCATAAGAATCTAAATTCTGTAATGTGACTGTCATACACTATAAAATTGTTTGAAATTAGAGCATTTAAATTATTTAATTTATGGTAAATGTACATTTTATGACATTTTCTGTCTCCTATTTACATTCAGATATGAATAGTGATAAAATTGCATAAAATACTTTTTGTTTATTATCTACACATATAAGAAGGAAAAGTCAAATTGTTTAATAATAAAATATTAGGAATAAACCTCATGGTTTATATTTTCTTACAGAAAAATTTCTATCATATAGCAATTAATTTGTATAAGTTGGGTTTCATATTCATAAACTGAAAGAAAAATGGTTGAACACATTTTAATTATTTCATATGTTACTGAAATTTTAATATTAGAGAAGTATAAAAATAGAAATACTTATAAATGTTAAAACGGATGGATGGTGTTTGAAAATTTTTATTTATTTTTATTTTTGACAGAAGCTTATTTTGAGTTTCATGAAGTTGTTAGACAGCTGTTTAGTAATGTGTATTATACAATGCATATTTAAAGCCAAGAGAGAAATACAGATTCCTACCAATGTCAAAATAAAAATAAATTTTAAAAAACCACAAGAATCATGATCCATATTCAGAAATCCTAAAACTGAAACATATATTATAATTACATTAATTTAAACAAAGCTTTTTCAGAGTTTATATTTCAATTATTATCGGGCTACTAGCTTAATCCTTTCAGTTTTAAAAAGAATTAAATTTAATATTTATAATTGGCTGTATATTCAAAACTCAACTACTGAATTTCTCAAGCCTTTCTCATGTAATTAGCTTTTCTTCTGATAGCTTATACTACAGATTAATAAATACTCACAATAAATGTCACTGAAATTGTAGTAGTTTCAAACCAAAATTATCATACTATTATCAACTTAGTATAATTTGAATTTATCAAACCTTGAAAATTTTGGATTATCCTAATACAGACTTGATGTTTTTATTTCTATTTTTTAATACATGTAAAGAAACTTGGATAGATATTACCTTTTATGAAAATTACATACTTTGTTATGTGACATATAAACAAAATTTTGGTCATTTAAAATGAAATTCTATTTTTGAAGGATTGAATAAAAATGAAGAAACTAATGACTTCCCAGAAGTTTAGATAAATTGAAAACAAAATTTACTAAAGAGTGGTTGAGAAGTAACAGTAATGTTAATTTCCCCAAACCATCTTCATTCTTTTAATGTTTCTGCACTAACTCTCTGACTCAGTATCAATAAAATGAATTTAAAGTAGTTTTCTTAGAAACATTAAAGAGTATTGATTACTAAATCTGTCTCTAAACTCTTTCCTTCTTTGGCCCATTATTATAATTGTCACTATTTCATCTTTGTAAAGTCTTTCCTGACAAGCCACTATTCTTTCTTATTTTTGTTTATTCTTTGTATTGGTTAACTATCTATGCTCTTTTGCAAACCGAGTCTATAATTAAATATTTCTGTATTTGCTCATTAGCAGTACTTGTTATGTATACATGCTTGTCCTTGCCAAATCCTGAACCAAGGATAGAGAATACAATAGTGAGCAAAATCAGTTAGGGAGAGCTTATTAATTATGAAAGAGGAGAGAGAATGAAGCCATCACACAAATAAATGTAAAATTAAATGTGTGATAAATCTTGTGAAAGCAAATTTTATGATAAGATGAGGGACCTGTCCTTCTTGGAAAAAATAGATAAAATTGGTATTTCATATTATCTTATGATGTTCCATTTGCTGGTTCTTTTCACTTTAAATGAATATATGTTGACTTCTAATTTGTATGCCATCACAAAGAAAAATACAATGTACCATTTTAAATCAGGTAATTTAAAGCTAGGCACATAGAACATAAAACTGACAGCTTATCATCATGCACACATATTAAAATTTTTATTGTCATAGAAATCCTAGAATAATCCACTGTTATATACTACATTTCTAGAGATACAACTTCAAAAACATAATAAAAATAAGATACATCTCTTTACTAAAGTAGACTGATTGGACGCCCTTTTGTCTGGCTTCTTTCTTTCCTCAATTCAATATTTGTTTTTTATTATTTTTACAGTATGTTTTAATTTGGTAGAAGACTAAATTTTACTGGTTAAAATATAATTTATGAAGTTTTACAACATTCAATTAAAAAAAGGGGGGTGGCCACACTTTGATCTGGTAAAGAAATGCTGATTTAGTATCTAATGACCTTTTTCTTCTTTAGAGGAAAAAATCCTATAAAGTAAAATTTAAGTATATCATCTCTTTTCCAAAAGATGATTCAAGCACAAGGACAGATTTATAAGACTGAATACACTTCTTTTGACATCTTGAATTCCTTCTTAATTTTACCCTAGAACTGGTGTTTTGTACAAGATTCAACAGGACAATGAGGCCTACCCATGTGCAGGCCTGCCCTTTTGTAGATATCATGCTGAGTTCCCCACAAGCACAGAATTATTGTGGATTCACCAAACCCAGAAATCTATAAATAAAAAAAATTTAAAAAAGGAGGGCATTGATATCCTCCAGAAGTCACCCTTTTCATTTGCATCAGTACTTTCTGTAACTGCAGAAAGAATAGTATGTTTTTCTATAATGAATCATCAAATTCTTTCTTATTTTTGTTACTTCTTTGTATTGGTCAACTATCTAGCCTCAAAGTCATATTCTATTCCTGTGTATTCCTTCCTTAACTCATTGCTATGCCAAAAGTCAAGAGGTTGTTAGATGTGTGCTATTAAGAAATGAAACAGAGAGTCGAGTTTGTGTAATATTTCTATCATTTTGGTAGAATGAAATTGTTATCATATAATTCTGGTGATTCTGTTTTCAAGTTAAATGTTCTTATATTCTTGCATTTACAACTATCATTGCATAATATTAAATGTATGTCAAATTCCATGCTAATATTTTAAAATATTAACTTTTCTTTGTTCAAAACAGTAATAGCAAATTAAAACACCATGGCAAAACCAAGGAGAGATCATTGAATAAAAGAAAAAAAAAGAGTGTATGTTAACAATTTTAACAGAAACAAAAGACTAATGTTCATTTTTCATTTGGGTCTTACACGTTATTTAATCAGTCCTCAATAGCCTCAAGTGATCAAATAGTCTTTTTTATTTTTCAAGTCAATGGGGTCAGTCATGCAACAATTTTTGTCCCATCTCAATAAATTTATAATCAATACTTGGTTTTAGAAAAGCAAAACTATTCATTTATATTAGGAAATAAAATCCATTCTTCAATACCATTTCTTGCAGTAACTTGCAATACAGTAGCTTAAACTCTAAAGAGACAAAGGTAAAAATTAGGGGCAATTGTTTTTGTGTGTTAACTGGCCAAACAAGGAAAAATGTTATCACTTTTATCAGATACGATATAGGTATCTCTATAAATAAAGTATCATGAGCATATATAAAAAGATTTTCTATTATACTATTATCAAAATAGGTTAATATCAGGAAGATCTGGTTAGGCATTTTGGTCTCTTATTATATGATACAGATAGCAGGTCTATGAAGGTGTTTATAATTGTTTTCTTGATACTCCTTTGTTCCTATTGTTCCTCCCAGAACCATTACTTGTCTATACCATGAAGGACTTGAAATATGTCTGCAGCAACAAAATTTCATTACTTTTCTAATTAATATTAAAATTGTTATTTTCCTTAAAATTGCATATGGACCTTAGAACAACACTATCATCATCCAAATTCTCAAATATAAAGTATTTAAATTGAGAATAACCTGGTCAAGGATCAATCAACTATTTTGTAGTGTGAAAATAGAAAAATATACAGCTATCAGGACAATAAAATAACTAATGAGAAAGAATGTTTTTAAAGTTCTGTTTCATGCTAAAAATTTGTTCATAATTCTGTTAATACTTACTGTAAATATATTATTAAAAATCTACACAGAATATATGTATGAGCAATTACATTGAAATTCTAGATTTCAGAATACTTTGTTGTCTTGTCCTTGAAATGTGTACATTAATAATTAAAACTAAGTTTTCAACTTAAAAAACAAGTAAAAATACAAGACAATGCATTATCTTAGTTATATAACATAGTTTTGGGGCATGGAATGTAAATGATTATTAAAGGGATATTAGTTTGCCTGTTATTTTTACCATTAATTAAGGTTTATATATTCTGCTTACCTTGGAGAACCCATAATCTATGGAAGAAGAGCAGAATAGTTTTTGTGTTTATTGCTTTGAAAGCCAACATTTATTTATTTATTTATTATTTATAATATTTTTAATCAAAACCTATAATCTGTCATAATTAAGCAGAACAGAGATAATAGAATGCCTATTCCAAGGCATGGTGATAGCTCTACTGAGATTGGCACCTCTCATATTTCACCTCTGTTTTATTATTAACTTGTAAGATATATAAATATATATAGTTCATGGGAAATAAATAATCCTCGTATAATCTTATGAGAAAAAATATTCATCGATTCTATGAGTTTTTTCCTATTTTAAGAATGGCGTGCCAATGAACAGGATTCTATTTTATGGCATTATGTGTGCATAGGGTGTGCAAATGGAGAAAACCTTAAATTTTATTCATTTGGGTTTAAACTGAGATCATCTAATACACATGAAAAAGTTAGAAAATCTTATAATCCATAGCTTCAGAGACTAGATAGTATCTGTTTCATACAATTATTCCTTCCTCTATTTTTTTAATGTCTAAATTTATTTGGGGAGATTCTGCTAGGGTCTTGATGAGGAAGAGAAAAAAAAATGGTTCTTCTTTCTACTTTGAGGGCAGGAAGAGAGAGAAAGTCTCCCAAACTAGGGGAAACCATAAGTGAGATCTATAAACATGTATAATCCAGTTACTTCTCCCTGAAAATAACTCTCAAGTTTTTAATTGGGTTATTATTTTAGTCAGTTTTTCTTTTCTGTGACTTAAAGCCTTGAGAAGAACGATGTAGAGGATCAAAAGTTTTCTTGTGGCATATGGTTCCAGGGGTCTCAGGTCAGAGACAGTCAACTGCATCATTCTGGGTCCAAAGTGAGGCAGAACATCATGGCAGAACATCCAGCAGACAAAGGCAACTCAGAACATGGCAAACAGGAAGCAGAAAGAGAGTCCACTCAACCTGGACAGAGCATGAGCCCCAGAGGCACACACCTAGTGATCTTTCTCCTCTAGTCACACCCTACCTGCCTTTAGTTACCACCCAGTAAATTCATTAGTGGATTAATCTACTCATTAGTTTAAAGCTAACATAACCCAATAATTTAACCTATAAAAATTCTTGCATTTTATAATAGATAAGCTTTTGGGGGACACCTCATATTTAAACCATAACAGGTACTTATTTTTTCTATAGGGTTATAAGAGGGTTTTTTTTTTTTTTTACATATTCTGGATATGGACCACTTATCAGACATATGGTTTGCAAATATTTTCTTCTGTAGGTTTCCTTTTCCTTCTGTTAATTGTCTTCTTTGACATGCAGAAACATTTTAGTTTGATGTTATTCCATTTGTAAATTTTTTGTTTGTTATCTGTGTTTTTGGTGTCATTCAAAAAGTCATATGAAGACCAATGTCGAGGAGCTTTTCCTATGTTTTCTTTCATGAGTTTTAGGACTTCAGGTCTTATGTTTACATCTTTAATCCATTTCTAGTTAGCATTTATGTATAATGTAACATAAGGATCCAATTCCATTCTTTTGCATGTGGATATCCAGTATTCCCACAACCATTTATTGAAAATACATTCATTTCCCATTTTGCATTCTTTCTGTGCTTGTCCATAATAAATTGACTGTGTACTTATAGGTTTATTTATAGGCTGTCTTATAAAATAGATTCCATAATGGCCAATGCCCAAACAGTACTCCCACTGCAGAAGAATAGCAATAATCTTCATTCTGGAAACTACCAGAAACAGGAATCCATACATTTATGCACACTCTACCCTAGGCTACTAATTAAGGTCCACCATGCCTGATTATTTATTTGCGTGAATCTAATGAGACAGAACGTACTTATAAAACATATGTGGAGTGGGTTTATTACTTATAGCTAGGCAACCATGACAGAATCCTTGAATCTATTATAAATTGATACCTGAAGACTCAAGAAAGTGCCTGGTGGATGGTGTCTTGCCTGTGTATCCCCTACTTTGAAATATAACTGACAAATCCTGAAAAGCAGCTTGTCCTGGGTTAGAAAACTCAGGGGTCATGAAACATTCTTTGTAAAACTTTGAAGGACATCTTGATTCCAGGAGAGAGAGGAACAAAGTTTGTGCTCTCATGGGCAGTTTTTGCCTAACTGTAGATGTTACACTCCCTAACAGTGACAGGAATATTGTCTGGGCTATTTCAGACAGTTCTTACTCATCCTCTTTGTGGTACAGAGTCTTGATCAGGTCTTGGTTGCATGGTAAGAATACCTTGATTGTCCTAAGATGACTTGTGGTCATTTATAAAGAAGCACATTCAAATAAAGGATTTTAATTAATTAAGAAAAATACATATCACATTACCAATACATGTGATATCTATTTATCTATGGTTATTCCCCACAACTACCCAAAATAAAGGGGGCAGAACTGGATCAGTTCATAGCCACCCAAAGAATTGTCCTACATGTCTATTTTGTTGCACTATTTTATGTGTTGGTTTTCAATGCTATTACCACACTGTTTTGATTAAAATAGCTTTGTAATACAATTTAAAATATAGCAGTATGAAGTAACCAGGTTTGTTCTTGTTCAAGACTGCTATTTCTTTTTGGGTTCTTTTGTTGGTTTCACATTGAAGCAGACTGAATTTGGGGGACCCTTCTGAATTAAGAAGAATTTTGTCTTGCTGAAAGATGGAAACTAAGGGACTACAACCCTTTACCCTGAGAGGTGCTAAAGAAGCTGGGAGCCATATTGCCCCATCTCAGGTCTGTCTGATATAGGCTAACTACAATTCCATATGTACGTTTCCTGTTTCCCCTCTCACTTGAATGGATGCAGCTATCTCGTCTTCCCTGCCTCTTCTCCACAAAAAATTCTGCTCAACTTCACAGACTTGACGATAAAATTTTTGAGACAATAAACTTCCTTCAATCTTCATTCAAAGGTGGCTTTGAATAAAATTTTGAAAAAAAATTTCCTACAAATTTGACAGAATATTTCTTGAGCAAAGTAGTAGTCTAACCTCTTTCCCAGCAGCTCTGTTAGAGCCCCCTGATAGCAATGAGTTTTAGAATTGAAAAAATGTGTATATATATATATTTTTTTTTTCATACATACATATTTTATTATATATATAATTTACATATTTTAAATGTCACATATTATATCTGTGATATAATTTATATATATATATATATATATATATATATATATATATATATATATATGCCTTTACAGTTTTGATAGTGATGACATTTAGACTGAATCTAATTACCTTATGTTAATATAAATATTTTAACAATATGAATTCTTCCAATTAATGGACATGGAATAGCCTTATCTTCATTTGTGTCTTTTTCACCACAGTTTAGTTTTCAGTATACAGATTATTCTTTTTTGGGGGGCGGTTAAGTTTATTTCTAGTTTCTTTAATTCTTTTTAAGTTCTGCTTTAATGAAAAAAGACAAAAGTTGTGCAATATCACTAATCATCAAGGAAATTAGAATATATATATATATCCTTGATAGTGGTGATAGATTTCACATGCATAACCTTATGCCCAACTCAATGAACTGTATATATTACATATACACAGCATTTTTCATGTTGATCATATTTAATAAAGTATTTTAAAAATGAAAAAGGAATATTTTCCTGAGGGTTATAGAAATGCAGTAGATGACTTTATAATGCACCTAGGGAGGCTAATGAAGTGCATTTTTTTTTTGAGTCTTGTCAAAGCTTCATACACAGCCAAAGTGAGGTATGAAAGAAAGCCACAAACTTCCAGTGATAGGAATTAGGTAGGATGGACAATAATGATTCATCAGTGAATAGGAAGTGTGAAGATTAGAGGATTTTCTCCCTTTCTTTCAATACTGGGCTGTCTTCTAAGATTTGTTTCCCTGTTGTGAGGAGAGGAAATATAAAGGTGACCTCAGTTGAATTTCCCTACAATTGAGGGAAATTGAGATGGAAGCTGAGGGGAGATTTAAATTATGAAATGTAGTGTATGGAATACGAATAATAGCTGCTATGAAAGTTTATTTTAAATATATACTTTTATTTACACAAATAAGTCTGTAATTTATTTGAACCTTCTTGATTGAAACTGAAGAACCATTGCATAATTTTAGGAATATGATGTGTTGGTGACAAAACATAAAGGGCATCAGGCTCAAACAGAACTTCTTCTACTTTCATGCCTCTGTGCAAACCTTGTAACTGCTACACTTATGTAAAGTGAAGTTTTATTTGGCAAACTTCCAAGTAATTATTCTTAGTGATAGAAGTAGCAAGTGAATATTTACTGTCAATCTTCAAATATGTTTCTGATTGTCTATGTCCTTCTTAACTACTGATATTTCATAAAATTCTCTTCACCGAATGTCTTATTCTTATTGCTCCAAATGTTTTTTTAAATAATAATAGTAATTTTCCAATAAAAGCGAATCTTCATCTCATGAGATTTAATGATATGCATATATCGTAGGATATACATAAAAGTATGGTTATACAAATACATTGATGCAAACGTCAAATGAATTCTAGAGAATTGACTTGATTTTTGTTTTTAGCCTTTGATCTGCTAATACCATCTACATTATAGAATGCAGAAGTCATTGAAATCATTACAAAAAAGAATCAGAAAATAAGTGAGTGTTCTTACCTTGAAAACAAAAGAAACAAAGCATAATACAAAGTGAAAAAAATGGATAATGATATCGAAGCACCACTCCTCTGTAGTTGACATATATGTCCCATCAAATTTCAGTGATTGTTACAAATCTCTAAAAATATAAAATACTATCAATCTATTTTCTATTTATACCCTAAGATAATTTTATAATGCATAGATGACTCTCTATTTAATAATTGACATATATTTATGTCTTTACCTACTGATGTTGAACCCTGGTAAAGTGTTGTTTTATTGGCAATCTTTGAACATATTGAACTTATTTTATAACATTTAGAAAAATAAAACTCATATTTACCATTCAATGAGTTTTAGAAACAACAAAACGGTAAAGCATATCATCAAGTAGCACCACTGAGTAATTTCCAGTTGGCAGAGAAATGAGGAAATGAGCTGAAAACCACTAGAGCCACACACCACTAATCTATAAATTGAATTTTCCAGTTAAAAGAGATTTAAATCGCAAATTAGTTAAGACTAGGATAAACAGATGCTGCTTGTTTTGTGCTTCTTAGAAGAAACCAGATCTCCAGAGACTGCATTCAAGAGACAGAATCAAGGCATCTCCACACTGGCCCAGTGCTGGGTTATTCTGGGCATTTGCTAAGACAACTCTCATCTGTTCATAGCCAAAATAGGACCCAGAGAAAGTTTCACTGCCTCTATGTAACTATTGTCAACATTTATAAAAGTAGATTAAAAGCTAAATGGGCTGCCAGTCAAACAAATACAATGAACTATTTGAAAATAAACAAGCTAAATGAATGTATGTATGAAGATTCATACACATTATACAGAGAAATTAAAGGCAACACGAGTTTTGGAATAACCTTATACAAATAAATTCTGCTTTTCTGAAACAGAAATAAAATATAAATAAGAAAAATTCATCTCAGAAAAATCTTTACAATATATTTTAAAAGAGAATAAAGAATTAGAGATAATTATGTCAATCACCTGAACTTCTAAAAACACCATATTACACATATTCCATGCTAGTGGTTCTTATACAGCATTTCCAGTTACCCTGGTAGACTTTAAGAGCTGTCTTATTATAGGGAACAGATATATTTGCTGTTAACACTAGAATAAAGATGAACAAATTTCTACCTATATTTTCTTATTTATCCAAGGTAATACTCTTGCATGCAATGTAAGAGAAAATAGTACCACACACCCTACAGCACTTCGGTGTTCTTATGAGAGGACAAAATGAATTCATCATACTTGATATCAGATTCACACAATTTAATAAAAAAAGAAAACTATAACATTCTTTCCTTTGAAACATTTCTAAAAATAGTCAAATTTAGCTTTCAAAAAATTTAGTTTTTCCAGAAAGAGCAGGAAAAAATTCACTAATGAAGCCTTACAAATACTACTCTGAAAGACACACATTAAAAATACATACTATTAATAAAATGATAAGAAAATATGGATTTTAAAAGGTGGTAAATATATGTAAATATTCATAAGAACAATTATTTAATGAGTTTAATAGGTAATGGAGATTTAAAGTGTGCAAAATGAAAAATAATTTTTTTTTGCTTTGGTAATCAATAGTGTTTAACAATTTTTTATTGATGTAGAATTCATATGACATTAAATTGGCCATTTTGAATTATACAATTCAGTGATATTTAGTTCATTTACAGTGCTGCTCAATCACTACCTCTGTCAAGTTCCAAAATATTTTCATTACTTGAAAATAATATACTGACAAACTCACTTAAATATAAATGTTCTAATCAACCACTGGAATACACAAAAATGGCACCATATGAGAAAATATTGAGGAAAAGAAAACTTTTTATGTTTTCTGAACTATTATGAGAACTCTACCTTGGTAAATTCTTATCACATTATTTTCCATTTTTAATATATGTATATGCATCTCTTTATATGCATTAAAATTTGGAAGCAACTCTAAGTGAGGAAGATGCATGTCTAATTCATTTAACTAAAACAAAGTTAAACACATTTAATGAACTTGTTCTACTTCCCTGTCAGGGTTACACATGTCCTTGGGAGGTCCTTGAGCAGGACCCTCCCAAGGTTGAGGTGGACTGTAGGGCGTGGAGAATATGAGCCACTAAAGTATGAGTAGCAAACATTAGAACTTTTATTTTTCATCTTTTAAATTTGTATTTGAGAAATATGTTTTAAACTTTTATGATATATAATAGCACATCTGTGGTTTTTAAATGAATGACTTTTTAGAAGAACATGATTAAAAAAATTTGGGGACCACTAGATTTTCAGAATCCATTTTGCCGTTTCCATGGATACTTAATACACATTTTGAGTAAACTCTACCCCAAAATCTATTCTTAATAATCCCTGATACAGGCAGTATACAAGTTAATGTGCTTCCTGTATGGCTAAAGTCATGCTCAGTTCAGCCATCATCAATCATCTTGATTCTCTAAATCTTCCTGTCTAATGCCTTTTGGTATGGTTGTATAACTCACCTGTACTTTTACTTATTATGGATAATTTTACTTATTGTTGGATAAGTTTAATTTTCTGAGACTGATTAATTCTTCTGTGGTCTTGGTCTGGTATTGAAAACAGGAATGTTTCAAATAAGCAGATTGCTATTGGTCAGACCTTCCTTGCCTGGAGCTGTCTTTCTCAAAGCATCTGCTGGGGAATGTAATTTTTCCACCTCTACAACTCTTATGTAGGCCATGAATCTATAACCATCCTCAAGGAAAGAACAGTAATAGCAACACACTCTTAACTTGGTTTTTATGAGCAAAATTACTTTAAAATTGTTTATGAGGATCAATGAGATCTTCTTGTACTCAAAAGGTCAGATATTCGAGGTCTAGGGTAATTTTTCTTGATTCTTCAATAAGACATGATTTAGACTGCATATAAATACCTGAATTTCCAGACAGTACACTCCCTAGTAATTTCTATACTTCTCTTAAATATTTTTTATTCTCTGAATTTTCTGTAGATTGCTCTCATGCTTTCAGTTCTCTATCCTCAGAATTATATAATGAGTCCTTCATCTCTCTTAGTGATGTGTTTTAGCCATTAGTGTGTGTGGTGGAAAGACATAGCACATTCAAGGACTCACATTGGGAATCACTGTACTGAGAGAGGCCTGGTTCTCTCTCTTTTGGTTTAGGATTTGTGAAAGGAGCCAGAATTATCTTCTTCTCTGCCTTTTACCCCAAAAAGAATAAGGAACTGGGAGGAAGTAATTGGATATGCCTGGTGATGAACATGCACTTTGTCAACTGTTGGTATTTCTCTTTGATGTTTTTCACATAATATTTATTTTCACATATCTACCATTTGTATCCAACTGAAGCAGTCTGAATAAATGTAATCAAGAATACAGAACTGATATAAATGCTTAGAACATAGATTTTTAGTGAATTAGTAGTTAAGTTTAATTGTGTCTTATCCACAAAACAAATAACATTTTTTAAAAAGTAACCATTTCTTGGGTTACACATTAAAAAACACATGATTCATTAAGGAATATAATAAACCTAATTATAAATACATCAACCTGTTTCAGAGATGTTGATATTCCAGCTACTCCATCTGTGAAAACTGGAGTACCCAGAAGTACTGAAATCATGGCATCTCTATTATCCTGGATATAATGTTGGTCTTTGTCTATTTTGTGGGATGTAAGGGCAGGTATAGGAAATGATGGTGAGTACAGTTAGGGACCAGAATACTTGTCTCCAAAGCATGAAGAATTGCTGGACTGAACACAGTTAAGAAGAAGCAGATGCAGAAAGGGTTTCTACACTTTCACTTATCTAAATGTAACAGATAGGTTTACAGAGACAAAGGAATCCTTCGCCCTTCTTTACCATAGAGAACCAAGTAAACTAGTGAGGACATGTTTTATACTCTTATCAGTCTGGAAATGACACAAGAAAATTTATACTAAAAGCTTTACTACATAGCCTTATTTTGTCATTGTTTGCCTTTTCTCAGCTTGCCACCTGTAGAAACTTGAATTCTTCCCTTTTTTGTCACTTCTCTAAAAATTCGCTGTCATGTGTTGAAGGTGTCATATAAACTTGAATTCAAATCTACTTCTTTAAAAACTACTTGTGTTGTTGGTATCTCCTATATATGTGAATGATTTATTTTTCTCTTGTCCTTCCTTTTTTTTTTTGTAAATAGTGGTTCTTTTTATCTAGAAGCCCAAAGTGGTTATTATTTTTCCTTTAAAATAAAATAAAGTTTGTTTTATTCATTGCTTTATGCTGTATTTGTTTTAATTCTCCGTTTTTTCTCATTTTGTTGTTATTGTTGTTGTTATTGTTAGGACACTAGAACACCATCACCATCTTTTTTTGTTGTTTGTTTGTTTAAAGCTATAGAAAACGTTAATTATCAGCCCTTGCATATGAACATTCACATCATTGTTCCACTGATTCTCCCTTAATAAAAATGTTTTCCAATCCCCACTTATCTCTTTGTATTGTCACAATTTCCAAAATAGGTCTCTTAGCTCCATATTATCTACATTCCAAACATTTCATCTAAAAATCTGGGTTAGCTTTTTCAACCAATTTATTAGCACAGTTATCCATAGAAGGAAATGGGAAGGGGATCTGCATATCTCATGGAACAGAAGGAGAGTTTCCACAGGTGGAGTAGCCAAATTATCAACATCTCTTGAGCAAGTTGATGCGTGTTTATAATTATGTTAGTGGAATCTGAAACTCTCATATATTGTAATTACCCAAGTGGACATGGAAGAGATATCAAAGTCTAGAACAATGAAAGTGATACCAGTCTTGAAAATCAGTATCAGGTCCTTGTTCCCTTGGTATTGAAGATTAAACACCAGAGAACACTGAGGCAAGGGTAGAAAACACGTTTTATTTAAGAGATAGAACAGAAATAGACTTCTCTGAAGAGGAGAAGGGGACCCAAAGCTGGAATCTGTGGAAGGGGGTGTGTTTTGTTCCTTGATAGATTTCGAGTTTTCTTTCTTCCCTTGCCCTCTCCTTTTCCTATCTTGCCTACATGATCAAAAGGCAGAAAAGAGCATTCAGGGGTTATTCATCAGTATCTCTTTGTGTTAAGAGGAGTGATTCCCTAGGGATGTTGGTAACCTTAACAACAGGTTGAGAGGGCTGGGGGAAGGGTTCTGGAGTTGTTAGCATTTTATTTCCTTTTCTTTGAATTAGCCCCCATCTTTCTGACCTGATCATTTGTTGGGTACACTATCTGTCCTTTCCCCTGCAATGTCACCGTTTCACAATGCTCAAATGATTTGGGTTTGAAAAAACGTAAAAAATTATGATTCTATAATTTTTAAAATCTTCCATTCCAGAGATTCTACTTGCACATATCTTAAACCTTATTGGTTGCTTTAATTTTCTTATCAAAATGACAACAAAGTTGAAAATTATAGAGATTGCTGATGTAGAATATGTGTTTTGCACATCCTTTGTTCATCTGGTTATAAGCCTTTTATAATATCTGATTTCTTTATTTAAGATCTTAGAATGGAGCTTAGAGTTTATTAAAAGCCTGTTATTTTCTAGTATCAAATAACAGACTTTAGAGATACTTTGTCCCTTTTCTTTTCTTAAGAGTTGGATTAGGGCCCAAGAGTTTAAAGAAAAGCTAAGTGAAAAAATTGGTAATTGCTAACATTTGAATGTTTATCATATGACAAACACTGTGTAAAATATAGGTCACATATTGGGCTCTTAATATTATATCAAGTTGTTCAACTTCTACTACAGATCAAATAATTCAAGAATTAGTCTTAAAACATTTTAGCAAATCTCTCTGTAAGAAAACAGAAAGAGTGAAAACATTTTACTCCAGCACACAGATTCTGTCAAGCAGGTTCAGCACCAAACATTCAAAAGCAGATGTGAACACCTGGGGAAAAAAGCCATAAGAATCCTGTGTCTTGTGGCTGAAGCACTCTGTGTTTCTGGAGCTCTGGCGCTTGAAGTGGTTCCATGCATGTCTTGACACCCTAGCTGTTGTGCTGAAGGCAGCTGCTGTGGTGAGGATTCTACAAGGACAATTAAGACCTAGTCAGACCTTCCTACACAGGGAGCTTGTTTTTTGCAGCCTACTTGGATGTCTCTAAATTAATACTCTGTATGAGAAATCCCTTTTTGCTTACACTACAGGAACATTTATTTTCTGCAAATATAACACTGAAACACATGGAACTTATAAACAGGATGACTGAGGTTAGAAGAAGTTAAATGATGTACTCTTGGTCACATGACTAATGAAAGTTATTACCTGGCTGTGAAGGTGTCTGGAATCTGCAATCATAGCCAGTGTGCCATTTTGCAGAATTTTCTTTTTGTTTACACATTTTGATTTTCAATATTTGAATAAATAAGGGAGTTTACAAGAAGAAAGGTTAGCACTTAACCTAGTATAGCAGCTATTTTAATATTGCTAATAATAAAATACCTTACAGTAATTTAAATCATTAATATTTTTAATATTTTAGAAATACTATAGTTTCTAACATGTTATTAGCATTTTATTTTGTCATATTTATAGTTTATTGTGCTACGAGGAAGAAATTGAATAAGAAAAGGAAATAATTGGTCTTGGTTTACTTTGGATATCTTCACTCAATTATGAACATACTATTTATTCCAAAAGGTATAAACATGGCTTAATACTTTATTACTTAGCTAAATTTAAAGCTATATTGTAGAAATATTTTGGTAAAAGCTAAATATATAATTCAATAAGGAACAAAAATGTACTAAAATAGTTAGGATTGTTTGCCTGTTTCTTGGCTATAAAATAATAGATTTCTACATTTTTCTAGTAACTGTAGTGCAAGAAGTAATATAATCACCGAGACTAAGAGTTAAAAAAAAAGAAAAAAGAATGACTAGAAATACAATCAAGTCTTTGAGTTGAGATCACTAATGAAAGTATGAGTTTTATTTAAAATAATGAGGAAAATGAAAGGCTTTATGCTTCCTCTTTCTGAAATTTTACAGAAAAGCCAAATAGTAAAATGTTTTACCATAATATGTCACCCAAAGAAAACTACATTATAAATAAAGTAGAAGATAAAAGCTAGGGTTTTACATTTAAAATTGTATAAATCTAAAAAAACAAAGTTGAATATATTTATTTACAAAAAATAATTTGAAAGAAATCATACATAAAAAAATCTGTTTTCTTAAAAAAAATATATATATATATATAATTTTTTTTCTGGATATTAGGGATTGAACTCAGGGGCACTCAACTACTAAGCCACATCCCTAGCCCAATTTTGTATTTTGTTAGAGACAGATCTCACTGAGTTGCTTAGTACTGGCCATTGCTGGGGCTGGCTTTGAACTCACTATCCTCCTGTCTCAACCTCCCGAGATGCTGGGATTATAGGCATGCACCACCACACCCAGCTATATGATATTTTTTTAATTGATAAGTTAGTAGAAATATTGCACAATAGATTCAATCTATATTAAAATAATCATTTATACTGAGAATAGTCTATTGGGAATACTTCTTAAATAAATTATTATGCAAGAGTTGTTTTCTAGTCAAAAGAGATATGGAAATTTATTCTATCACTAGACACATACACTGAGTCCCCAAGTTATTTAGTTAATATAACATCTAATGTTATATTAGCTAAAAATGTCACTTCAATTATTTTACAACCAACCACTCTCTGGTTGTTACAAATCTTTTTGGATTTTGAATTTGCTTTGTGACACTATTTAAAGCCATAATTCATCTCAACAAAGGAAAGTATCCATGACATTTCTCTCTTGGAAGCAACTTGAGGAAATTATTTTCACCAAGTCCAAACTACAAATGAAACTACTTCTTTTCACCTAATTTTTTTTTTTTGGGGGGTGGGCAGGTACTAGGAATTAAACTCAGGGTACTCAACCACTGAGTCACAACCTCAGCCCTATTTTGTATTTTATTTAGAGGCAGGGTCTCACTGAGTTGCTTAAGCGCCTCACTTTTGCTAAGGTTGGCTTTGAACTCTCTATCCTTCTGCCGTAACCTCCCAAACTGCTGGGACTACAGGCATGCCACCATGCCTGGCTCTTTTCCTCTGAATTAAGGAAAGAAATCAGACTTCTTCATTTTCTGCAATAGAATGGCAGCTGTACCCTTATTAGAGTGAGGAGAAGCCAGGATAGACCACATCTCCCTTGGTAACTGATTTCTTTTCTTTCCTCCATATCCAACTAGGAGAAAAAGATGAGTGATAGAGTTAAAATCTTTTCTTGCTGTTGCTGTTTTATTAAATAAGGATTCTTCTTGGGGGCAAAATGTAATACATTTGAAAGGGGGGGAATGACACTCTTACATCTACCAATGATATCAGAAAATCAGTCATTAACTATAATGATACAGATAGCTATCAAGAAAGGGAAAAACTGGCTTAATACTTGTTTGAAACACAACTTTCCTGTTAACTGCCTACTGGCCATTGCATAGAGAAGTCAGCTTGTAGACTTAGGGACAATGTGAGCTATTTCTTCAAATTATAATAAGAATTATCAAAAACATAAGTGAATATTTGAAAACCACCTTGAGCAATGGGAGTAGAAAGGGAGGGGAAATTTTGGTCACAGGATACAAAATTTCTGTGAGACAGTGGGACTAAGTTCTGGTGATCTATTATTGCACAGCAAAATGACTTCGTTTGTAATAATGTGTTTCATATTTCAAAATTGCTAAAATAGTGGATTTTAAATATTGTCACCGAATAGAAATGATAAGTATGTCAGGTGATGGATATGTTACTTAGCCTATTTGTTTATTCTACAATGTGTACTGTATCAAAACATCACATTATACCCCATAAAAATAAAGAATTGTCAAGTTGAAATAAAAATGAAATAATTTGCTTTTATGACTGATGTCTGTATTGAAAATTAAAAGAAATCAATGATAGCACTCATCCACCAAGTTCCAGAAGACAAAGGCTAACTCATGTCTGCTTTGTGCAAACATTGCGGACTCTGCTCACTGATTACCTGCACAGCCATCTGCTCAAGGATGAGCTGAAATCATGGGCTTCTGGAAAGCCCTGGAGTTGAAAGAAATATCCAATGCTTATAATGTTTCTCTAAAGGGTAACAAAAGAGTCATATCATAAATAGGGGATTAGGCTTATTCCACTACCTCTGTTGACTGTTAGACATAATTAATTTCCCCAAAAGAGTCATCCTCTCTTTTTGTTATATTTTTCATTTTCTCCATATAAAGAGCAGTAGATATAGGCAAACAGTAGCAAACGTAAATAAGCGTGCACACACACACACACATATACAAGGCTGCACACATACACACCCTTTCTGTGGATTAATAATAAAAAAGTGTTTATTTGCTACCTTGAGTCTTTTTTTCTTACTTTTAAATTTTATACACTACTGCTTTATTGTCTTGAAAGAAAACATGCTTTTTATTGTATTGATTTTAGAACTTACATCTCTAGTCTGGTCTTAAGATGCAATTTATTCCATGAAAAAATGTCTGTAACTACCACATTAGAAAGAAAGAAACTCCCTGTAGAAGCATATGAATGAAGTTATTGAAAATAAATTGCTATAAAACTCATGTCTCCAAATAAGGATTATGAACACGGTATGAAACAGGGCATTGGATTACTTGCCAAGGTTATTCTTTAACAAATCTTCAGGGCTTCTTTTATTTTTGAGAAAAACATATTTGATCTAATGTTACAAATTGCCACAGGAATAAATTTGAAAGCACCAAAGTTAGTCTTTAAAGAGATATCTTTATTGGTATATTTCAGATTTAGTAAGTTCTGAGAAGATTAACTCCATACTGTCAGCTGTACTTCATTGAGGTATTCTCACTCTATTTTTAAATAATTATAGCCAGAAAATAGTAATGTAGCTAAGCTAAGGAAGAAAAATTCGAAATTCTAACTTGTCAAAAGTATTAGTAACATTATTTTTTCTTAGAATACAAATATACTCTAGCACAAAGTCAGGCCTTCTGGAAGATAGGCATTCGGTAAAACCCCATCACCTCACCATACTAGCATCTAAAGATTCCTTCCTTCCATATTTTCATTTATATATTTTTCATGACAAAATACCAAAGTAGCCATCTTATTGTTCTCACTCTATTGCCACTTAACTACTTGACCCTCTACTGAAAATCAAATATAATTTCACAGATAATAAAATTAAATATATATATTATTTTTACATCCATAATTTGTTGCAACTTACTCCTTTGAACTGATTTGGGGTATTTTCTTCTTTTATAACAGTACTTAATTTGAGTTAATTATTTTTAAAAAGGCTAGGAAATAATTTACAGAGAAAATTATATGTTCATTAAAAAGAAATAAAAACTTTATGTATCTTCAGATCATTCAGTTTTGAATATAAATGAAAAAATGTACTTTGAAGATATATTTGTGAGGACATCATTGAAGTAATAAAAGGGAAACTTCATGTCATATGAGCCAAGTCATCTTTACTTCAAAATTAAATAAGAAATCAAAATCACTAACAGGTAAGTTTCTGCTAAAGAATTTTTTAAATATTTATTTATTTATTTTTAGTTGTAATTGGACATAATACCTTTGTTATTTATTTATTTATCTTTTTGTGGTGCTGAGGATCAAACCCTTGGCTTTGCACGTGCTAGCCCTGCTCTACTGCTGAGCCACAATCCCAGCCCCAAGTTTCTGCTAAAGAATTTCAATATTATTAAAAATGAAATAAAGTGTTAATTAGCATAGGAGGAGGAAAAAATATCAAAGTGGTAATAAGTTAAACCATTATGTTTGATTCATGTATTTTCAGTATGAATAGATTAAAATAATTGGAGAGTAAAAATATTATTTAAAAATATGTTGCTGCCTATTCACAAATTCTGCAAAATATTTCCTAAAAAATAAATAAGAAAATTTCATAAATTTATATTTTTGAAATGGAAAATAAAAGTGATAATGATAATAATTTTAATAACACTTTCATGTACATATTTAGTAAAAGGGGTACTCATATAAGATGAGCAGAGTGGGGAAGCTGAATTCTATTTCATAAATTAGTTATGGTGGTTGAAACTGAGCCTGATGATATGCTTTGATTCTTTTAAAAAGGTCAATTACCTTTTTCGTCTTTGTAGAAAATTGTTGGAAAGGAAATCTTTCTATAGAGGTCACTGATATGAAGTATTTCCCTTAAATGTGTCCTTGGTCATATGAGAAAGTTTTATTATTACCTTAGGGTAGCTTTGATAAATTGATAAGGATATCTTTAAATGAATATGCAACTATAATATAAAGCATTTCTTAATGAAACTTGAGAAGTACAACTTTCTTGGTGAGGTGGTTTGGAGTTTGAAGAAAATCAGCTTGTTTTGAGCCACCTCAGTGGGTGGAGCCTTGGTGCTAGATCTTCCCTTATCACCAAAAGGCATGCTGTTCAGAGACACATTTTCTTCCTGTCATTATTCATGTCTGTGAAGTCTGATTAAAACAACACAGAAGGCATCAGGAGAAAATGAGACATTTTTGTAGGGCAATGGTAAAGACAAGCCTACATATTTTACATTGACTATGGTGGCAGGAAAAGAGTACTATCAGTTTCTACAAACTAAACTTGGTTTATCCAGTGGCTTTATTGAGTCACCCAGTGGTGTGTTTACTATACCCAAGCCACTGCCAGGTAGTCAGCCACCTGGATGTCATGACAAAATTTATCAAGTGGAAAATGACAACACTACTTTCTCATAAAACTCAATGTGAAAACTACATAAGAAAATCAGAGAGTTATTAAACAATGTAACATATGAAATATATGAAGAAATACTTTATTATGACTGAGCTGAACAATATGTTTAAGTTTGCAAAGGTTTTGCCTCTATTAGATGGATTGGGAGTGTGTGAGATATTACTTAGTTGGTATTATTTGAAAATATCCATTCTTAACATTCTTCATGGGGGCTGTTTCATTCCCCAGGAATGAAAAATGATTCTTGGGAACTAAAAGATTCTCAGGTATTATGAAGAGAGCAGTGCTCTACAGCATAACCCTACTTATAGTTTCTTTAGAATATACTTCATAGGAAACAATATGGAAAAAAGTCTAAAATATTGTCTCTTTAGTAGTTTGATAATGAAAAAAGAAAGAGAAGAGCATATTCTCTTTTTTCTTTCTTGTTTTCAGCTTTTGAATGTCATCTTTTCCCTAATAGTAATTACATAAAATATTCGAGCATACACCTGGCTTACAAATACAGAAGGAAAAAATAAAGAAAGAAAGAAAGTACCAGACCCCAAGTGACTCATTCACTGGGGATTGTACCCTGGGCTTCATGTATGCTAGGCAAGAGATCTACCTCTGAACTGTTCACCCAATCATTCATACTTCAATTAATGAATCTTTCTTTTATATCATCTTCAAAGGGTATTGGGGCTGGATAAATTGCTAGAATTTGAAAACTGAGAAGTAGAAAACATAAAACTTACCATATCGCATGGGGACCACTGGTAACAAATTAGTCACTATGAGTTACTAACCTCCAAGTAATTTTAGTCCTCTGTTTTTCTTCCAACACAGAGGATGTTCTTATGTGATACCGTCTCTCCTTTAGAGCACAGTTCCCTCAAGTTATTTGAGAAACAGATCTATATTTCTTTCTCTGACTTAATAGAGGGTGACAGAGAACAGCAAAACTATTCTGTCTTTAAACACCAATACTCCATAACTTCACTTCTCTCCTAGCACCTCTCCTATCCCTACTCCAGTACATTGTGAATCCAAGAACTCTCTTGTCTCTGGCCACCAAGTATTGCACTGCATCAGTGTGGGAAAAGTATGGAGTAAGGTAGTTATGATTAGAATTCCAAACACACTTTTGTTACCTAGATCCATGTGGGATTATATTTAAAATAGATTGAGATTACTTCTGTTAAAAGGCAAAAAAATCTTACCAAAATGCTAATTGAATTAGTAAAATATTGTCAATGGCTTCGTAAATACAAATCAGTGCATGAAATCTAATGTATTATTTTTATGTAACTTCATAGAAAGGGGAACATAAATGCAAATATATAAGTTTTTTTAACAGACATGCACTACCTTCATTTGTTTTTGGTAAGATCTTAAATTCAAGAAGAATATATTATTGGTGTTTTTTTTTTTTTTTGCTTGTTCCTACTGTTCCTACAATTCACAGAATGCCATTTTGCTGGTATATTTGGTTTAGTAAATATCAAATGGTCATTATCCTTGCTTTAACATAGCCATACTATGCTCTGAGTTTCACAATGTTTCAGAATAATGTAAAATGGCATTGTGGAAACAATTTTTCTTTTTTTTTAATGGTTTAAGAGGATTTATTTATTTTTATTTTTTTATTGGTTGTTCACAACATTACAAAGCTCTTGACATATCATATTTCATACATTAGATTGAAGTGGATTATGAAATTGGTGCGGCCAATTTGAAAAGCAGTTTGGAGATTCCTGGGAAAGATGGGAATGGAACCACCATTTGACCCTGCTATTGCCCTTCTCGGACTATTCCCTGAAGACCTTAAAAGAGCATGCTACAGGGATACTGCCACATCGATGTTCATAGCAGCACAATTCACAATAGCTAGACTGTGGAACCAACCCAGATGCCCTTCAATAGATGAATGGATTAAAAAATGTGGCATCTATACACAATGGAGTACTATGCAGCAATAAAAAATGACAAAATCATAGAATTTGCAGGGAAATGGATGGTACTAGAGCAGATTATGCTTAGTGAAGCTAGCCAATCCCTAAAAAACAAATACCAAATGTCTTCTTTGATATAATGAGAGCAACTATGAACAGAGCAGGGAGGAAGAGTAGGAAGAAAAGAGTAACATTAAACAGAGACATGATATGGGAGGGAAAAGGAGAGAAAAGGGAAATTGCATGGAAAAGAAGGGAGACCCTCATTGCTATACAAAATTACATATAAGAGGTTGTGAGGGGAATGGGAAAATAAACAAGGAGAAAAATGAATTACAGTAGATGGGGTAGAGAGAGAAGATGGGAGGGGAGGGGAGGGGGGATAGTAGGGGATAGGAAAGGTAGCAGAATACAACAATTACTAATAGGGCATTATGTAAAATTGTGGATGTGTAACCGACGTGATTCTGCAATTTTTCTTTAAGTAGAATGATATAGGCTTTTATTTGATTGTTGAATCATTTACTCACTCAGATAGCAAATACTTGGTTTGGAACCTTTTCTGACCTAGCACATCTGCTAGAAGTTGAAATCATTGTTGTGAAACAGACACATTGGTACCCTTGGAGAACTTATGGGAAGTACACACAGAGTGGCATGTCGTTGTTGTCATTTTATTTTTTTGTTTTATGGAAGTGATAAAAAACTCAGATAATTTTTAATTTGACAAGAATTTGGTGTCTAAACCAAATTGCTGATTGAAGTTACATGCTTGTCTTGCTGACACAGCAATGGCACTTGGACTTTGGGTGATGCTGAGTGGTGGGCACAGTAGCAGTCGCATATATGTCTAGTGTTTTGGATAGTAGGAGATAATGAAGCTTCCTTTCAGGGAAAAAAATGAGATTCAGAATAATAAAAATATGTCTGCTAGAACATGGTAACATGGCAGAAATTGATAATGGTATTTTCTGGGAGAAAGCTCACTTAGAAGAAAAATCACAGAAAACAGCATGCAAACATGCTGTTTACACTTAAGGTAGCTTCAGCATAATGCTAGAAGTGCTAACCACATGATTGTCCACTGAGCTGCACCTCTAAAATTAAGTAGAAAACATATCCTCTTTCATAGCTTATGGAAATGTTACAGCATAGAAAAATCACTGGAGCCACAGCAATGACTCTGGAAACAGGCCAAATGATTTACTGCAATACTTGTTTGGAGAGAAAGACCTTCAGAAGGATGCACCAAAAGATTTTCAGTAGCATGAGAGGCACTAGAGTTCATGGAGACCTAAAGACTTGTCAGGACCTTCCTGAGAGCTAATCAAGACTACAGAAAATATATGGTATTTCCCTAACTCCATCATCAGTGAGCATGTTGACCACTGCAATATTCATTAGAGGACCATCAATTTTGGGGAGCATCTAGCATTAGATGCAGCAGTAATGAGCCAAGAATGACATTCCTCCATACCCTGAGGACAACTGAACAGAAATGGTAGTTGAAGGCTTGGAGATACTATATTTGTAGACATCATTGTTGGTTGATATTAGATAAGGTGTTGTCAAAGACTTTCTATAGTGGGTCAGGTAACAAATATTTTTGGCTCTGAAGGCTATATATCTATTGCAACTGCTCACCTTTTAGTTCAAAAGTGGCTGTGGAGAAGATGGTAATAAATGGGCACAGGTGAGTCCAAGAAAACTTTTTATTTATAAGACATCAAAATTGAAATGTTACATAATTCCCACAGCATGAAAGTGAGTTTTAATTTGTTTTTAAAGTTATAATCATATAACAACCAATCTTAGCTGATGGGCAGTACAAAAATAAGTGTTTTGCTGGATTTGGTCTACAGTTTGCCTACTCATGCAGTAAGCAATCAAGTGAAAGTAAACACACCCAGTACCTGGTTAGCCAGATGATTTAAACATAATTTTTATGTGGTAAAATGAAAAATAGAAATATGCAATTGGATCACCTAAAAAATATACCCAACCCTATCTTATAGAACAGGAAAACCTTCCTAAAGGAGATAGGAAGCACAGGTAGAAAGGAGGTGTATAATTATTTCAGCTAAAGATGGGAATAAAATGTGTCAAGCCAAGGAGATGAAAGAGAGCAAAAGAGGAAAGAGAATTTAAGGAACTAAGGGTATCAAAGGAGAAGTGAATTAACTTTATTGCAGCTGTAGTCACTTTGAAGATTTATGGCTCTCTTTACGTATACACTTGGGGAAGAAATAATTTTTTTTTTTTTTTTTACTTTTGTCCTTAATGTTCCTTTACGTAAATATAACAATGACTTTCCTAACAACAGAAACTGCCTGTGACTTAATCTTTCTGGTACTGCTTAGTAGATTATATAAATTTCTCAGCAGTAAAGATTGGGAAAGCATACAGTTGGAGTTTGGGAGACTATTATGAACTGGGTCCTATTGTTATGTATTCTTTTATGTACCTCTTAAAATAATTATACCAACCCATTTTATGTGTAATGGGGATGTAGACAAAAATATAAATAATATTTATAGAGTCCATAAAAACATTAAAATTATTATTTAGTGGAGATTATAAAAATATATTTCTATTCATCCACTGATAAAAGAACATAGGTTGAAAACTATATAGATACAGTTATTTTTGTTCTAGGCAGCTGCAGTCTGAAAACCCAGAAAAGCACTTCTCATACTATTTGGATTTTTACTACTTTTTTATATAACACTGTAGCCTCTACAGGGGAAAAAAATCCCAAAAGATTCATCCCATAGAAAAATAGATTAATTCACCAGTGAAGTTGAATAGAAATTGTAAGGGTATTGACCCATAACAGTGTTCAGTGCTTCAGAGGTCAGTCCATTGTTTCAGTAAATCTCTTTTAAACTCAATCTTCAAACCTAGATGAGGCTTTAGAATAAGTGAGTATAGCAAGATTTATAGAATGCAGCACCATGACAGAGTAAAATATTACTTAAAACATAATATATCTAAATAAACTATCAGTAGTATTTCTAATAGAAACTTCAAATGAGCTTTTGCATTTATAAATTGAACTTTTTGTTTGTACAAAGCATTTTACAACTTTCTCAGTGGCATTAGAGCTTAGAAATACCAATAACACTAAGACACTTTCTCTGAGATAGCTCGTTCTAAGATACTACAGAAGTTTACTTAGGCTTGAGTTTGTATATCTTTAGAAACCCCAAATTATTGATATCTGATATCTGTACTTCTCTACACTGGAGGAGTATAACATATTGCAATACAAAGTACTTGAAAGTGCCAAATCCTATTGTTGTAACTGAGCCCTTGCTTATTTGAATTTTCTCTGATATTTAACACTGTTCAACACTGCTTCTCCCGTTCTGAAACTTTCTATTCCTTTTACTCCAGGATATCTCTCATTCTATGTTCTCTTTTAATAAGCTCTTCATATTTTTTTCCTATAATATATATATAGCCTTGGCCAATTTTTGCTATTTATTTACCTATAATATTTTTACAAAAATTTCTTCTATATTTTTAGTTAGGTTCACTTTTTCATTCCTAATATTTGTTTGTGAATCCCCTCGATTTACATTGCTAAATGTTTGATGTTCTATGAAACTTCTTAAAGAGCTATATCATCTTATCCTGGGTGACATATATATGTTTTTGATACTTTATTTTTGCCACTGCTGTATTTTATCATATAGATGCTGATTTCTATTTTGCACAAGGCTTCCCTCTAATTACTTTGGCGCTATTTTATTGTTCTTTTTATTCTTTAACTTACCTTTATTATAAATGGTTAAGTTCTATAGCAGGTATTTAGAGCTACATATTTTCCTTTGAACTGTTTTGACTGCATTGCAGTTTTTAGTATGTGGTGCTGCACTGCAATTCATTCTTTAATAACTTAACAATTTCTATTCTGATTTATTTTTAATCACAGGAATTCTGTTAGTTGTTTTTGTTTTAGTTATCATTAATTTCAAGTTTTATTGTACTGTAGCCAATAAATACGGTTAAAAGAATCTCTGCCTTACAAATTGTAATGAGACTTTTTCCCCTTAGTATTTTGTACAAAACCTTTTCGCTTCGAATTCATGAATGTCTAAGAAGGGTCATTTGTGTCTGCTGTGTGTGGTACTTCAAATTGGAAGTGTTGCTGGCTTGGTGGGTACTTGTGCTACCTAAAGAAAAGGTAAAAAGAAAAGGCAAACCTTGGAAAGGAACAAGGCTCTTTACCAAGAGCTTCTTCTCAAGCAAGAATGGAGATACAGCACTACCTGAGGGAGTGTCAGGCTGGCTCCAACAAGTGACAAAGGACAAGACTTTTACAGCTTATATGAGGCAGGTAAGCCCAGTCTCTTGATGTCATCATATGTAGACCGGAAATTTTAGTTGGCTTGCATCTGCTCTTCTTTATCATGCCTCTTCACAGGACACATCTGTCTACTTGCCACCCTGGGGTGTGCTTTTACTATACTGATATGTAAGATAACTGGTGACTTTAGTGAGGACTCTACCTATGTGTTTGCCCCTAGCCATATGCAGTTGCTTTCTGTCCTCTGGGAAAGTCCTTAATATTGTTTTCAGAACAGGGAAGACTACTGTCCTGTCTCAGTGGGTGGATTTTAGTGATCTTGTCTTGTCTGGCTCAGCCCTTTTGATATTTCTACTGACCCCATAGTCTCAGAATGCTGGGCTGACTTCTCTACCTCCCATCCCCTGATGTGCTATCTCAATTTTATGGCCTTGAAGTCTGCTCCATGGTTTAACTCCTCATTTTATGGCATGTTGATTAATCCCATAAGACCATGAGCCAACTTGACTCTTTCATTTCCTTCCTGAAAGATTTTACTCTATAAATTATAAGCGTCCTTTGTTTCATGGGGCTGGGTGATATTACTATCTCATAAGAAGTTGTCTCACTGCATTTTGCAAATTCTCTATGTCTTTATTTCTTTTTATTATTTCAAATTTTATATTCTGAAAGAAGTTTCTATTATATTTCAAAAATATTTGTAATTCAAATAGATATTATTTTATTGCATCTCAAAATGTTAGTAAGGTGTTTAAAAAAATCCTGTTTCATTTAATAGTTTTTTTACATGGAATGTTCTTTTCTTCTTGGTAGCATTTCCTATTGTTTCTTGGATCAACAATTGAATGTATACAGATTTTGTCTATTACAAAATTTTGTATGCATACAATTATTGATAATAATATAGGCTTTTATTTTATTTTATATACCAACCTAACCTGTGTTTATTTTAAAACATTTATTTTATTTTATGAAATTGATTTTGATATGGATATTTATATATTCTCCCCTACTTTAGGGGTTTATCAGAGTTTTCCCATTCTATATGGATAGTTTCTCATAAAGTTAGTGTGCATGGTTCTCCGATCAGTTTTTATTGTAGAGATCCATTCATCAGTGTCAGCAGCTGTATCAGTCTGCTCATTTGGCATGTAGTTATTCTCAGGGACCTGAGGGGGTAGACATATGTCCTCAGATTGCTTCTTCATGGACATGGCAGAGCTAAGTAGGGTGTGAGGACACAGGAAGAGGCAAGGCAACACAACCTTTAATGTTCCCTCCATATCTACTTTACAGACCAGAGTTTTCTTAACATTGTTTAACTTTATGGCCCCACCATCCATAAGAACAGGCTTCCCATGCTGATCATTCCATTTGTTCAGAGCAGTCCCGAGTTTTGCCTCAATCCAGGTCCCTTGCTGTCTGACATTCACTGTAAAAGAGAATGATGGACCACACTGGCCTGAAGTTTCACAGTGCTGTCTTCAACTGGCCAAATTTCCCCAGGCTTGGGCCCTTCTCTTGCTCCCTCATGTGTGTATTAGAATGTGATTGTTACTGGAATTGCAATTGCTTCTCTTCTGCACTAGTTTTCACCTTTTTGTTTTTGTTTTGTTTTGTTCTGCTAAGCTTTATTTCATTCTTGCTTCTTGGACAATTATGAATTCATCTTCCAGGAATCTGTCAAAATGCCTTAACCACCAATACCCTTCTTTCTTAGTTTTTATAACACTATGAACACTTCATTATGGTTTTTTTTTTTCACTCTGCTACTGAGCTACAGCCCAACAGTTCATTCTTAAAAGAAAAAACAAACAGGTTTTTGAAATTTGAATAATTTAATTTATATGAAAATGTAAATGCTTTTCCTTTTTTATTATGCCTAGTTTACGAGCTCATCTCATTCCCATCAAATCTCTTCCAAATGATCATGTATTATTACACATATTTACACATTTTATTTCATAAAAATACAGAAGATGAGAAAATAAAATAAACAAACTGTCTAGAATTCTACCCACAGGATCCTGTTTACACTTCTTAAGGTTCTCCAGGGTTGATTATGAGAGAGATTTGAGAAACTAAAGATTATTTGTCAAGTTTTCTCCTTTTGCTTTTCCTTATAATATCTCTTTCTTTTGTAGAAAAAGGGAAGGAAAAGACAGAGGAAGTCCCTAATAGCACATTATTCAAGGCTCATGTTGGGAGCTATTTCACATTAACTTCCAAATTTATCTCTACTAAGTCTGAGATTATACCTAGAACTACATAGAGAAGGAAAAGCATAAAGAAATCAAATATAATTTTAGTATCTGCTTAGCACTGAGGAGCTAATTTTAGCATTAACTGATTATGTACTTCCCTACTTCAGTTTCTCAGTAAAATTAGAGTTCTATCCTGATATTTGACTTAGTTCTCTAGTAGCTTCTACAAGGACTTCCTTTTCTATATTTGAACTTTACCCTGTCATGTATAAGTCAATAGTTCCTAAAATTGAATCTCTTGATAACATAGGTCTGCCCCTTAAATCCCTTAACCTGTCCTATCAGATAAAGACTCCAAAATTGTCACCTTGGTTTGAGACTTTACATCATAAAATGTATTCAGACTAAATTTTTGTCCCATCTATACTTGTAAGTATATGTTTTGCTGAAATAATCATGTCCTACCTGATTCTTGGTTCTTATCTGACAGGAAACCCCATTACCTTTATTCCTTGCAACTATCAATAAATTAGTGATATGGTAACACTCTAGATTTACATGCCTTTAGTATTTGTGTCACAAACTGGCTTTTGTCACTTGGGAACGTATTTCTCATATCCATCAGGTATATAAGTAGACTGTAATCTAGGAAGTGCAAGCACAAATGCCTAAAGTTGTCCAAACATACAATGTCAACAATGGCACTCTCCTGGGGTATGCAGCAGGACGTGGTAAGTGCTGAAATGTTATAATCCTCTAAGGACATTCAAATGTTGTAAAGCCCAAGTTTACAGCCAAGTGTGGTCTGCATTGCCACTTCCAGCTACTAGTTAAAGACACTGGTAAAATGTAAACTTTTCCTAAGACAGTTTCCTTGCTACAGACAGACTCAACGTTCGACCTCCGAAACTCCTGTGTTGAAATTCTAACTCCTAATGTGATGGTATGAGGATGAGATCCTTTATGAAGTGACTTGGTTATTGGGCCGAGTGCTGGTGAATAGGATAGGCACTCAGAAAAAATAGTGAGCTCCTTCTCCCTTTCCACTATGTTAGGATATGGCAAGAAGATAGCTATATTTGAACTGAGAAGCAGGCCCTCATCACTTATACCTTGGTCTTGGACTTCCCAAGCTCCGGATCTGTGAGAAGTCAGTTTCCATTGTTTCTAAGCTACCCAGTTTGTAATATTCTGCTTTAGAGGCTGGAATGGGCCAGGAAACTTCTGCAGTCCCAATTCATTTCTCCTCCCCACAAGTCCAAGTTCGGTCTTGTAATTTTTTCATTTTCCTTTCATGAAAACTACACACAGGGTTCATTTTTGACATAGTTTTATTTCTACAAACTTATTTTTTTAATTAGGTTTTCTTTCTGTTTTTCCCAACATTGTTTAATTGGTGCATTTTCGTTATAGCTAATAACAGGATTTTTTCTTACATATTTGTACTTCATGAACTTATTCTAAGGCAATAGTATTTAAACTAAACAAAGGTCTTCAACTGGTAAGTTGAGCCACCCAGTTACCAAATTCTCTGTACCTCATTGTTTTTATTTTTACAAAATGATCATAGTAATTTAGCAAATTCTTGTTGGGAAGTGTAAAGATAACCAAAGAAAGGTATTCCAGGACAAAAATTTTAAAAAAAAATTTTCACGCTCATCTTCTTCTTTCCCCCACATAAGTTTTTATTTTTCTAGGCCATGAAATCTTCTTAGGAGTAATCATGTGCTTAGAATTTAGAATTCAGGACCAGAATGCTTAGGGTAGAGGAACATTATTATCTATTATACATAGGCATTTTTTTATGGATATTTCTTCATGAATTCTTGTTTAAAATTCAAAACATCACAAGAATATAGAAAAGGTAGTAAATAGTATATTTAAACTTAAAAATCAAAACTATGAAATATAATTGCAAGCTATTTTGTGTTTTATTTTTCCTCAGACTTCTCTATCAGTAATGTTTTTTTAAAAAAACAACACATCTATATCATGTACAAGCTCTCCATATCCTTCACCATTATCAACTTGCAAAATTATCAGAAAAACAGAGTTACTGCAAGACTGCTGTTGTTTATAAAAATACAAAAATTACTAAGTCAAAATGGGTTGCAGACAAAGTAAAAATCAAATATTGTACAAATAATCCAGCTGCCTGGGCTTAGAAAGAAGGTGTTTGAAACCTCATATGTGGACTGATATTGCCAATTGACATACTCTGTTGTTTTAAGCAAAGCTTTTAAAAATTCATTGCTTGAGCAAATCTAGCAAACCTGTTTCTTCTGGCCAGATATGCTTTTCCTATTTCCCTGGCTTATGAAGTTCCATAGGATGACTTTTAAATTATTCCTAAAATAGCTATAGGGTACCCTATTTACATCATAAAAGATATACTGGCAGAGCCAGTAGTTTATGCCAATCTGTAACACTACAGAAAAAATGTTTTTCAGTGTGATGCAGGTTATACAAGGAGCCATTTTAAAACATACATGAGAAAATATAGCTCTTTATATTATATTTAAGTGTATTTTCTAGCTATCTGAAAGGATATTCATTCTTTACTGGAGAATTTTATTTTATTTTATTTTATGTTATTTATTTATGTGTTTATTTTTTGCTGATTATTGCTGTCTCTATGCAATTATTGGAAATTACCAGAAATACTAAGGCTGTCTACATGTGGTACATTTAAAGTAGAACAGTTCGTTCTAAAGTATCACCACATATCTCATCATTAGCCTTTTGCATGTTTTCCAAATATAAATATAAATATATTAGTAATAATATCTGCTTTTGGTGCTTAGCAAAATTCATTTGGTGAATGCCACTTGCCACACTGTCAAGTTGGTATTACAAGCTAAAATGGTTGACACTTGCTGAAAATTTCTTTCTCTGCTTCATTAGCTAGACTAAGAAGTCAGACAGAAACATTCCTGTCATTAGGAGTCCTGCTAGATTTCAGATGTTATCTAATTATATAGCAGATTGTGATATAAAATAGGCAAGGCAGACTTCTGTATTAAGTTGAATTCTGGCTTCCAGATAATAACATGATTTCAGTTGTTATTCTTTCTACCTTAGACTCTCAAAGCACTTGACAACAACCAATGACCCTAATTTAGTGGTGAACATGCTGTTGGAATGATGAACCCAGTAAAGTTAAATAACCAAAAGAAATAAATGGCATCTGAAAAGACGAAGAAACATAAGGTACTTAAGATTGCACTCCTTATTTTGCTACATTTATAGGGCTTTAAATATCACACTCCAACTAAGAAGTAATGAACATGTTCTGGGCTTTTCTTAAATATGTTTGTTTGTTTTTGAGGATATTGTGATATTAGTGACTGTTGTATTCTGCTGCCTTTCCTATCCCCTACTATCCCCCCTCCCCTCCCCTCCCATCTTCCCTCTCTACCTCATCTGTTGTTGTTCAGTTCTCTCCCTTGTTTCCCCCCCTTTCCCCTCATAACCTCTTATATGTGATTTCGTATAACATTGAGGGTTTCCTTCCATTTCCATACTATTTCCCTTCTCTCTCCCTTTCCCTCCCACCACTCATCTCTGTTTAATGTTAATCTTTTCCTCATGCTCTTCCTCCCTGCTCAGTTCTTAGTTGCTCTCCTTAAATCAAAGAAGTCATTTGGCATTTGTTTTTTACAGATTGGCTAGCTTCACTTAGCATCATCTGCTCTAATGCTTGAATCAAATGTATGAAAGATGATATGTCATGAGCTTTGTAATGTTTTGAACAACCAATAAAAAAATATGTGTTTGTGTTTTTGTTTTCTTTTTTCTTTGTTGTTGTTATTTTTGTGCTGGCTTTTTTTTATTATTATTATCGATTAGGTTCCCAATGAGATCACATCAAAGTTGTTACTTCTAAATGAAAGCTTTGCCACAAAGGTAGGAAGCAATAAATATCATAAACTATGTCATAGAATACTTGCAATTACTGCTCTTTTTCTAAACCAAGAATATTCTTCTGACTGCATATATTCTGGGGAAATAAATAATCTTAGTGTTCTAATTCATTTCATCCTTTCTCCATCAGCCTAATAACAATAACCATAGACTGTCTTAATCTGAGAAAATGACCATGAGTTGAAAATAGTTAAGACCTTGAAAGAATTAATTACAAAATGAATTGTGTATTTATTCAATGCCAATATGCAATCTTAAACTGTCATAAAGATAATTAATTATGCATATGAACATTTAAGGATAACATTTTAAGTTTCAATGAGATTCTAACCTAATTAAATAACTGATGATGTGCTTTCTTCTTAAATTAACTAGTTGACTTAATATGTTGCTTTTTAGAAAGAGATTATTAAAAATAATCTCATTGCAATGAATAACTCCAAATTTCATTGTTGCTGAGAATCCTGGATGTGTTTATACACCTCTCAGATGCAGAACATGGATGATTGCTAATGTCTTTGTGGCTGCTTAACAATTTATTTTGCCGTAATTGGTAAGTGTTTTGATATTTTAATAGTGGTTTTATTTTGTGTCTTAAGGTTGAGAATATTAATGATCATGAACAGTGGGGGAAGAAAAGGAGCAACACTTGAGTTGAAACTCAAAATTAAGCAGAATATCTCGTTTCATGTCCACAGAATTCCGTAAAAGCTTGGTCCCCAAGTTTTGTTGGGATTAAACAAAAGTAGCCCAAAGTATCTAGAAGTCATGTATATACAAGAGAGAAAGACCATTTGCCTCTAGGCCTTCTTATCACCTTTTCTACTCAAATTTACTCAGATATGATGAATAACAACTAACAGACTTTCCTACTCTTGGTTGCTTCTCTGCAAGTATTTGAACATGAATCCCTCACCCCCACCCCCCAAAAAAATGTTGCTTGGATAGGAGAATGAAAAATAAGTCAATGACTGGGAAAAAATATTTCTAAGTGCATTATCTTATTCATCAGTGGTATTCAGAAAGTGCAAAATACTCTTTAACCCCAAAATTAAAAAAATACAGACAAAATACAAAAATGGGTATAGGACCTCACAGAAGTATATCATTGAAGAAGATACACAGATGGCAAAAAAAAGTATATGTGAAGATACTCATCATCTGTCAGTAGGAAATTACAAATTGAAACACTGAAATATCACTATGCAATCATTAGAATAAGTAAAACACACAGTAAAAAAGCTGTTAAGGATATAGAGTAATAGGAATTCTCATTCATGGCTGATAGGAATGCTAAATGGTATTAGCTACATTGGGAAACAATTTGAGTTTTGAAAAACTAAGCACATTCCTACCACATGATACAGCAATTATATTCTTTGGAATTTACTCAGAAATATCTAAAGTTTATGTATACACAAACATGCATGCAAGTAACAAGCTCATTCATTCACACAATTGCCCAAACTTGGAAGCGACCAAGATCTCTATAATAGGTGAATGGATAATTGAAGTGTGGTGTATCTACTCAATGGTATGGGAGAGATGGAAGAAAATGGGTTGTCCAGCTAGAAAAATACATGAAGGTAAGGGAAGTGCATTTTATTAAGTGAAAATAGACCATCTGAAAAAGCTACATATTGTACAATTCCAGCTATTTTACATTCTGGAGAAGGCAAAACTACAAGACCATAAAAAGATCAGTAGCTTCCAGATGTTTGCCTTGAGGTGAGAGCAAAATTGAAAGAGTACAGTATTTTTAGGACTGTTTATTTTGTATAATACCATAATCGTGGATATATGTCATTATACAAATAGAGGATATGCAACACAGACTGAACAGAAATGTAGACCAGGGACTTAAGTCACTATGTATCAAAATTGTCTTCCCAAATATATCAATATATTCTTCAAATATACTCAGTGAAAGATATCAATAAAAGGCAAAATGGGGATGGAGTTGATAAGAGAACTCTTTGTACTTTCCACTAAATTTTTAAAGAAAATGACTCAAAATAAGGTCTGTAACTTAAAAAAAAAAGTGCTGTTTGGTGAATTAGGTTTAAAAGAAGATGTTGCCCTGGGCATTACCTCTCTTCAAGACACAAAATATATGATCATTTACCTGAATACTCTTTTCAAGAGATATGCAGTATATAACCTACAAAAAGACAAGAAATAGCTGCATGCTCATCTATTTTCAAATTCAAGGGTGATATCTCCAGGTGAATTAAACATGAACTAAATAATTAGATACCTGGGGAATGTAACCACTGTAAAAGAATAGAACTAATATCTCTTTTAAAAGTGGATTATGGGCATATGAAAAATACAATAGTTAAAGAAAAGGACATTGTGGATGGGATTTTTAACATCATGATTATAGCTTTAGAAAGAATTAATGATGAAGAAATTCTGTCTGAAAAACACTGGTTGGATCTATATTGTGCTCTACTTCTGTAATGAAAGTAGAGAAATACTCATCAACAAAACTTCTGCCATGAAATAGGAGGAAAGAATTTTGTGTGTTGTATATCTGTTGTGATTTTTTTTTTTTTTTTATGTGGTGCTGAGGATCGAAGTCGGGCCGCACGCATGCCAGGCGAGCGCGCTACTGCTTGAGCCACATCCCCAGCCCTCTGTTGTGATTTTTTTTTTTGAATTTGTGCAAGTTACTTGATTGCTATAGGTTTGATGATTTTTATTTAGAAAGCCTTTCTTTAAAGGTCTTTATCTGTCAAAATTGTATAATTCTACATTGTAAGTTTACATCATCATAAAACATGATAGTATAATAATACATCAATATATAATACTACCTAATAAGATTAAAAGAAGCCACTATGTCTGAATAAATATGGGGTGAACTAATAAGAAAAATACCTCAATTTATAGGAAAGTAAATTTTGTCTATCATTCATATCAAGATTTAAACATATTTTTACAAATATTATAAATAACAATTATTGTGGATTATAAATATTTTTTGTTTCTCAAATTACTTGAGGATTCAAAATATATTTAGTTTTTTAAAAATAAACATTAGCTTTTTAGGTTTACAGTCTTAAAAATCAATTAATTTGATAGGCTGTGTTTTCCAGAAAATAAGCGGAAAAAAACATGAAGAAATTTATATGTTAACATTAAATAATTGCTTGAGCAAAATGAAATTATAGCACTTGCAGAATAACTTTTAGACCTCCTTAAAGAACTTTTTTTTTAATTCTCTCACATTGTTCAGTTAATAGATCTTTTTTAATCAGAGAGAGAGAGAGAGAGAGAGAGAGAGAGAGATTGATTCTTTTAACTTAATTAACTTGCTCTTCTTTTAATTTTTAAACAGAAACAAAACAACATTGTACCATGTATCCCTGAATATTTTATAATTTCCCAACTAGTATTCTAAATTATAAAATATCAACAAATTAATGTGGATTACATGTTTGACCTTTTCAGTGCATCTTATTATCTTCCTGTCCTTTTCCATTACTGTGCCCTGCTACCTCTTCTTTTACAAAACAAGTTGCTTTAAACTGTACTTTCCTTGCAATGTAATGCCTAGTGGGGGATCCACACTAATTTAAGTGCTTCTTAGCAGCCACAGTAAAGATATTTAGCATGCATGCCATTTAACCAACATAAGTTAGAAATAGTATCTCTACAAAGTCACGTTTTTTTTTTTTCAGACAGTTGGCAGAACGAGTGTCAAGACCTGAATGTCATATAATTTTCAGTTTATTCTCAAATAAGAAAAATAAATCTGATTTTAATGTTGCCTGCATATGTACATTAAAACTGCATTTCTGTGTAAATAATTGCAGGAGGGTGGAGATGAGGAAGAGTACCGATTAATCAAGTACTTCTCCAAAATTAATTTGGTTCAAATTAAGATATATTTAGTTTAAGGAACCACACTCATTCTAACCGATCTTCGGTAGCCCAATTTAAGACTGTAAACTCAGGATAAATATGGAGTTCAATTTGCGTTTAATTTATGGGTAACTTTAATGTATATACAGCACACAGTATGCTCTATAGACCTTCCTCCTCAAACTAACAAGAATAAAAAACTTGGTATATTGTGTCTCAGTAATAGAACATTTGTGCAAACACACACATGCACACACACACACACACACACACAGCTCTCCCAATAGCCACATAACACACTTTCTGCTACTAAATCTCCACTCTCCCTTCTGTATTAAGCTGTAAGTTGAATTTTAATGAAAAAAAATGCTCTTTTCTAACAAGTAAATCAGAGAAGACCACTAAAACAAAAACAAGATTGTATTTTAAGTTACCCAACCCTAATTACACAATGTGGTTTTACAATGTAAACAAATGCTGCCATGGACATATATGTTACCTTTTGGGGATTAAACCAGAAGTGTATACCTTCAGATATTTTGTAACTATTTTATCCTCAACACTTCAATGACTTTTCAATTATAGGTTCATTCAATAGCAAATATCACTACTGAGTCACATTTTTCAGATATTTTCCAGAATATCATGATCAAAAGACATTGCTTTCCAAATACATGCTAAAATCCATGTGAATATCATTTTTATCAAATATTTATTTATAAGGAGCTTAGATATTAGTTAAATTATTAAGAACCATATAATTGTTTTAAAAGAAATAGACTGTTGATGAGTCAAGTGGTTCTAAATATGTGTGAAATACACAATTAAACCACACAATGAAGAGAAATCTTGAAATCTCTTATTACATTCTTAAAACAGACATTGTCAGGATCTATACAGCTGGAAGAAAACCAGCTTAACTTTTATACTAGCATTCAAAAATATATCTTTAAGAACAAATACATATGTGAGTTCTTAATTTAAAAACATAAACACCATTATCTAAGAAAAACAAGCTATATATGTATAATTAACTTTTATTTGTTAGAATTTTTCCAGAGAATTCACATTATTCAGGTTGGAATAAGTTCTCTTATACCAACCCCAGATTTTCAAGGCAGGTTCTCCATTTCAGAAACTTTTCGAAGAGTGTTAAATTCCCAAAGATTAAAGAATATTTATATTTTTTTTTATTTAATTCATATAATTTCTAAGTCAATAAGTAAAATTTCCATCAGGTTGTCCACCTGGATTAGAAAAGGTATACCCTGGCTCTACAGTATCCCTGTAATGTGACATACATTGTACATAATGATTCTCAGCTTAGGATATATTTAGTTAGGAGAAAATCAAGAACTCTTCTTATGGCTTGCAATTTGATCATAGAGAGCTTGAAATTTTCTATATACCTAAATTATCAAGATAATCAACATAAAAAATCTTACTTGAAATAGACACTTATTCTCTAATTTCTTTCTTTATGGCATGGTTTTTCAACATTGGTGCTACTGACAGTTGAGGCCAGTTACTTTTTTGCAGCAACACTGTCCTGTATCCATCAGATACTCGTAGCTACCACCTCCCCTGATTATAACATCCAAAAATGTCTCCAGAAATAGTGCAGTATGTCCTAGGGGATGCAACTGAAACCAGCTGAGAACCACTATCTTATGGGATACTGCAAAATTTAGTATGCTTGTTTTATGTGTTAGATGAAATCTAGATTGTATCTTTCATCAATAAACCATTTCAATCCATGTTTTCACCTTGAAGTATGAAAAATGGCTTCCATTTAGGAAATTATTTCATCCTTTATTTCATAAACATGGTATTTAAGACAGTTAAGAGAGTAAGGGGGAAATAGGAAAAGAAATCATTACATTATGATCATTCCTAAATTATTAGATAATTCATCTCTAATAAATGTCCATATTTCATATGCTGGAAAGAGGCTAATAATATTTATTAATGTTCATTTTAGTGACTGTGGAATTATGGTAGTCTCAAGTGACTTTTGAAACAAATAAATGTAAATTATTGTGCCAATGAAATTTTAAGGATAGAGATATATTTTATAAATTTATATTTGATTACTTAATCATTTTTATTGACAACCTCCTTTGTGAAAATTTTTGTAAATAGCCTGTAAATAAGAAATATTCTACATCCTCTCTCTCTCTCTCTCTCTCTCTCTCTCTCTCTCTCTATATATATATATATATATATATATATATATACACACACACACTAATATATATATATATATATATATATATATATATATATATATATATATATATATATATTAGTATGGCTAAAACTAAAAACTTAAAAACTAATCTAAGAATGAAAACAAACTCATAGGAAAAATATGTATATGGTACTGGAATTTAGAGGAGAGATATACATATTATTTATTATTTATAGGATTTAATTATTTGGTATATTTTATTATCTATTCATTTTGAGAAGTGTCAGTACCAAAAAAGTTTGAGACTCTTGATAAAATTTAAATTGGCAACACTAAACCTGTATATTTGCATGATTATAAATTTGGTTGAATTTTTTTCATGGAAAAGATGTCAACACAAGTTATAAAAGATACCTTATTTGGAGTTAAAATTTTTTGTTTAAATGATGCTCTGAGAGCAACAGGATAATCCTGGATATCCGTGTATTAACCAAAAGCATGCACACACCCAAGGAGTTTAACTACTTAGACTATGGCTACACTTACATAAGTAAGAAAAAAAAATGCAAAGATGAAGTCTTAAAGGTTTTTCAGAAATAGGGATCAAATTGGTCTGACAGAAATTTGAGTGTATTGGTTAGTGAATAGCTAAGATGATAAAAGAAAAATTAGACAGAGATCTAAATAGAATTTTGACTTGTTTTATAGAGGATTGTTGAGCCTCTGAATAGTTTCAAATGAGATATTTTGTTAACATCTGTTTTTGTTTTGTTATTTTTGTTTTGTTGTTTTTACACTGGTGGAGATTGAACTCAGGGCCTTGTGCCTATAAGACTTGCACATAAAAATAGAGGATGCCCAGTTAAATTTAAATCTCAGGTAATTAACAAGTATTTTTTGTATGAGTATTTCTCAAATATTACACCTGTTTTTATATCAATATGCTAATCCCACCCTAGACTTATTGAATGAAAATTTTCAGAAGTGAGACTAAGGCATCTATTTTGTTTTACAAGTTCATCAGTAATTGTAATGGGCAACCAAGGTGGGGAATCAATGTGCTTAATGATTGGTTATTAACCAATCCTCCAATAATATACATAAAATTACTTTTATGAGGTCATGGCCACTCACCAATCCAGATATGAATAAGCTCAGCCTCTGTGCACTCCCTGAGTCACAGTAATCTCTGTTGGTTGAGGAATAGCATCAAGTTTTCAACCTTACCCTGGTCTCCACTCGGTTTCCTTTTTCTTACATTGGTGAACAAACTACAAACCCTTCTATCCTTATAATTTTCTCACCTTCAAAATCACCAAGAAATGTGTGCAAAAGTAAAAAATAATACCATTATGGAACCTTGCATTTCAAATATAATGAGTTTTATGCTTAGTCTCATAATAACATATGAAATAGTTGAAGATGCTAAAGATGATAAAGTGGATCAAACATTGATTATGCCACTAAATCTAGTCATCTTTGGCATAGATGGAATTCCATTTCTTCAACAGTAAAATTGATGGTTTAATTTGTTGCCCATCTAGTTTTAAAGAATCATAAGATCTTGTTTACAATATCTCTTGGAAAAACTAAGATTGGTACTCATAAGTTATTAGATGTTCAATCCTTGCTGACTGTGTGTGTGTGTGTGTGTGTGTGTGTGTGTGTTGGTGTGCGTGTATTTAAAAGTGTTATACAGATAAAATAGATTGTTGCAGGTACTTATTTGTGTCACTTGAAAGAATATTAAATCCAATTGAATGTAGAATATAAATTTGCAATTTATACTTAAGAGAATACTTATCTTTTCAGAACACTGAATCAGGGTTTTGTTTTTTTTTTTTAAGAAATGAATATGTCTTCCTTTCAGTCTACCTGCAGAAATGATCAATAATCTATTTAGGGTCAAGAATCAGTAACAACAAAAGCTCATGAATTTTAATTAAAATTTATCTTGTCCAATGGACACAGAAACATCTCTCAAATATTGCACCTATTATATGGACTGAGACTATTTTTAAGTACTAATGTGAAGATTTTATCTAATAGAAATATAGGCATTTCTCTTCTAATCATTAAAATGTGGGAAGTTCATTCCATATTTTAAATTTTTTTCTTTTCTTTAAACATTTTTACCCAAGATAGTGGTGAACAATTTTTTTTAATTTCAAATTTATTGATCTATTTCACAGTTTATATAACTGCTTTATCAAATAGATCCAAACATAATCATTGTCAAAATAAAGTGATTGTATCATTAAACAGTATATGAAAAAAAAAACCTGTAAAGTTATGGGAATGGACCAGGACTTGATGGTATGTGATTTTCTTAACCAGTTAGGAATGCATCAGTGGTTAATTATGACCCACCAGAATTTTTTTACTTAGGATCCAAGTACACCCAAAATTACAGACCTTTGATTTTTGTAAAAACTACCAAGAACACAAAATGAAGAAATCACAATCTCTTCAATAAATGGTGGAGGGAAAACTGGGCATACACCCACTGAAAAAATGGAAGGGTGTTCTCTCACCAAATAAAATATCAACTCAAAATTAATCAAAGACCTAAATATAAGACCTGACTTGATAAAATTCTGAAGGAAAATAAACATAAGGGAAATAGTCTGTGACATAAGTTTAGGCAAAATTTGAAAGCACAAGCACTAAAAGTAAAAATAGGCACATGGTATGACATCAAACTAAAATGCTTCTGCAAAGGAAATAATCAGCAGACTGAAGAGACAAACTAAAGAATGGAATAAAATATTTTCAAACTATACATCTGACAAAGGGCTAATACCCAGTATTTAAGAAATATTGACATCTTAATAGCAAAAACAAGCAAACAAAAAAAAAACAATAAAAAATAAATAAAACAGATATCCTGCTTGACAGTGGGAAATAGACCCGAATTAGATATTTATCAAAAAGATACATGCAAATGGCCAAGTATAAGAAAAAATACTCAGCATCACTTATCATCAGAGAAATGCATATCAAACCACAAGGAGATGTCACCTTACTCAATTAGGATAACTATTATTTAAAAAAAAAAAAAAACATAACAAGGCTGGCATGTCTATGGAGAAAGGAAAATTTGTTGGTGGTAATGTAAATTAGTAGTCATTATGGAAAACGGTCTGAAGGCTTACCAAAAAATTAAAAACACAGCTATTATATTATCTATTTAACCCTTTACTGGGTTTGTATAGAAGGGCGTAGAATAAGAAAGTCAAGAAGATATCTGCACTCCCATGTTTATTTAAGGATTATTCATAATAGCCCCAAATGGATTCAACCTTCATGTCTATCAACAGAAGAATGGATAAAGAAAATGTGGTATAAATGCCCAATAAAATATCATTTAGCCATAAATATTTTTCTATTTTGTATCATGTCATATTCTCCTAGACATCATAGTAGGACCCCTGATTTTACCTGATCTCCGGTTATTGGAGTTCTCACTTACTCTAGTCTTAACTCTCAGAACATCTGAGCATTTTTATCTCTAAGTCTGGCATTCATCTTCAAAACTACAAATGCTTTCCCAGTGTGACTTTTTTGAACTGTGCCTTCCCTAAGACCCTGACCTTGGCATAGTAGGCTGTGCCTTCTTTTGAGCTGGGACATAGTAATGATAAATCCTGAACCTGATAACCCAGCTTACTCTGACCTAACCCTGAGGAGACCTTTTTTATATGTTGGCAAGATGGTTTGCTGACTGATTCTTGACTTTCAATTTATTGCTATAACTCTTAACCTTTTGTTCCTTGTCTGGGGGTCAATGTTTGGCAATAGCATATAAATTCCCATTGCTCTTGAAGCCACTATTCCTCTCATGCTTTCCAATATTAAAACACATAGAAGATTCATCTCAGTTCACCAACAGTGAAAGTTAACTGATTGGAGTACCCCTTCCTCTGGTAATCTGTATAGTTCATGTGGTCAGTGTTATGGTCCTCCTCTCTAGTTGGGCAGTGAGTGGTCAAGGCCAAGACCCATTTTCATCACCTGCATTCTCCGGACACCAACCATCACAGTTTGGGTCCTTTATTTCATTCTGACATATCATTGGCAGTGTCAGTGGTACAAAACATTAGAATTATTTTTCCTAAAATTTTGAAATCATTGTTCTCTTGACTTACGACTTTGTTTTACTTGAGAATTTTCCCATAAAATTTGTGTGTTATTTTAAAAAACTTTTGGGGGTATTTTTTGTACAACCAGAGACATGAAAAAATATGCTGTATATGTATACTATGAATTGAAACACATTTGGCTGCTATGAACAAATTACAATAAATAAATAAAATTTTAAAAATAACATTCTGTATTATTTTTCTCTCTATTTTTTTGAAAAATTACAAAGGGTTTATATTTTCCTAAATTTCTCCAGGCTCTTATGGAGCTCTTTCCCATACACAAAGGCATGAACTTTAATTATAGAAAGTAGTATTGAACTATACCTTTATAAATTTGCTCCACTCTGCTCTCTCTTTCTGAGGATATTATAAATCAGATCTGGACTGTGAATTTTTCTTAATCACCTCATCCTTTATTTTACATCTTTGTGGTTTATCTTTGTGTTGTAGAGGTATACTTTCTGGGAAAATTCCTTAATTATCTTTCAAACTTTCTCTTTAATTTTTAATTTATTCTGTATCTGGTAGTTTCCAGAAAGTAGTTTCTCTGCTGCTTGAGTTTCATTTTTATATCTTGCTCTTTTGCAGTGGTTGTTTTAAATAGAGGAATATGTTGCTTGTCTTTCAAAGGGTATTTACTATACTTTGAATCATGTGCTTTACTTTTTACATTTCCTATGAGTCCTCTTAGTTCTTCTTTAATGTTTCTGTTTGATCAAGGTTAGGGTTTGAATCCTTAATGTGCTCCCAGAGCTCATGTATTAGGCAATACAAGAATGTTCAGAAGTACAATTACTAAATTTTGAGAGTTGTAAACTCATTAGGGAATCAATCCATTTGATGGAATAATAATTTGAATAGACTACCTGGTGGTTACTGTAAACATGTAGGGTGTGGATGAAGAAGAAAGGTCACAGGGCATGGGAGGTGAGGGCATGGCTTTGGACTATATTTTGTTTCTGGCTCCTTTCTTTCTCTCTTTCTCTCTCTTCTCATGCACACACACACACACACACACACACACACAAAAGAGCATGCGCACAGAAATGAACACACAAATATGCTCACATGCTACATCAATATTAAGGTATTTCCCATTTTATAAATATGTAAAATTTTCTTTCATACTGGACTATCTAACTCTAAATATTCTGTGTTCTCTGTCTTCATAATTTTATTTTATATCACAGTTTAGCTATAATCCATACCAAGACATTTTTCCATATTCTCATTATAGGATATGCTCTCATGGTACTCTCACTTCAGTCAAAATGATTATTCACCATATTATATTGAATTCTCTCTTTTATCCTCTCCCTGTATACCACTCCCCAGGACTGTCAGCTTTTGAGGGATGGTTGTGTCTTTTGCTACATTCAATTTTAACTCATGGTACACTAATTGGCACATAGCAGAATTTCAGTAAAGACATAATAAGTAATCATCAAAAGACAACTACAAAAAATTCTAAAATTATACAATATAATTTAAATGCTAAAAAACCTAGTCAAATGTGAATAATCTGTTTTAACTACCTTGTGGTAGGAAGTAACAGTATTTGATTTGTTTCCTATTTTTTTAAATGAGGAAAACACAGCTAACAATTCCTTAACAATAAAAGAAAAAAGAAAAAAGAACCAGCCAAGGAATCATTTATCATCACATTGATTTCCTCGCTAGATATTTGTTAAGAAAAAGTTTATATCTTGGAGGAGACTTAAAAGATCTTTTCACTTTGTTTTAAAGGTTTTGTAAGTAGAAAGTAAAAACAAAGTTCTTAAGAACTGCAAAAATATGGCTGAAAGAGTAGAATAAAGCCTTTATATTAATTTCAAATTTGAGAGTACCAAAGTATAATAGCTGCTTAGCATTTAAATGATGGCTCAAATTAAACATCATATGAAAATTCAAACAGTTTAATCATAATATATGAAAAAGAAAATCATAAGTACATTATTTTCAACTAGTGATCTTTTGTTAAGATACTGGAAAGAAGACAATAAATATTTTCTTTTTTTTTAATTGGTTGTTCACAACATTACAAAGCTCTTGACATATCATATTTCATACATTAGATTGAAGTGGGTTATGAACCCCCAATTTTACCCCAAATGCAGATTGCAGAATCACATCGGTTACACATCCACAATTTTACATAATGCCCTATTAGTAATTGTTGTATTCTGCTACCTTTCCTATCCCCTACTATCCCCCCTCCCCTCCCCTCCCATCTTCTCTCTCTACCCCATCTACTATAATTCATTTCTCTCCTTGTTTATTTTCCCATTCCCCTCACAACCACTTATATGTAATTTTGTATAGCAATGAGGGTCTCCCTTCATTTCCATGCAATATCCCTTTTCTCTCCCTTTTCCTCCCATCTCATGTCTCTGTTTAATGTTACTCTTTTCTTCCTGCTCTTCCTCCCTGCTCTGTTCATAGTTGCTCTCATTATATCAAAGAAGACATTTGGTATTTGTTTTTTAGGGATTGGCTAGCTTCACTAAGCATAATCTGCTCTAGTGCCATCCATTTCCCTGCAAATTCTATGATTTTGTCATTTTTTATTGCTGCATAGTACTCCATTGTGTATAGATGCCATATTTTTTTTATCCATTCATCTATTGAAGGGCATCTGGGTTGGTTCCACAGTCTAGCTATTGTGAATTGTGCTGCTATGAACATCGATGTGGCAGTATCCCTGTAGCATGCTCTTTTAAGGTCTTCAGGGAATAGTCCAAGAAGGGCAATAGCAGGGTCAAATGGTGGTTCCATTCCCATCTTTCCCAGGAATCTCCAAACTGCTTTCCAAATTGGCCGAACCAATTTGCAGTCCCACCAGCAATGTACAAGTGTACCCTTTTCTCCACATCCTCGCCAGCACTTGTTGTTGTTTGACTTCATAGTGGCTGCCAATCTTACTGGAGTGAGATGGTATCTTAGGGTGGTTTTGATTTGCATTTCTCTGACTGCTAGAGATGGTGAGCATTTTTGCATGTACTTGTTGATTGATTGTATGTCCTCCTCTGAGAAGTGTCTGTTCAGGTCCTTGGCCCATTTGTTGATTGGGTTATTTCTTATCTTATTGTCTAATTTCTTGAGTTCTTTGTAAACTATATTACAGAGCAATAGTGACCAAAACAGCATGGTACTGGTACTAAAACAGGCGGGTGGACCAATGGTATAAAATAGAGGACACAGAGACTAATCCACAAAGTTACAACTATCTTATATTTGATAAAGGGGCTAAAAGCATGCAATGGAGGAAGGATAGCATCTTCAACAAATGGTGTTGGGAAAACTGGAAATCCATATGCAACAAAATGAAACTGAATCCCTTTCTCTCGCCATGCACAAAAGTTAACTCAAATTGGATCAAGGAGCTTGATATCAAATCAGAGACTCTGCGTCTGATAGAAGAAAAAGTTGGCTCCGATCTACATATTGTGGGGTCGGGCTCCAAATTCCTTAATAGGACACCCATAGCACAAGAGTTAATAACAAGAATCAACAAATGGGACTTACTTAAACTAAAAAGTTTTTTCTCAGCAAGAGAAACAATAAGAGAGGTAAATATGGAGCCTACATCCTGGGAACAAATTTTTACTCCTCACACTTCAGAATAAATATTTTCTTATGACTAGTTTTCAAGCTAAACAAGTACAATGAAATGGAATACAGTAAGTGATATTTCTAATATAGGTATTGGGGCAGTAAATGTAAAACTAAATTATAATTGACCACTGTGGATTTTAAATAGCAGAAATAGGAAGATTTTACATCCTGCTTGTTTCTTGAAAGTAAAATAAAGACAGAGGAAATGAAACATCATTAAATTTTATTCTCAACTTTTTCATCAGTGTAAAGTTTAACTTATAAAAGTGACATCATTTCAAACAAACATTGCTGGTATCTTTCTTTTGAAAGAAGAAAGAATAAAATAGCATGTTATCCAGATACATTTTTTTTTCTTTATTAGTCTCCCTTTATATTTCTTTCTTTTTCACTTTTTTTCTTACTAGAATAAGCATGAAAATGGAAGGAGAAAAAGGGGCATACCTAAAACATTTAAAAATAATTTGCTTTATTTTTAGCTTAATGAAATTATGATTGGTATCTTATATGCAGTTTTTCACATACTGAAAATATTAGTTTTTACTTATTCTCTTTTTGTTCACTTTCTCTTCTCCTCTATAAGTGAAAGCCTAAAAAGGGTTTTCATGGATTATAGCTTTTTCCCTTTTCTTTTCATCATAGTTCATTGTTTTGCATAATGTGCAAAAGAAATTTAACATACCCAGTCTCTGTCAGCTGCAGTCCAGTGAAGTATGTGCACTTGACAACCCTGTCAAACCCTTCAAATGTCGCTCAGCAAAATACTCTGTTCATCGGCTTTTAAGTTGATAAGTAAATGTTGTTGAAATTAAAACACATGTATGATCAGGCGCGCATACACACACACACACACACACACACACACACACACACACAGAGTGAACATTTATTAGGATATAGAATTTCCTGACTTTGCTCTATTGAGTTTGTACAGAAAGATCATCAGGACAAATATATGCCATCAAGAATTTTAACTTTCCACTAATTGAAAAAAGAAAACTCAAATTGATGAAAGTTTATGACAGTATAGAAATCTACTAAACAGGCTAGAGCCTAGCCTTTGGCACAGCACCACCCCTTCCTACAAGCAGAATACCGTGGGAGGTCAAGCCCAGTGGCACAGATCCACCTACTCCACCTTATGCAGGTCCCAGACCCAAGATGCAGTAGCATTCGTTGAGGGACACCAGCAGGTTCTGGAAGCCCAACATCAAGGTTAGGTGCAGACAATCTGCACAGGTACTATAAGAATATAGGGAAGAAATTGTAATAACCTTGATCTACACTGCAACAAAGCAAGACACATAGACAACATGAGGAAAATCAAGGGAGGAAAGCACCCCAAACAAACCAGGACACTATAATAATAGAACCTATGGTCAGTGAAGTTGATGAAATATCAGATAAGGAGTTCAGGAGATTCATAATTAAAATAATATGTGAATTAAAGAATGACCTAAATAAGTAAATATAGTCAAAAATTGATCACTCCAACAATGAGATAAGAGAACAAATATAGGTAGCAAAGATTACTTCGAGAGAGAGAGAGACCTTGAAAAAATATAGAAATCCTTGAAATGAAGGATACATTAAGTCAAATAAAAAACTCAATAGAAAGCATAACCAACGGATTAGATCATTTGGAAGAAAGAACATCAGGTAAGGAAGATAAAGTACATAATCTGGAAAATAAATTTGATTACACATTGAAGAAAGTTAGAAACCATGAACAGAACATCCAAGAATTATGAGACAGCATCAGGATAGAGGCAGGTACAGAGTTTCAAACCAAAGGAATGCACAGTTTCTTCAATGAGATAATATCAGAAAATTTCCCAAGCATGAGGAATGAATTGGAAAACCAAATACAAGAGGCTTACAGGACACTAAATGCACAAAATTACAACAGATTTATACCAAGGTACATTATAATGAAAATGCCTAGCATAAAGAATAAGGATAGAATCTTAAATGCTACAAGAGAGAGGAATCAGATCACATATAGGAGGAGACCAATTCATATCTCAATAGATTTTTCAACCCAGATCCTTAAATCCAGGAGATTCTGGAAAAACATATACCAACTCTGAAAAAAAAAAATGGATGCCAACCAAGAATCTTATATCCAGCAAAACTAAGCTTTAGATTTGATGATGAAATAAAAAACTTCCATGATAAACAAAAGTTAAAAGAATTTACAACTAGAAAGCCTGCACTATAGAACATCCTCAGCAAAATATTCCAAGTAGAGGACATGAAAAACAATGATGGAAATCAACAGAGGTAGGGATTACACTAAAGGAGAATCTAATCAGAGGAGAAAACAAGTCACGTTAAATACCAAAAATTTAAAAAAATGGCTGGGAATGCAAATCATGTCTCAATAATAACCCTGAATGTTAATGGCCTAAACTCATGAATCAAAAGACATAGACTAGCAGATTGGATTAAAACAACAACAACAACAATAATATGCTGCCTTCAAGAAACACATCTTTTAGAAAAAGACATTCACAGACTGAAGGTGAAGAGTTGGAAAAACCATACCACTCACATGAACTGCAGAAGCAAGCAGGGGTGTCCATTCTCATATCAAATATAGTAGATTTCAAAGTCAATCAAAAAGGATAAAGAAGGACACTACACACTGCTCAAAGGAATCATACACCAACAAGACTTAACAATTAAAAATATATATGCTCCAAACAATAGAGCAGCTATCTTCATCAAACAAACTCTTCTCAAGTTCAAGAGTCAAATGAACCACAGCAAAATAAATTTGAGTGACTATAACACAAGTCATTCATCACTAGAAAGATCTTCCAATCAAAAGCTGAACAAAGAACCTATAGAACTGTATAAAATCAATAACTGGGACTTAACTGACATATATAGAATATTTCATCCTTCAAAAAGAGAATATACTTTCTTCTCAGAAGCATATGGATGCTGCTATAAAATAGACCACATATTATGCCACAAAGCAACTATTAGCAAATATAAAAAATTTGACATATTATCCTGCATTCTATCAGAACAGAATGGAATGAAATTAGAAATCAATGATAAAAATAAGAAATAAAATCCACTCCATGCTGAGGGCCATTACCAAGTAGAAATGACGCATCAAAATTTCCTTGCTAGCGTACCCCATGTTAATGATTTCGCTGTTGACATTGCAAGTAAGGTGACCTTGCTCAAAGACCAAGGCGGATCCGGGTTTAGAGCTGATCAGGTTTGAGGAAGTATCCCGGTCCTTGGGTTTAGGGCGTTCCCGGTTTAAGACAAGGGTTTTAGGGAAGTTGGAGGTTGAAGATTATTGCTGCCGGGATTAGGGCGTTCCTGCTGCCTGAGCTCCCATTGAGTTGTGAGATTCAGAGAGCATTTTGGGAAAAAAGCCTCGTGGAGTAGGTGAATTGGGTGGCAGCAGAACTGGGATTGCCCCAGAACGTGTGTGGAGGCCGGTGTGAGTTCGGGAATAAAGAATTGCTGTTTGAATCTACAAAGCTGTGTGGTGGCTCCTGATTCTGTGCCCAGCTAAGACTGCGGCAACTCCAGGGACTGGGGTTGTAGCTTAGAGGTAAAGCGCTCACCTACCATGTGTGAGGCACTGGGTTCGATCCTCAGCACCACATAAAAATAAAATAAAGATATTGTGCCCACCTATAACTAAAAAATAAATGTTTAAAAAAATCCACTCCAACACCTGGAGACTAAATAATATGCTACTGAATGAACAATGGGTTACAGAAGACATCAAGGAGATTAAAAAGTTTTTAGAGGTGAATGAGAACACAGATACAACATATCAAAATCTCTGGGACACTATGAAAGCAGTTCTAGAAGGAAAGTTCATTGCATAGAGTTCATTCCTTAAAACAAGAAAAAGTCAACAAAATAATGATGTAACACTATATCTAAAAGACCTTGAAAAAGTAGAACAAATCAACACCAAATGCAGAAGAAAGCAAATAATTAAAATCAGAGCTGAAATCAATGAAATTGAAGCAAAAGAAACAATTGAAAAAATTGACAGAACAGTAAGTTGGTTCTTTGAAAAAATAAATAAAATTGACAGACCCTTAGCCGTGCTAATAAAGAAAAGGAGAGAAAAAACTCAAATCACTAACATATGTGATGAAAAAGGAAATATCACAACAGACACAACAAAAATACAGAAGACAATTAGAAATTATTTTGAAAACCTGTACTCCAATAAAATAGAAATTATCCAAGGCATCAACAAATTTCTAGAGTCATATAATTTGCCTGAATTGAATCAGGATGATATACATATATACACAATTTAAACAGATCAATTTCAAGTGATGAGATAGCAGACACCATCAAAAGTCTACCAACCAAGAAAAGCCCAGGACCAGATGGATACACAGCCGAGTTCTACAACACCTTTAAAGAAGAACTAATACCAATACTCTCCAATTTATTTCAGGAAATAGAAAAAGAGGCAGCACTTCCAAACTCGTTCTATGAGGCCTATATCACTCTGATTCCAAAACCAGGCAAAGACACATCACAAAAAGAAAACTTCAGACCAATGTCTCTAATGAACATAGATGCAAAAATTCTGGAAAATCAAATATAAAAATATATTAAAAAGATCGTTAACCATGATCAAGTGGGATTCATCCCAAGGATACCAGGTTGGTTCAACATATGGAAATCAATCAATAAATGTAATTCATCACATCAATAGACTCACAGACAAGAATCATATGATCATCTCAATAGACAAAGAAAAAGCATTTTACAAAATACAGCACCCCTTTATGTTCAAAACTCTAGAAAAACTTGAGATAACAGGAACATATCTCAATATCATAAAGACTATGCTAAGCCCCAGGCCAACATCATTCTAAATGGGGAAAAATTGAAGGCATTCCCTCTAAAAACTGGAGCAAGACAGGGATGCCCTCTTTCACCATTTCTATTCAACATAATTCTTGAAACACTAGCCATAGCAATTAGACAGATAAAGAAATTAAAGGGATACACATAGAAAAAGAAGAACTCAAATTGACACTATTTGCTGATGATATGATTATATACTTGGAAGACCCTAACTGTTCTACCAGAAAACTCCTAGAATTAGTAAATGAATTCAGCAAAGTAGTAGATATTAAATCAATACCACGTGATTAAGTCAAGGCATTTCTGTAAATCAGTGACAAATCCTCAGAAAGGGAAATGAGGAAAACTACCCCATTCTCAATAGCCTCAAACAACAAAAACAACTTGGGAATCAACTTAATAAAAGAGGTGAAAGATCTATATAATTAAAATTACAGAACCCTAAAGAAAGAAATCAAAGAAGACCTTAGAAGATGGAAAAATCTACCTTGCTCTTGGATAGCCAGAATTAATGTTATCAAAATAACCATACTTCCAAAAGCAGTATACAGATTTAATACAATTCTGATCAAAATTCCAATGACATTTCTCATAGAAATAGGAAAAAAACGATCATGAAATTCATCTGGAAAAAATAAAAGACACAGAATAGCTAAAGCAATCCTTAGCAGGAAGAGTGAAGCAGGTGGCATCACTATACCAGACCTTAAACTATACTACAGAAAAATAGTAACAAAACAGCATGGTATTGGCACCAAAACAGACTGGTAGACCAATGGTACAGAATAGAGGACACAGAGACAAATCCACAAAACTACAATTATCTTATGTTAGACAAAGGTGCCAAGAACATGCATTGGAGAAAAGATAGCCTCTTCAATAAATGGTGCTGGGAAAACTGGAAATCCATGTGCAACAAAATGAAATTAAACCCCTATCTCTCACCATACACAAAACTCAACTCAAAATGAATCAAGGACTTAGGAATACAACTAGAGACTCTGAGTCTAATAGAAGAAAAAGTAGGCCCTAATCTCCATCATGTGGGATTCGGCCCCAACTTCCTTAATAAGACTTCTGTGGCACAGTAATTAAAATCAAGAATCAATAAATGGGATGGACTCAAACTAAAAAGCTTCTTCTCAGAAATAATCTGTGAGGTGAATTGAGAGCCTATATTTGGGAGCAAATCTTTACCCCTCACACATCAGATAGAGCATTAATCACTAGGGTATATAAAGAAATCAAAAAGCTAAACTCCAAAAAATCAAATAATCCAATAAACAAATGGGCCAAGGACCTGAAGAGACACTTCTCAGAAGATGATGTACAATCAATCAATAAATACATGAAAAATATTTCATCATCACTAGCAATTAGAAAAATGAAATAAACTACTCTAAGATTTCATCTCACTCCAGTCAGAATGGCAGCTATTTTGCATACAAACAACAATAAGTGTTGGCGAGGATGTGGGGAAAAGGGTACACTCATACACTGCTGTGCGACTGCAAATTTGTGCAGCCAATATGGAAAGCAATATGGAGATTTCTTGGAAAATTGGGAATGGAGCTACCATTTGACTCAGCTGTCCCTCTCATCAGACTATACTCAAAGGACTTAAAAACAGCATACTACAGAGACACAGCCACATAAATGTTTATACCAGCACAATTCACAATAGCTAAATTATGGAACCATCCTAGATGTCCTTCAATAGATGAATGGATAAAAAAAAAAAATGTGGCATATATACACAATGGAATATTCCTCAGCAATAAAAGAGAATAAAATCATGGCATTTGCAGGTAAACGGATGGAGTTAGAGAGGATATGCTAAGTGAAGTTAGACAATCCACCCAAATCAAATGCTGAATGTTTTCTTTGATATAATGAGACTGATTCATAGTGGGATAAGGAGTGGGAGTGTGGGAGAAATAGATGAACTCTAGATAGGGCAGAAGAGTTGGAGGGAAAGGGAGGTGGCATGGGGTAATTAATGATGATGGAATGTGATGATCATTACTATCCAAAGTACATGTATGAAGACATGAATTGGTGTGAATATACTATGTATACAACCAGAGATATGAAAAATTGTACTCTATATATGTAATAAAATTGTAATGCATTCTTCTGTTGTATATAAATCTAAAAATTTACATAATAATAAAAAAATCCACTAAAGAAAGCGATATTTTCATGAGTTATCTGAACGTGTAACTACATTTTTAAAAAGAAATTTGGCAGAAAGATGTAATCAAAGAGGGAACTTAGAAAAAAGCAATTTACAACTTTCAATTAGTAATGAATTAATTCTTGGCAGTGACTACAACAACTGTGATCTGCCTTATTTTGTCTTTGAAATAATCTTAAACCTATAGAAAAATGTAAACTGAGAACTAAATATATATTAGTAAAATTGATACTCAAATGCCCTGCCATATTGCATTTTTTGTTTGCTTGTTTATTTATTTATTTATTTATTTATTTATTTATTAGTGTATAATTTAACTAAGAATACAGTAGTTTCCTCTTATTCCTGGGAGATATGTTCCAAATGCCTTAGTAGATTCCTGAAACGATGAATAGTGTCAAATCCTATGATTATATTCCTTTACCTTCTTAACTAATTACTTACCATGCACTGTAGGTATAACTTTCACAGTTTAAGGTAGGAGAACAAAACTCACAAGAATTATTTTTTTCAACAATAATACTAATAGAAGATTTGTTCTTCCTGCAGATCTTAGCAACTTTAGCATACAACATTTTTGTCCTTTCATCATTAAGTGAAGGACTTGTACATTTTACCTAATGGAAATATTCTATGGTTTCTTTTTGTCATATCCAAATTGCCAGCATCACTACACTTGAACTTTGGAATAATTATTAAGGAAAATAAGTAATACAAAAATTATTTGTTTGATAATTGAGATGGTTACTAAGTGTCTGAGGGGCAGGTTAATTATACAGCATGGATACACAGGACTAAGGGATGATTCATGTCTCAGGTATTACAGAATTAGATAGCATGCAATCTCATAATGTTGCTCAGAATAGTTGCAATTTGAAGCTTATGAGTTCTTTGTTTCTGGGATTTTCTATTTAATTATCTCAAATTGGTGTTGACCATGGTGTTCCACGAAACCACAGATAGCACACATGTTGATAAGTGGCAAATACTGTAAATAGAAAACATGGCAGTAACTTTGAGAAAACTATACATAACCAAAGCAAGATTTTAATACAATATTTATAGAACTTCAAGAATAATAAAGATTAAATTAACAGTAATTTTATATGGCCATTGTTATAGTTGAATTGAAACCACTATTCACAACACAACAATGATACTCAACAACATAATGCAGGTTTTGTGGAGCTCATACTATTTGTATTACCTTTTGACTTATGATGACTCAATTCTTTCACACTTTTGGGTATTTGAATACTGTTAGCCAGACATGACAGCATGTACTAGCTACTGGGAAGTCTGAGAAGGCATGATCATTTGAGTTTATGAGTTCAGAGCAGCCTGAGCAAAATGAGACTAATGTGTCAAAAAATAAAATCAAATTACTGTGAAACAGTCCCTCATTCTTTTGTATTTGATGTCAGGTGAACATAATTTGTATCTAATCCAAAATATACATATTAACCGTATCCAAATTCTTTTCTTCTCTTATTAGTATTTTGTTGTTGTTTTTGTTGCTCTGGTGGCAATACGGGGGATTGAATCCAGGGATGCAGTGACACTGAGCTACATCTCCAGCCCATTTTTAAAATTGTATTTTAAGACACATGTCTCAGTAAGTTGCACAGGCTGTTCTGAAATGTGTGATTCTCCTGGCTCAGTCTCCTAAGTACCTGGGATTACCACTGTGTCTGTTTCAAATTATTTTCTATTAACTTCTGATGGTCAAAGTAATACCACCACCACTAGACTGCAAATTGATGGTAAATACACACACATGCACACACACACATACACACACACACATCTTGCACAAAATGTAATATTCTGGGTCAGTACATGATCACATGCTCACAATCTAAATATTCAGGAAACAATTAACTCTATATTTTGGTAAGTGTTAACATGAAATTAAGATGGTTATTGTGGATAATTCTAAGATATCAGTTATATGTTTACAAGCCATAGCTTGAAAAACACTACCAGAGAAAGAAAGCCTATGAAAATCTGTGCTTAACAGAATTTTAAAAGTGCCAAAATGCGATGAGTTAATGTTTATGCTTAACATTAATTTCTAATTATAAGGTGAGAGAAAATGACTTGGCAAAATTTACAAACGGTAATTTACACTTAATACTAGTAATATTAAAATACAGCAAAATTAAAATATTTTATAGATGTAAATATATTCAATTCAGTAAAAACAGCTTGTACCCTTATACAATTTATTTACTAATGGGGCATATTCAGCACTGATATGTAGAAGCTAAGTAAAAGTAGTGTCTCCAAAGGATTTCTCTGTGTGTCTGTGTGCATGTGTATTATATGAAGATGGTCTAGGAACTGTGATGAATTCACTTATGTTATTTTTCCTCTTTACAAAGGTGCAAAAGTGATGATTCAGTAAAAAACTTTCTTCAGATTTTGCTTTTTGGTCTGTTCCTGGGATGGCAGTACATGGTATGAATCTCTTTCTATGCTGACTGTGGTAATGGGCCATACTAGGTTTTAGTCAGAGAGGTGGTAATGAGGTTATACAACAGGTACTCAACAGCATGCCATGTTGCAAAGGTTTTGATTAATGCACTTTCTGTTTTCACATTCCATCATGTCTAAAAGGTGCCTATCTATGTGTCTACTACTTCTGTATTTTAAATGCATTTCTGACTTAAGATATTTTGAGTTTATGATGGGTTTATCAGAAAGTAACACCACTGTAACTCAAGCAGCTACTATATAACATTAAGGGAAGATCTTTACCAATTATGACCTAAACCTTTGCCATTAATATATTAGGACAATATCTCCAAATATCCGGAATATTTAGATCTGTAATCACACTGAAATGTGTGTACACTTCAAAACTAGTATGTAAAAAGTTTTAGCTAAAAATAAGTGAGACTGATATTTTTATACTTACATTACTAATTATGACCATGTGAACTTAAGAAGAAAGCCATCTTCTAATAAAATTTATAAAAATAAATGAAAGGGAGCTGGGGATGTGGCTCAAGCGGTAGCGTGCTTGCTTGGCATGAATGCGGCCTGGGTTCAATCCTCAGCACCACAAACAAAGAAAGATGTGTCCGCTGAAAACTAAAAAATAAATATTAAAATTCTCTCTCTCTCTCTCTCTCTCTCTCTCTCTCAAAATAAATAAATAAATAAATAAATAAATGAAAGGAATCCAAGATGAAAATTATTCCTCACTGAAAAATAACTGTATTAAAAACTTAAGCCTTATATTTACCAGTAATAAAGAGTTAATCCTAATTCCTTAGTATTTTTAGCTATATTTTAGTAGTTATTTTGGGTAAATTATACACTATTAAAATGTTTGCAGATTAAGCATTCAAAAAGTTAATTGATATGTTCTCATAATATTTCAGTTGTGATTTAGAAAGAGGAATGCTATACAAACTTTGGCAAGGCTAAAATGTGAAGCATCTTACGATAGAGAGTAAGTAATCTGAAGGCTTCAAATATCTTTAGTAGCTGAAAAAACATTTAACTGTGGAGTTGACAATTTTTCTTTTTACCAAATGTTGTTTTAATAGAGGATTGTAAATTAACTCTTGCAGATGTAACTACATTCCGTAACAGACCTGACCAAAAATGCATTAAATTCAATAGCTATCATTCATTTTACTTGTGTTCTCAAATTCAATGGCTTGAGTTTCTGGAGTAAATATTACAGTGAACGTTATTGATGGTAACCAGTGTTCAACTACTAAAAATCCCATTCCTCTCCTGTTTTATTATATAATTTGAAATTTGAAAATGTCAAGAAAATTATTTTCCCATCTTTCTTTTTTATTGTTATTTAAATATTTACTATGAAATAGATTATCTTAAATGTATAGGCATACAGGACAGCAGGTCTCTAGAACTTATTCTGTCATCCATAGAACTTACTTACTTTATATAACTCTTAAGTCTATACCAAAGAGCAAATACCTATTTTCCTCCTAACCCAGCCTTTGGCAACTACTCCCCTACTCTATTTCTTTGAATTTAGACATCACATAAAAAATTAACTATATAATATTTGAGCTTCTGTGATTTACTTATTACATTTAGCATAATGTCCTCAAATTTCATCCAGATTGTCAAACGCATCACAGCAGGTCCCCTTCTTTTATCCAAAAGAAAAGAGGAATCTCAAAGACAAAGTTGTACTCATGTTCATTGCAGCCTTATTTAAAATAGCCAAAATGTAAAAACAAGACAAAAAATTTTTAAAAAGCTTCATTGATGGATAACTTGATAAAAAATATGGCTTAAAAACATAATGGAATATTGTTGAGCTTTTAAAAAGGAAGAAATCCAATCATATTTGGAAATTCTTTTTTATTCCTTGTCTTGCAATGGGATAACTCTAATAACTAGTTCTCCTCATTATAATGTCCTATAAAACACAAGATAAATAACTGAGATACAGACTTCTATAATTTTGTGCTACACACACACAATCTTCTACCACATAATGGATATTTTTTTGCCACTGAAATACAATGTGTTTGAGTGTGGTCTCTTAAGAATGTAAAAGAGTTGAAAACTTGCTATAGTCAGGCGATGCTATAGGCTACACCATGTCATAGAGCATTATAATATGTATGTGTTTTGTTAGTCAACTCTCCATCATTTTGACAAATTACCTGAGATAAAAAGAAATAGTTTATTTTGTCTCACGGTTTAAGAGAATTCATTCCATGGCCAGTAGTGAGGCAGTAAATCACGTTAAGAAGCAAGTGATAGAACAAGTTGCTTCCTGATGGCCAAGAAACAGGAAAATAAAAAGAGGGCCAAGAGTCTGAATATTCCCTTCAAACATGTAGGTCATTTGAAAATGTCAAGAAAAATATTTTCCCATCTGGAAGATTTCCAACAAGGCCACACTCTTTTTAAAATCTATTTTTAAGTAATACATAAAACATAAGAATTATACATGTTAATGTATTACTATGTAATCTTTTGATATATACATATATACTGTGTAATATTTAAATCAGGTTACAGGTAATGTTTAAATCAGGAGATAAACATATTTATCTCCTCAAACATTTACCATTTCTTTATGGGGAAAACTTTCAATATTTTTTCTTCTACCTTTACCTTTTTGCTTTCTGCAGTGCTGGCGATTAAACACAAGGTTTCATGCATGACAGGCAAACAAAGACCACTGAGACACATTCCCAGTCCACTTAGTTTTTTGAAAAAGACAGTGAAGCATTATTATCTATAGTCATCCTACCGTGAAACAGCACAGCACAATTCTGCTTATTTAAATATAAGTTAATACCAATTGATTAACCTTCAATCTTCCCCCTTGACCCACATTTCCTGTCTTCTAGTAACTACCATTTTGTTCTCTAATTCTAAGAGATCAACACTTTTATGTTCCACATATGAATGAGATCAGATAAAATTCTTCTCTGTGCCTGATTCATTTCACTTAACATAATGATCTCCGGGTCCATCCATATTTCTGTAAATGAATGGATCTCATTCTTTTTGATGAATGAATAGTACCTTATTCTGTATTGGTACCACATTTTCTTTATCCATTCATCAGTTGACAGACACTTAAGTTGTTTCCACTCTTGGTGATCATGAATAGTGCTGTATTGAAGACCTCTGGCATGCAGGTATCTTTTTAACATACTGATTTCCATTCCTTTGGATATATACCCAGAGGTAGATTCCTGGATCATGTGGCAGATCCAATTTTAATTTTTTAGGTAAGTTCCATACTGTTTTCCATATGGTTGTACTAATATACACTTCCACCAACAATGTGCAAGGGTATTCTTTTTGCTATATCTTTTTCAGGATTTGCTGTTTAGTCCTTTTTATAATACTCATACTTACTGGATTGAGGTAGTGTTGATTTGCTTCTCCTTGATGATTAGTGATGTTGAACATTTTTTCATGTATCTATTGACCATTTTACATCTTCTTTTGAAAGATGTCTATTTATATCTACTTTCCATTTTTAATTTGGTAATTGTTATTTTGCTATTGATTTAGTTGAATTTCTTACATATCCTGAATATCAATCCCTTGTCAGATACATAGTATAAAAATATTCTCTTCATTCTGTAGGTCATCTCTGTAATCTTGATTATTTTCTTTTTTATTACAAAGCTTTGTAATTTGATGAAATCCTATTTATTTGTATTTGCTTTTGTTTTCCATGATTTTGAGGTCTTGCCAAAATATACTTGCCCATTCCAATATCCTAAAGAATTTTTCCTGTTTTCATCTAGTAGTTTTATATTCATACCAACAGTTAGTTCTTTAGTATATTTTGAGGCCCTGCCACTTAAAGTTTCCAATACCTTCCATAATGCATGGTCTGGGGACAAAGAATTTAATACATGAAACTTTCAAAAGCACTTTTATGGGGATTCAGGTGTAAACAAACCTGCTACACTGCTGGTCATATAAAAATGTAGCATATACAATTATGCACAGTACCTAATACTTGCTAATGATAATAAATTAATGATTTATGTGTTAACTATACTATATATTTTATCATTAAAGTGTATTCCTTCAACTTATGAAAAATGAGTACTGTAAAACACTATAGATGTTCTGCTGTTAGAAGCCTTGTACATCTCATGTTTATTGTGTCACTCAGTCTCATCAAGAGGCCACTCTGAGCAACTGGCTTACACCATCTAGGTTTATATAAACACAGCTTGTGTATATCTGCTCACATATCTATTTTCTTCTGCACCTTAGCCTTTTCTATTACAAAGATAGAAGTAAAAATTGTCATTAAATTTTGAGCATGCAGAGTATGATATTTGGCACTCCTAAAGGGGTATAAATCATATAAATTTCATTGAGGAAGAGCAAGATAAAGTAGGCTGTTGAAGATAGAGAGGAAGTAGATAACCAATAGGATTGCTATTGTATATCTCAAGGGACTGAAATCTGAGAATTGAACTGTTGAAGATGGTGAATATATTTTTATTTCAGAATTAGCATCTAGCCCTTAGGTACCCTGCTCTTTAGCGATCATGTAAACATCAGTGAAATATTTGGCAGGACCAGAGGATAATTTTTTATTTTTATTTTCTTTCTTTCTTTTTATTTTATTTATTTATTTATTTATTTTGTGTGTGTGTGTGTTGCTTTGGTATCTGTCATACACTCTTGAGTCACACAAAAATACTTGAAGCTTAAATAGTGCCTAGTGTATGTAAGGAGACTATTTTAGTATAAATGTTCATTTTCAAGGCTATACTATTAATTTGAGGAAGACATTTCTGCTCTTTCTAGCTACTTGGCTATACAGCATTTGATTTAACCAAGGGCCTTGTGCATTCTAGGCAAGTAGTCTAGCTCTGAGTTATGTCTCTCTGGTTGCTCTTGAGTGTACACAATCTTTGATACTTTCTGTTAATGTAATTGACAAATAAACCCAATGATGGTCAAAATTAAGTACCCTACTAGCTTGTTGTGATGGGATTTTAGGTTATATTCAATCTTTGATTCATGTGGTAATCTTTACAAGCACATACACATAAGGATCCACTATGTGTGAGGACCTCATCTGCAATTGCTTAGAGACTTCAGTGAAGATGTATGCATTATGGAAAGGTGGTAATCTGCAGAAACACAGGAAAATGATTGAGAGAAGCATCTGTCTCAGTTGCAGTGATAACATTTAGGAATTATTCTATACTCTTAGATGTGGCTTCTGATTTGGAGAATACCACTAATGTCTGCTGAAACTGCATTGATTAAAAATGTTTATGCAATAAACAAAATAAGAAGTGCACAAACACCCAGCTAGAAGGTACAGAGTCAGTACTGAAATAAAGAAGGCAAAAATATTTCTGAAATCCTATCCCATGTCCAATTTTTGTAATCAGTTATTGTTAGTTTGCCTTAAAGTTTCAGCTTCTTATGCAGAAGCATTATCTCAAGGATCCATTTAATGCCCCAAATTTATATGAGGTCCATGAGTGGGTAGTTCTTCAAGATATAGATAAGCTTACTGAAGAAAGAGGTTGTAGAAGAGAAAGTGCGGGCGGGGGGAACCTCTGGCTGATTGCTCTCCTCAACCTCCCCCTTCTTCCTGGAAGAGATACTATCAGTGTTTCTAAAAACCCATTAAGGTCTTGTAAGACCTTCTTACAAGATTAGGAGAAAAAATAGAGATTTGATAGGGCAACTAACCACTTAAAAAGAGGCAGAGATGGACATGGTGGATTGTGCTGTACTCCTTTACTGCTTAGGAAAATGGCTTGAGCCAGGAGAGTGAGAGCAGCATTGATGACATGGTGAGAAGCCTCATCTCAAAATAAAAAAAGAGAAACAGATTTAGAAATATCCTCAAGTTATTCATTATAAAATTCAGTTTCAGGTTCTAAAAAATAATAGCTACCCAGTTAATACATGTGTCCAGTTTCCCTGGAGAAATAGATGAACAGAGGATATTCACAGAGGCTGGGTTCCAAAGTGTCCAAACTTAATCCTGGTCAAATGCTGCATAGCCAAGTAGCCAGAAAGAGCAGAAATGTCTTCCTCAAATTAATGGTATGGACTTGAAAATGAACATTTATACTAAAATAAACAGTCCCCTACATACACTAGCCACTATTTAAGCTTCATGTATTTTTGTGTGACTCAAGAGTGCATGAGAGATACCAAAGCAAATTACTGAAGTTCACTCACATACCATCTTTGTGACTTGCAACTTCATGTGTATGTAGAGAAATTAACTAAAGTGTTATCACTTTCACTGGAGTGGGGTGAGTTTGACAAGAGGAATTCATACCAGCTTTACTTTCACTGGGGATAATACTCTCCAGGATAGCCACAAATACATCCATTTCTCCAACACTCCTGATATTGCAAACAACGAGAAAAATCTAATGGAGTTCTGCTTCATAAATCCTAATAAGGCCAATCAATATTAGCCAGTTGTACCTTCTAAATACCAAACATTGTGATATATTCTATGTGGGGGCTGAGCAGAAAAAGAGAAGTACTGAGGTCACATATGAAAACATTAAGCAAAGTCAATATTATAGTAAGAACAGACTTAAAGTTTAAGAGTCCAAGGTAGTAGGATTAATTATTTTAATTGATGGGACACTAAAATTATAGCAAGAATTGGCAAAACAAAACAAAACAAAAAACAATAACCTCATGAAGTAATAAATACATTTAATACAGTTTCATGACCTGTAAGGGAAAATTATTGAATTAATTTTTAGAAAAATTCTCACTGTTGTGAGTATTTTCCCAAAAGCATATTTATATCATGCCCCAAAAATAAATAATAGAAGTGATATATTTAATATCTTGCATGAGCATCTCACCTCGTTGAACAATTTTAGAAAACAAAGCTTAAGTACTTTCTTTTTTCCAAGTGTAGGATCATATTTATAATATTAAAGATGAATATAAAAATTCGATTTTACTTTTTATGCAGAATTCTGCAAAGACTTTTAAAATAAGCTTAACTACAGTACCTGTAGGAAAGTGCATGAATCCCCTGATCCATCATATAAACCTTAAATAAGCAATAGACTCATGAGATCTCTAAATCCACAAGTGCAAACTGTCTATTCATTTGCCAATAAGCCAGATGGCATTCTAACTTTTTTAAGAAGGAGGCTTTTTCAATATCCATATAACACCTGCCTGCCCCAATTATTATACATTCAAAACAGAGACTAAGCGAGCTATTTAACATCATGTACATTATATAAGTTTATGAATAAACCAAGGATATATATTCATAATAGTGAAATAGTCTTTCATTCACTATATTATTTATAATATGCTAATATTAAATACCATGTAACAAATATTATAGATCCCCAAATTGAGAAGCACATAATTTATTAGGTTCATTTCTTTAAGGGAATCAGAGACAATCCTGTCATACCTACTTGTGGCTGCCTAAATATGCAGTAAATATTTAGCCTAGTGTATTACAAAACTCTTTAATTCATCAATTACTCCTTTATTTTTGTAAATTTTGTATGTATTTAAATTTCCTTAAGGATTTTCAAGGGGCATCAGCTTCTTGTTCATAGAGATGCTAAAAAAATGAATGATATGACGAATATTTTCAATCCGTAGGCATATAAAACATTTTTGAAATACCAAAAAACATATTTAAAAGTGAAATGCTGTGGGTTTGCACAGTCTTGTTCATAAGTGTTAAGTTACATGGTCTTTAATCTTAAAATGTGAGTAGATTAATCTAAATAAAAATTCAGAAAACAAAGGAAACAAATGTGGGAGATCTGTTTTTCCCATATAATTTTCTTTTTTTAATATGTGTATTTTTAGATTCGTAGATTCTTTGTTTCAGTGGAACTGGTTTGAAGACTCATTCTGCCTGGTTCTTTTGCTTCATTTAAGTTAAGAGGATTTGAACTAACAACTCATTCTCACTGAGTTAATAAGGCAGGAGATGGATGATCTCTTCCCACTTGGATAAGAGACAATGATTTTTGCATAAATGCTCAGGTTACTTTTGCATTTTGATATATTTAACCATCCCAGCTTTAAAAATAAGTTGCCATTCTTGACTCCTCATTTTACTCCCACATTCAATCTATAGCAAAATTATTTTGCCTCCCATTATCACTCTCAGTTTTACTCAGTCTTCTCCCTTTTTACCATCTCTGCTGAATTCACATCACCCTCATCTTGATCAGTGTTTGGTATTTTATCTCTTTACCCAGATAAATTTGCTCCCAAAAGTCATTTTTATAAAATACACATTTGATAACTGAATTTCCTTAATTACACACATTTTAAAGGACCCTCTCTTGCTGTTCACAGAATTAAGTCCATAAGTCCCAAAAGTACCTTTTACAAATATTTTTAGAGTCTGGTTTCTTTTTCTCAATAAACCTATTTTGTCACAACGTATTACATTTTATTACATTTTTATTTATATTACAATGATATCTTTGTAATGACCAAGGATTTCCTTGCTCCATTGTTTACAGTTTGGCTTTGATATCAAATGTATCCCTAAAATGATCTCAGGCTTTTAGACAGAAGTCAAAGAACACCTCTAGTTGAAGCCTTAAAAAGTTCCACAAAATAAAGTAGGTTACTTTCTACTTGATTCTTTTGCTGACGTTTTATGCATTTCCAGGTTGCTGTTTGTACACACTGTTACATTTGTTTATAGGTTTTCTTAAGAGAGTGTAAAGTAATTAATTTAAGAAATTTTTTCTAACTTATTTCTGTGTCTTTCATACACGTTGTGTTGAAAACACTTTATAAATATTTGTTGAATAAAATGCCCATGCAAATAAATTTTATAAAGGTATCTATGTAGAATGAATAGGCAATATATGAAGCAATATAAACTTGTGCACTATACACACACACACACACACACACACACACACACACACGTAAAATCTTCCCTAGGTATACACAGGGGATTTATTCCATGACACTCCTGTCTGTTAAACTACAATCTGCAAATACTCAAGTCTCTTCCTTAAAATAGCATAATATTTGCATAAAGCTACACATATGCTCCTGCATGCTTTAAATTTTCTCTATATTACTTGTTATAACCAATATAAGGTAAATGCAATTTAAATAATTGTTAAACTGTACACTTTGGGAATAAGGACAAGAAAACCATCTATATATGTTCAATAGATGCATTTATTTCTGAAAATATTTTTTTCTGAAGTTGGATAAAACCATATGTATGGAATCCATAGATAAGAAAAGCCAACTTTGTATATATGTAGACAAATTAAATTCCTTTACATTGCTAAAGAAGTGGGAATATTTATGATATTTTTATTTCTTACTTTGTTTTTTGACTTTTTCTCCATTTATATATGTGCACAACACATAACACAAATACTCATACCGACATTTCTATTTAAACTACTTATAAAATAAATCCTTTATCTTCAAAAATCTATTTATCAGATTTATAGTTCTGCCAGACTTAAAATATTTGGAAAAATCTGGGAATTTTTTTTTATGGATAAAGAACAATCAAAGCTATGCTTTTAAAATTGAAAGGCAAGAAGAGTTTTCAGCTATATAAATTGCTCTACAAAAAGTATGGCTAAAGAACTAAAGTATGCTGTAAATGTACTGATGCCCTGACCTGAGGAGATACAGTAATCCCACTGACAATAAGAAGCATGAGCATTTTTTTTTTTCCTTTCTTACTGCCCACTGTCTCTGATGAAAAAGTACTACCAACCTAGACTGCAGAATGTGGCATTAAAGTTTAATTCTATCCAATCAGGTAGACGGAGATCATATTCTGACAGTGGTTTTTATTGTGGAATAGTTGGAACTTTCTGAAAACTCTTAAATCACTGAAGCAAACTTAAAATTTTATAAGTGTCAAAAGGAAACATTAGCAGTTTTAGTTTTTCTTCAGGAATTCAAACATCTATGTACCTACATAAATAAGGATATTTGGACAGTTTAATCTTCAGATTTTTTCTTTCATAGCAAGCTTTTTAAATTATAAATTTAAACTTCTCCCCTTATTTAATTCTTCAGATTCCTGGACAATTTTTTTGCACTAGCAAGTATTATGCATTTAGACAAACATATACATTTGAAACTTTAAATTTTTTTTAAATTTATCTTTTTCACTTAATAAAAATAAATAATAAGCAATAATATAAATGGGGCTTTTTTTTCTTTTCAAGGTGAATATAATTTGCCACAAAATGTGGCTAAATGTGAAATGAAGCTGAAAACATGGATTATACTTTTGGAAAAAACAAAGAAAAGCATCTGAATTTTCAATATTTAATTTTTACAAGTGCAAATGTCAGATTAATCTAGGATTGTAAATACACATATAGATCTTGAACTATTCAACAATGATTAAAATAACCATTCCCCCTTTACAATTTGCATAAACTATATTACTGAAATAATGAGATATTGACCACATTTTTAAAAAGATCTATTTCAATTTTTGCAACTTTAAATTCTAGAAAATGCATCCTTATGTTAATAAAGGTATTCACTTCCAAGAAACAACAGAATTCGAAAAAACTTATTATTTGTGGACCAATCATTAGTTAAAGGAATTGCTTGTTAGATTTCCTTAAAATTTAAATTCTGCACATTTTCATACAATATTTTTTCATACAGGACAAACATTAAACATTCCAAATAATTGTATGCTGTTGAAGAAAAATAAGTGCTCATCCACTTTATTCTGTCTGCAGATAATTGAAATTCAAAGAAAAAGTTACAACTTTCTATGAGTAATTACTAAATTATATTTACTGAAAAAACTTATTTTCATAAATTCATTCAAAACATATCCCACACAGATCAGTTATAATTGTTTTTCATATATTTAAGTGTATTAATTTGTATGTATCAAATTTCTGAAATAAAAAAAGAAGCTTCTAATAGTTGCATATTCTGGATTACAGTTGATTCTTTAAATCTCTACCTTCATTGATTAATTGATTAATCTATGAAATTTAGACATAGTCTAATTTTCTGTTCAATTCTTTGTTTACATATTTGAAGGTTTTTTTTTGTTTAAAATGGTAAGACATATAGATGTATCAGAAATATATCAATGATTGAAAAGAGTACTACAAAGGATAAGCACAATGCAGTATGCTTATTATTTTTTAAATACTTATAATACAGATTGGAAAGTGGAACTGTATGACATTAATTCTTTGTATTTATATTTTGAAAAGCAAACTGCAGTACGAATTCTCAATATAGGTAATATATTTTTGTTCTTTTGTCTGTGGAATTACAAAGTAGAAATCACAATAGTACTACAGAGGAGAGAATATAAGGAATCACCTTTAATGTCAGTTCAAAAAGTTATTCAAAAACTGGATGCTCATCATCTCTAGCAATCAAAGAAATGCAAATAAAAACTACTCTAAGATATCATCTCACTCCAGTCAGAATGGCAGCTATTGTGAAGACAACAATAAGTGTTGGCAAGGATGTGGGGAAAAAGGTACACTCATACATTGCTAGTGAGACTGCAAATTGGTGCAACCAATATGGAAAGCAGTATTGAGATTCAATGTAAATCTGGGAATGGAACCACCACTTGACCCAGCTATCCCTCTCCTCAGACTATACCCAAAGGACAAAAACAGCATACTACAGGGACACAGCCACATCAATGTTTATAGCAGCACAATTCTCAATAGCTAAATTGTGGAGCCAACCTAGACACCCTTCAGTGGATGAATGGATTAAAAAAACGTGTCATATATGCACAATGGAATTTTACTCAGCATTAAAAGAGAATAAAATCATGGCATTTGCAGTTGAATGGATGGCATTGGAGAAGACAATGCTAAGTGAAGTTAGCCAATCCCCCCAAAACAAATGCAGAATGATTTCTCTGACATAAGGAGGTTGACTCATAGTGGGGTAGGGAGTGGGAACATGGGAGGACTAGATGAATTCTAGATAGGGAAGAGGGGTGGGAGGGAAAGGAAGGGGGCAGGGGATTAGCAAGAATGGTGAATGTGATGGACATCATTTTTCAAAGTACATGTATGAAGACTCGAATTGGGTGTCAATATACTTTATATACAAACATAGATATGAAAAATTGTGGTATATATGTGTAATAAAAATTGTAATACATTTCGCTGTCATTGTGTCCAAAAAAATAAGATTAATTAAAAAATACTGGAAATATGCAAATAGTAATGTAATGGCAATTAAATGTTTTATTATGATGTTTATATGACAAATCATATTTTAGCATGATTAATTTATTTAAAATACCTAGAATATTTTCAATGAAATATGAAAAACATACTGCTTCACATTATTTTGATAACTAAAACATGAAAATATATAGTTGAAAAAACATTCAAAGAAAATTGGAAATTCTAGCAATTGTCTTAAAAGATTATTGAGTGGTTAATTATAAAGGTTATAAAATTTAGGAGGTCATAAGCCATCTTCATATTTGTAAAATGAAATTGAAAATAAATGATATGGTAGTATAATCCTATATTTGTCTATTGCAAAGGTTTATTGATTAATTTGATAATTAAAATACACATTTGAAAATTATATAACTCTTAATCATGCTACCTTACATATAGAAATCAAAATAATTTCATGTTTTAAATTTTAATCTTCTCCTCCTGTACTGTTAATAATGTGCTAAAAACAAAAGATGATATCTCTATTACTAGTCCTATTAAGGGAAGTGGGTATTGCTTATTAACCTGTTACTTGTTGCCGCAGTCTGGCTGCAGCAAAATAACTGGGGAGTGTCGAACAACTTCTGTACATTGATACAGCAGGAGTGGGAACCATTTATTGTAGGACTGGAGGGGTATATATACATTCCACACAACTTACCTTAATTAACATAAACTAGATACAGCAGTCAACCAATAAGGAATCTCCACACTTAATGGCTCCCTGGCGTTACTTCACAAACCACTCCCTCTGCAAAATGCCAGGCACCATCTTGACTTGTTTACAGACCCTAACAACTTGTAATATTTTATTTATAAAGTCAAAGAAGACAATTTATTTTTTCTTGGAGTGAGAGAGCAAAAAAAAAGAAAAGTTGTAAATTTTGTATACTAAATGGTCCACCTCACATTCTGAAAATATAAGATCTATATAATGTAAGTCACTGTGATTGTTGAGACACCAGAGTCTTATTACAAGTATGAAGATTGTTTAATCTGTACCTAAGGTAACGATTGTTGAGAATGGAGTATTTCAGAATCAGTACCCTTACCTTACAACAATCATCAGTTACTTAACTTCCCTGAGCCAACTTTCCTGATTTTTCTATCCAAGCATATAAGGAAAGAACATTTATTCTTTTTGTTGTTGTGCTAGGGACCTTTCCCAGCGTGTTGCACGTACATGCAGTGCTATCTCGCTGAGCTAATATTCCCAGATTCATCTACCCTTCTTCAAGCATGCTACTGGGAGGTTCACTTAGGCTTACTTGTATCAAATGTTTCATTTAACAATATCTTATGGATACTGAGATACTCAACTTAAAAATTCATTCATTTTTACTGATTTCCTTGTATCATTTAAAAAGAATACATGATAGTGGCAGATATCAAACGTGTAATTTAAAAGTTCTTTTACATTCTGAAATGATAGCCTTAGCTAATTATCCTCAGTTTAGTACAGAAAGGATAATAAAACTTAAGAGAATGAAAAGGGCAACAAGATGAAATATTTCCAGAACACGGAGACAATGACCAAGGAGAATCACATATGAAAAGAAATAGAGTGAAGAGAAATTTGCAACTGGAGGGTGGGAAAGTTTTGGAAACCAAAAGGAACTCTGCAGAGACAAAGGCAGAAAGCACCATAGGGGGGAAATTACCTGAAACAGGATTTCACACATTAAACACAAACAACTTGCTTTGTTTCACAGCGTTTTGTTTTATAAACTGCTATATACTTATAATCTATGTAGTGCAACAGAAAAGAGTATAATATTTTTACTTATTTCTATAGTCCTCTGCTAAGTGAGTCTAATTTGGATTTTAATGTAATTTCAACATAGTTTTTATGGTTTAATAAAACTTGCATGCATTAAAATGCTATTAAAGTGTTACACATGGTTAATAATACTTATGGACTTCTGAAAGCAGCTATTATTAAACTGAACAAAGTCATTAATGTCTTTAAACTTTGCACTGGGATATAAAGTACAAGAATAGATGTTTAACAGCATCTAGAAGAGAATAGTCCTGATGTCTGTTTGTGCTTCTCTTTTCGATGCATACACTTCTTTTTATTTTAAATCAAAAGTACTATAAGGGAAATAAATAAGCAAGGCACTGAATTCGAATACTAACTCTCCCAGTGACTCTGGCTTCTGTTTAGGTGTTTGACAGAGTACAACCTCCTTTGGTGTTTGGTTTCTCATCTATGCAATATCTAGGTTACTAGAGGTAATCTCTTTTCATTCAGCTATAAAAGTCAATAAGTCAACAAGAAACATACATTTGGGTTACAACTAGGGATGAAATTATCAAATATTAGTGTCTTTAATTTTCTAAAAATTTTATGAACAAATATAAATTTTGTTACATATATTGTATTTATTACATATTTCAGACCACACTGTATGTACTTATCAAATTGGGTAATTAACATTTTCATCTTCTCATCATTACTTTGTGTTCAGAAATCCAAGCTCCCCCCTTCTCATTATTTATAAAATTTGTAATTTTTTAAAGACACTGTGGTGGAATCCATGGCTTCCTAAATGCTAGGTAAGTGCTTTACCATGGATCTATACCCCTCAAGCCCTTCAAGTATTTTAAACAAATAAAATCTATGAATGGTAAAGACTTCAAAAATCTCACCATCATCAATCAAGTTTATTTTTTATATTTTAAGCATTCATATTGTTAAATTGATATTTCTTCACTAGACCATTAAACCACATGAGTTTGGGTTGCCTAAAGCATTACTAAAATTAAGTCAGTTTTAAAACATCCTTTAATTTCTCCAGAAATCATCTGAAGTACAGCTCTAAACTTATTTGAAGGTTATGTGGTAATATATACCTAGCATTTTAGTAACTGTTTTTTATTTAAAGGTTATTGTAACTTGCTTTGCTTGAAATAGTTAATGTTTATTTTAGTATTTACATTTTCTACTCTAATAGGGAAACTAACTATATGTCAGTGGTTCATTCATTTTACAGTCATCAATATTACATTCCATATATTCAGGCTTAACCAGCTAATTCCCTTTCCTTACTTTCCTTTTCACTTATAGAAACTACCATATTTTTCAGAATTTAGCTACTGCTTCAGGAAGATTTAAAAAAAGAAATAAAGAAAACTGAACACTAGATCTTCTCATTATGTACCACTGTTACAGTCACACAATAATCAAAGAAAGATAATAAAATATTTTCATGAGAAAACCATAAATTATCAAACTATGAATCTGATGTGCCTGTAACCTAGAAGGTCAATTTTCATTGTAGAAGGAAGATATTCCAGTGGACCGTACTGCTTAGCAATTTCAACCTAGATTTCAGTAGCCAAAACCCATGGAGTGAAAATCGGCTTTCTCAGGTGTGCCTCTGCACTAATGCATGCAACTGACCCATCACTTAATAGGTCAGGCTTATTATTTAAAAGTGTCTTGTAGACACGGAGATAACTCAATGGAGTCTAACCAATGGTGTTAGAGCACAAGAGGGGTATTATGAGATCAGGGTAACGGCAAAGATTAATAAGGCAGGCATAAAAAATGGTAGTAACTGAGACTCAGTGTCAACTTACACAATTCTGTAACAAAAAAAGATAAACCCACTGACAAAGACTTTAAAAAAAAAACTGAACTCTTAAAAAACTACTTTGTAAACAGAAGATTAGAATATGTCTTGTTAAGTTACTCTAGAACGACATTATTTAAAAGCTTATCAAAATTGAAAAGTAAAAGGATAACTATTCTTTAGGATAGGAAGTTCAGGGTATTGAATAAAAGTTTGAGAAATTAAGAATTTAAAGGAATGAAAAATGTCATAAATATGGAACAAAAGTGAACTTCATGAAGGACAGTTTTAAGTATGTGATACACAAAGTGGAAGCAATGATTGTCCTCAGAGTAGAATGTAGAATGAATGAATCAATTTTAAAATAATAAAGTAAAAGAATTGTTTTCAAAATTTTCCAGACTTAAAGAAATAAATAAAATAAATATATAATTTTCACATATTTTGATTAAACACTTTAAATTTCAAAGATGAAACAACTGAAGGGATGTAAATTTTTTTTAAAGAGAGAGAGAGAGAGAGAGAGAGAGAGAGAGAGAGAGAATTTTAACATTTATTTTTTAGTTTCCGGCAGACACAACATCTCTGTTTGTATGTGGTGCTGAGGATCGAACCCGGGCCGCACGCATGCCAGGCAAGCGTGCTACCGCTTGAGCCACATCCCCAGCCCAGGGATGTAAATTTTAAGTTCTCTATTTGGCAATCATTGGGATAAATATTTCCTATATTTTTTTAAGTAAAGAAATAAAAGTCATGTCAGTTTCCATGAAAAAGTCAATCAAATGAATTCAAAATATATAACATTTATGAAAATAGACCCTGCTTTATTTTCTGCAACAATGGAGATTAAAACAAAATATTCACAGCTGCTGTATAAACTTCAAAGATCTAAGAAATGTGCACTTCACCACATTGTAATTAATACTCAAAGCCAGCAACACAGAAATGCTAGGGAATTTTAGGGGATGGTGTATCCCAATCTTTTTTTCTTTTAAAATGTGATTTATCATAAGATTTACGCTGGATGAAAACTGGTCTTCCTAAAAATTGTTGGTAAGAAACCAGTCCTATAGAATATTACACATATAATTGAGGGCTTAAATATTTTAATATAATAGTTTTCATCAAAATAAGTACCAGAATAAAAACCTGAACATTTAAAGTTTTGTTTAGATAGTTATTTTTCTAGTAGAAGGTAACCAAACCTTAGCAAGTTCAATAATTAATAAATCAGCATTAAGAATAGGAATATCACATGTAATTATGATCTGTACAAATTTTGAAGCAAAATTAGGATGCAAAGATAGTAACAAAATGTTTTCCCAGATTTTTAAGAATGAGATCTTTCTTTTTGATTCCATTTGTAGAATGCAAAATAGGACTCCAAATGCAAAGTGCATTTTCATTTTTTAAGTAAAGGAAAACTGATTATCTTATCATGACTTTAAATAAACATAGCTGAATAACCTTTAACACATCTAAACATCTAGTGATTTAACTTGTAAAACATTCCTTCCCAGAATGTCTGAGTTTTTTCTGGAATAAAGTAAGGACAGTGTTTGCTTTGCACCCTGATGACTCTGCACAGTGCAGTATGAAAGTCCCTGTAGAAGCTGCACCTCCCAGGCAGTGCCATTCACAGTCTTTCAGGGGCCTTCAGACACATTGAATCAACAGTGAAATTTTTGGAGACAGATGACTCTAATTTAAATGCAATTTGAATAACCTTGTAGTGTAATGAATGTCTATGCTTGTCCCTGGGAGATGTGCCAGGAAGAGAAGCAGTCTGGATTCATACTTTAAGAAAGGTCAGCCTAGCTAATCCATAGATAATATTTCCCTAAAAGGAATATTTATAAAAATCTACGAGCTTATTTTTATTTGAACAAATTAGATTTCCATGGATGAAACCTGATTTATAACATTGCATTCATTGGGGTGAATATTTGTTTTGCTTTTGTTTACTTAATCCAGACACTTTCTAGGTTATAATCCTGAGGACCTTTGCAGTTGTCATTTTTATAAATCTATTTTATACAATTTCCATTTGTATTAAAAATGTATTCTACATTTTATCAAACTACCAAAGTACAATCAACAAAACATATACGTTAAAAACAACAAGATACATGAGAGACAGAAGGATTATAAATATCACACACAAATACATACACACACACACACACAGGTGTGTACCCACGTGTGTGTGTACATATGTGTGGATGTATACCAAATGAAGATGGCATGTTAGGCAATACATATTAATAATAATTTTTTTTAGTGATAAACATGTTCTGCATATGCTATATGAAATGTTAGTAGTCTTGAGTTTATGAAGAATTTTTTACCTATGTGCTTTATGAGAGATTAAAAAAAAAGCTACAGCAGGGATTAAAATAAATAAATGGGCAAAATATGCCCTAGAATTGAACAAAGAAATAGGGTAGTGGCACTATTTAATATAACACAGAATACATTTTCTGAAGGATAAATAACTGATGCAATATAAAAATAACAGATATGCTTTACTAGTAAACTATTACTACTAAATTATACATGGTAAAACTGTTAACAATTTAAGATACTGTGATGGAAACACAGCTGTTCACAGATTTTAACTTAATATCAGCCTATCACACATTAGATTGAAGTGGAAAAAATAGAGGTAAAGTATGTATTTTTTTCCTAATACTTGGGTTCAATTCAGTTATTATAATTGAACAGATAGCTAAATTCTTAAAATACCAATCACATACATTATATGATCATAAAGCTAAGAAAACTAAAATTCATCTCCAATTATTTCTTAAATAATAATTCATTCAAAAATGCAGTGATAGGGGCTGAGATTGTTGCTCAGCAGTAGAGCGCTCGCCTAGCATGTGCGAGGCCCTGGGTTCCATCCTCAGCACCACATAAAAATAAAGTATTGTGTCCAATTACAACTAACTAACTAACTAAATAAATAAATATATAAAATGCAGTGATACATGAACTTGCCTTTATAACTCAAAAATTTTAGTATCTCCTTCCGGTCTTAGAAAATAGGTATTTTTGTAACAGAAAGAAATCTCTGGCTAAACATTATGGTATAAATGTGAAACATTTATAAATTAATAACCCATTTCCAGGAAAGAGAAGAGATATGAAACATTTATTTTTAAAATGAGATTAAACTGGGAAATAAGAAACCTGGCATGGACATGAATAAATAGAATTTGGAAAATATATTAATGCCTTTTGGTAAACATTGATTTCAAAACTTGTGATTATATATTTAAGATGAAAACTTATTGTAAACTTAATACCCATGTTTCAAGGTACACTCTTAAACATATACATATTTAGTTAATTCTGAAAATAATAAAAGCTGACCTGCATTTAAAAGTGGGTCCAGGTTCATCAACACAAATTCCTCCATTCAGACAGAGGACCAAATTCAGATCAGGCTCAGGACAACTATCGATGATTTTTTCACAGTGTGTACCAGTGTATCCGTGTGGGCAAATACAAATAAATCCATGTACCAACTTCTGACAGAAGCCCCCATTCATACAAGGAATTGATGTGCAGTCCTACATTAGGAAACAGAGACAAAAATGTGATTATTAATGGTAAGACTGCTTTATTAAAATTATGCTTATTTAAAACCATTTTAAGGAACCAATCTGCAAGCTGATATGATATTTCTTTCTTTCAAGAAACAAAATATGTTTATAGTGATAAAAGATTTTTACTTTTGATTACCAGAAATTTTCTGTCAAATGTTCCATTGTTGACTTTTCAAAAAAAGAAACTATCAGGCCTTATTAAAATATGTACCCTACTAGACAACTCTTCCTCCTCCTAATGAAAATGATATAGCAAATTTCCTCTATAGATAATACCAGGGATCACTGCCCTTAGTATTCATGGTATGTCCCAGTTTGCCATAATCAGCCCCAATTTAACTCTACATTCCAGGGACATGATTTAATAGGATATCCAAAGGAATTATGTAGGTTTGATCACATCATGAAATCAGATATCTCACAATTGTCTTATGTCCCTCTAATAAATCTAAAACATTTATAATTGTAATTATAATATTTTGTGTGTGTGTGTGGTCCTGGGGATTGAAACAAGGGCCTTGTACATGTGCGGCAAGCACTCTACCAATTGAGCCATGTCCCCAGCCCCAATTGTAATCTTTCATTTTCCAACACATTAATCCAAACTTACATCAAGTATTTCTAATACCTATGATCTTAGAAGCACAGAAATTCTGTGATAACAGAGATATCTGGGTAATAGTTTTTTGTTACATTTAGGTTTCAAAGTATTTTTAAAGTTGTCTTATTTATTCAACAATGACATCCTATTTATTATAAGTATATTATTTGTTAGATGGTGATAAAGTTACCAACCTCACACAGGTTGCTGAGAGAGTTAAATAAAGAATGCAAAGAAAGCAAACTGTTCAGTACATGCCTTCCTTCATTTCTTCCGTTTCATTTCTGGGGGCCAAAATTGTTAGTCCCTATTGCAGTCATTTTGCCTTTGCCTTGGATAGAAAATGTATTTCTCTGAATACTTATTTTCTATCATACAATATTATATGCTTTTTTATTTTTTAGGTTGTATATGTACTAACATTATACAAAGCTTACATCATAAACATGATATGACAGCATTTTCTAATATAATGTCAACTTACATGATTTGGATCTATATTTCTGAGAAACACTTTATGGTAAGTTATGACATCATTAATAAAACTGTTTAAAAAGAACCCTCAATGTGATGTTGACACAATTTCTCAAAGAACATGCACAAACTTGAGTCATTTGTACACTAGGGTCTTAAGTTATTACATCCTCAGGGATAATTATATGTATATATAAACATGAAATGCTTTCTTAGCTTTTTACCTTGAAAGGTTATAATTTTATAAATCTGTCATCAATTGATACCTATGTTTATAAATATTTAGTGATTTTTAATAGGTGTTAACAATAAAGATTACATTCATATTATGTACCCAATGGAAAATTAAAGATTTGTGAAAATTACCTAAAAGTTTAATTAGTGTCATTTTCAATAAGAAATGGATTGTGCTCTTGAGTGTAAAACTCAAGTCATACCTGGGACCCAGATGGTTACCTTTCTCACTCATCTGAATGATAGAACTTAATATATATTGTCATAGATGCCATTCTGATATTTGTTCTACCTTTGCTGAAAATGCAAGGGCACTTTGCAGACTTCCTGAAGGTCCTACAGTAATTTTTACAGAATGTAAATGCAGAATTCCATAGGGAGTGGCATAGAAACAATGTTGTTTCCCTCTCTGTCCTGTGGCTGGATATATATAGAATGATTTATTAGAAAGTATTACATAAAGTAATTGAATTATATCTCCCATGGGAAGACAAGGGTAGTTTTCAGACTGCCAAGAGTTCTGTCTTTAGGGTTTACAAGAATCTTTTTCTAAATTAATTAGAAAGCTTAATGGAAAATACAAAAGAAATTTCTTTTTAGAGAAAATCAAATTGTCATTTGAAGTTCTTGATCTTTCCTGGTTCAAAAATCAAGGAAGATGCTTTTCCTTTTGTTCATCATCATTCAAATACATTTAAAAAAAAAATAACTAACACTTTGGACACAAAGTCTCAGGTAAACAAAAAGTGTTGCAGAAGAAATCCAAGATGTTTATATCAACCCTATTTGTCCAGATTTAACACTGTTTTATAATGTGCATGTAAGAGTATTCTGGATAAAATTAACATCAGAGGAGTCTATAAAACAGGCAGCCTCCTAGTGCACAGCCCCCATCCAATTCTTCAGGGCTTGAGAAGAACAAAAGAAATAGAAATGAGGAGTTCAATCCTTTTTTTCCCTGCTCATTGCTTCAGTTTGAACACCTCACTTCCCCTCTAGCCTACAAGATGGAGTTGATTCCATCTGCTTTCTTGGTTCTCAGGTTTTTGGAATCCGAATGAATCACACCATTAGTTATGATACTGTTAAGAATGCTAACAAAAAATGTCAAGTATGTAATCCAAATTTCAGGGGTATATTGTGCTCTAACACAATGGCATTGTGAGGGGAAGGTTCATGCGTGGACATAGAATTAAAAGGGTTGAAAACACTGACTGCATTGATATTAAGGAATCTGTAGCACTGTAAGAGATATTGGGCTGGTGTTGGTGGCCAAGAGTGGCTGGACAATGAAAAGCATCTTCTTTTGTCCTCACCTGTTTTGCTGAGTTTTAAAAAGTTTGAGCTCACTCTTGCTTGAGTAGTGACAGAAATCTGCCCTTATCTAAAAGACCGAAGATTTGTAGACTGGAGAATAACTGGCACAGTAAAAAAAAGCCTAGGAGAACATAACAGCAATTGTGTAATCAAATAATACATATATTAAACATTAACATCCACATTCTGCCAGCGCATATGTAGAGAAACATTCTTAATAAACACAGGTATGGTAAGGAAGGAACAGGCTATGAGGTCAAAAGGAAATTTATTAACTATTCCTACTATGATATAGAGCATGGTTTGCTCAAACTTGTGCACCTCAGATACAAATAGAGTTTTTAAGAACAATATACTTAAAATATCTTAACTCTTCAAGAGATTTTTACAGATTAAATGTGATACCTCCACACAATGAGATAGTAATAAATAAAGTAGAACTACACATGCTAGTGTAGAATAAACTGCAGTGATAAATTAAGTGAGAATGTGAAGTCTGTGTGTGTGTAATAAACATTCTCATTTGTGAGATCTTGTTTATTTTAAAGATGTGTTTTCAATCAAGAAGATAGATATTCTCTATAATAATTTGTAGAAAATAGCTGATCATTCAGCTGGGGAGAGAGATTCCTGTTCAAATTTTAGGCTAAAAAGTACTCCGATAAACCAATCACTTAATATCAAATAAAAAGATAATGAGAAAATATAAGAATTTCTTAATAAGTTTCTTTTAAAACTGTCACAGAAAACATTACCTTTAGAATTTTGTGATTTTGTAAATTTGGATTAAAAAACATAAAATCTTATATATTGGACTGTCAGAGTCCAATATATAAGAGGGAAATAAAAATAAGAAAATATACATATGTGTGTATATATATATATATATATATATATATATATATATATATATATATATATGGTAGACACATAGATTTTTACATATAACTATAAAAAGCCCCTCATAAATTATAGCTCACACTTGAAGATTCACAAATACACACATACCCACCCACATACAAACATGCAAAATTCTCTAATCATTTTTTATTTATTTAGAAAAATTCCTTTAGTTCTTTTTAAATACTAAGTCCTCATGAAAAATTTTGTTTTCCTTCATCTGAGAATGTCTTGATTTCTTATTTTATTCTCAAGTTGTAATTTATTTTAAATTAGTATATTTTTATATATTTATGATTGGGTATTAAAAAAAAATCATTGTCCTGTATTCATGCTTCATGAGAAGGACACATATCCCCTTCTCTGCCCCATCCACACTGAAAGGAAAATATCTACTCTCTATACCCCGACTCTCTTTTTTTTCCATATGTGTATATGTGCATGTGTGCATACATAAAACACTAATTATAATTTTTCACTAGCCTTGGCATTCATTCATATCCAGCCATGTGTTTGTTTTTCTCTAGCATCAATTATAATTTTTAATCCTTGCCTCCAATTTTCAACTTAATGAATTAAAAAAAGTTTGCTCAAATTTTCCTCCATCAAGCCCCTAGTAATATAAACTAAGCTTCTTTTTTACTTCCCAAAGAATTTTACATATAACACTCTCCCCATATTGACCTCAGCTATCTTTTCCTCAGCTATACTGTTTTTCCATAGCTCTTGTCTCTTTATCCTAGAAAGACAGATGTGGACACTAATCTCCAAATGTCCTTCAAAGGCTATCTGGATTATATGACATAGGTAAATAAATAGGTCAGGAAATATGTAAGATAGATGATAGTTTACTTTGCAGCTGGTGGGGCAGAAAATGTGTCTAATAATTATTTTTTCTTGGCTTCTCTTAAGTATTCAATATTTGTAAAATGAATGAAGAAAATTATAATTAGAGTATAATAAATGTAATTGAGGAAAAAGTGACAAATTTAAGAAACTTCATTGCACTATGATAAGTAATACAGATGGTACATGTTTGTAGTGAGACAAAAAAGTAAAGAAACAGGATAATCCCCAAACTGTCCCAAATGTAGAGATTTATAGCAGGAAATATGAGTCACCCTGAATCAAAAGAGAAACAACAAGCCCTTTGATAAATGTTGTTGGGAAAATTGATTATGCCTTTAGGGGAAAAAAACCACAAAACTTTAAATTATATAATTAGGTCTCTATATTTTATCAATCATAACAAAATATTTATACATGCTAAGGCACTAAAACTATTGTTAATCCTAAAATTTAGTAGATGAAAATATAAGAAACTATCTTAACTATTGCTACACGAGAAGATGAGATGCAAAACCCAGTCATAAAATAAACGTAAATACAATTATGGACATTTCACAATTTACAAGTTGTAAAAAGCAATAATTTCTAAATTCTAAAAAATATTTGTAATTTTTCAGAACCTAGTGGACACTAGCCATAATTTAAAATAATACATACAAACCAAAAAGAAAAGGGTAAACAAGCCAAAAAATGCAAATACTGCCAGCCAACAATTATAAGTAGATAAAACACAAATAAATATAAATGGTAAATAATCACATGGAAGGATGATTAATATTGGTAGCTACCTAGGAGAATGTAAATTAAAATAATGACATGCTATGTTTTCTTCTTCAAATTAGGCAACACTTTTTTAAAAAAAAATGACTTCATTTAGTAGGACCTTGGGAAGCTGCATGCTCAAATTCTCATTAAACAATGTGGTTGTTTAACATTTATTTAGAATACTCTTTAGCTATTGAAAAGAATGAGTAAAGGCCCTGTGCATTTTAATGGAATGGTTCTTAAGATATAACAAGTTACTGAGCAATGAAGATAATGAATATAGTTTTACATTAAAATAAAATATAAGGAAAAAGCATCTAGATGCACATAGTAAGAATATGAACAATTGTCCTCAAAAATTTGAATGTGTATTTATGTACAAATTTTTGTAGACATTACTATATCAAAGAAAATACTTATTAAATGATATTTTTAATTCACAAAGAAGAATGGGGTACTTATATTCCCAAGAAATATGGATTTTGAGTAAGAAAGCAATATTTGCAGTAAGGCAAAGAAGATGTATGGGGAATTTATTAATTACATTTCCTTTTCCACATCAGGAGCATCTTTCACTGTCTAGAACCAAGTAATAAAATATCAATAGATAATTAAGCCTTTTAAAATCAATGCATCTCCAAAAATGTATTCACTTGCATTATCTTATTTAATCCTCCTGAGAATAAAAAAAAAAACAACAACTAGTTACTGTTATTACCCTCACTGAATAACTAAAATATGATTTCAGAACATAACTAATTTGTCTAACAAGAAAACACAGCAGGTAACTAGGTATATAGAGATTCAGTTCCAATTCTCGCTGAATACCTCTAATCACCCCATCACTCCCTGAGAAAGGGCCATTTTCTAAGTATCTCCTATCTCTAATGTGCACCTTCCCACAATGACCCTTTCATGCAGGAATCATTATAGCTATGTTTTACTAATGAGAGGAGAGACACAAATGACTTAAAGAAAATACCCATTGTTGCATAAACCATAAAGCTCTGGTTTGTCTATACTTGCTTCCTTTGCCATGTCACTGTCAGACAAGGCAGCTTTGGAAGCCCTGCCCATTATTCCAGGAAGCCTCACATGATTGCCATCTGCCAAGATCAGATGGTTATAATTTCATGCAACATAAAATACTATGTATCAATAATATCACCTGACTCCTGAAATTTGGAAGACCAATTCTGATTCTGAGATTATTGCAGGTGTTACCCACCTCTTGGCTCAGTTTTATTTCCTTCTTGTGGTGTCTGGATGAACTTGGCCCTGCCTCATCTTATAGATCCATAGAGAGCTCTGTGTCCTAAGATAAAGGAGGAGGTGGCAGATAGAAAATATAAGCCATCTGAGATCCTGAAGATAATGGCCACTTCCAGGATTTAGTTTAAGGAGGGCTCCAGATTGCAAAATTTTATGATAATATGATGTGAAGATGAAAAACATTAAAAGAATCTATTATTTATAGTTTTTTTTAAGGAAACTGAGGAATTCCATAGAGGAAGGGGGAGAGAGTAGTTAAATACTCAGTAATTGTGGACGAAATGTTCAATTAGTAGTTTTATTTTTATGTTTTACCATTTAAATTTAATAAAACTATAAACTTACATTAATCTTGACCTCACATCTTGTGCCAGTCCACTCAGCATCACATGAACATTGATATTTATTAAGGAGATCTATGCACCTGGAACACAGAATTAAAATTAAATTTTTAAATAAGTAAACATTGAAAAGCATAGTTTGAGAAAGCTTCACCATTTTCATTTTTTTCATTTCTAGTTTAAGTGGAAAAAAATAAACACACTGCATTTCTATCTATTCCATGTGGAGTAGAAAGCAGAGTCTATTCCTGATTTTTTATCCTTGAAGGTGACTGAACTGAAGGAACTGATCAATTTTCATTTTTGCCATCTTCCCCACAGCAATGGAAAGAAGGAACAGTTCTGAAAGATATAAAGTGTGTCTGGGGCTTATGTAGGAAACTCAAGTCAGCTATGGCCAAACTACACTGCAATAAGCTACTCACCTTAATCCTCCCTTTTCTGCTTACAAAATCAGTGGCAGGACTAGAAAAACAAAATAATGCTGCAGCTGACAGCATGGTGCCTCTGAGATAGTCTTCTTTTGCCACCTGCTTTTCCTACAAATATCCCTGTTCTCGATTTTTATATGCTAATATTCTTTCTATGGACAGGTGAGTTGTCACACAGTTCCATAGAGTCACAAAATACCTTTCATGCACATAGGGATAAAAGAACCAGTCTACTTAGGAACATTTTAAACACTACGTATGCCGTATTATCTTTCCACAGAGCAAATAATAGAATGTCACATCATCCTACCTGCTATTTCTATTACTGTGAGCAGTTACCTTTAAGCATATTAAAGTCTAATTAATCCACATTTATTGAAAATTACTTTATGCTAATGAACAGAAATAAAAGAAGGGCAGAGATAATGTATCAGTACATTGCATTAGCTAAAACAGGCAGCATCTGTCATCTTAACTGTACTAAGCTCTTGTTTTATGAAAGAGCATAATTAAAATTCTCTTTATCAACTTTCCCTTGACAGTCAGTCTTAAATATTATGGGTTAAATATACTTTCATACAGTTAATAATAGAAAAAAAAATAAATATAGCTACCTTCCATGTAGACAAGGATTTGAGAGGCAATCATTTGCATTTCTTTCACAGTGCATTCCAAAAAACCCACTCTTGCAGGCACAGATATAATGATTGATGCCATCAATACAAGCTCCTTCATGGAGACAGGGCTCTGATTGGCATTCATCTATATTTACTTCACAATCAATGCCTACATTAGAACAGACAAGACAAAGATGAAACCACTTAAATGCAAAACTCCAAAGTTTGTTTACTGTGGTAAATATCAACCCCAAATCAAAACCCTTTCTCTATAGGGACAATTTGACATCCTATGGCAAAGGAAAACATTTTTCAAGGTTAAGCATGTTTGAATTTATGAAATTTCAGACTACTAATTTAATATGAATGAGAAAAAATAAAAAACAAGCTTAATCTGCTTTAGGATGTTTGTTTTTACTGTAAGAAGTTATTTGTTGATACTATTAGTGAACTAATGAATTATATCCAACTGTCACTGTGAATACTAATTTATATGATGTTTTGAAATAGCCCTTGATAGCCAAACATTTCTTTCCCACAGGGATTAGGAAAGAGTTTGAAGTGTTGTAAATTTTGTCTTGGTAAGTTTATTAGTGGGTTTTCTGAGATTTCTAAATAAAACCTGGATTTGGCTGAACACCTGTGGTTTTCAAAGACCAAGTTGTGAATATTTATTAATTAATGACACGTGCCACCCTCTGTGCGTGCTCACACACACACACACACACACACACACACACACACACACATATACACACCCTGTTATCCCAGATGTGCTCTTAGAGAGAAAATATTAATGTATAGGAAACATCTACAGGACAAAACAAGCAACCTAAATGGAAAACAAGATTGTGTTTATTAGAAAAAGTGGAAAATCATTGTAATATGGTAAAAATAATCCCTTTGCCCATTGTTTTCATTTGTACTGAGCATCTACTAATAAACATTGTCATTGATTGATGTACTAGGCTTTGTGCTAAAGGCATATTATCTTAAAGCTCATGAATCCTGAAGTCGGATCTCATTAACCTCTAACTTATTGGTGAGTAAATAAGGGTTTAGAGAGTTTAAATAAAGCTTTCAGATCACTTTATGGAAAGATCAGATTTCAAATCATGTTTTTTTTTTCTGACCTGGGCTTCAAATTAGTATTTTGAATTACCTACCCTGACACTATGGTGATATGTGCACACATGGGTGTTCTGAGTAATACAGTAGATACTAACCAAAGGCCATGGCACCTGAGTTGGACTGTAGCTCCATGGTAGAGTACTACCCTAGAATGCCCCAGGTCCAGGGTTTAATCCCCACCAGGACCCCAAAATGAAACAAAACAAAATAAGCAAATGAAAGAAACATGGTTCTTGCAGCCAAGAATATAAATCTAGTTGGGAATAAAGAAGAGCTTATTAAGATGAAGAATATGATAATAACTGACACATAGGCCATTTGCTATCCATCAGGTACACAAATTTCATATTTATGACTCACAGATTTATATTCCACTAGCCTGTATGACTATGGTAAGCTACAGATGATACTTCCTAGTGTCTTCACTCTGGGCCAAGGTTAATGGGGTATACTCTATCTGGAATATTGGCATAATTGTTCAAGAAGTAAAAGGGCATTTCCTATCACATTTATGTTGGGCTTAGTCATGTGACTTGGTTTAGTCAATGCAACATGGATGGTTTTTAAATCTCCTACCTACATTCCAGTGACCCAACAAAATCATATGACTAAGTCAACCTAAAAGGGATGAAAATAAATGAATTTTCCTTCACAGGAGCATATATTTGTGAAAATAATAATTAGTACAGGCACACTAATCAATCAAACTTCTATATATAAATGAAAATTATTTATTAGTGCATCATGAGTTCTTTGAGACAATATAGTAAAAATGTATTGAAACCTACTCTCCTCATGTCTGGGATATATTTAACATTCAACTGCACTCATTCTCCTGGTAAAAAACTCCTCACTTAAATTATGTTTAATTTCATTTAGGTGTTTCCAAAAGCATTCTTCTTCCAGTTAAAAAGCTGAGTGAAATGTCTGTATAACCATGTGCAATGCTGATAAGTCAGTGTTAAAACTTTTAGTGACAAAAAAAAAATGATCAATTTATGAAAAAAAAAGCACAGGTTGGAGGCCACATGTTAAAAGGGAATGGGAAAGGAGGAATCCATTGTTTGGAGACAAGGAGACTTGACAAAAAGATACTGCTCTCTCTTGTTCAAATGTCCTCCCCTCAGAAGGCAGAGTCTCAATTTAACAACAGAAAATATCTTCAAGATTACATTAAAGCTTTTTTTCTTCCTAAACCTGTATTAAGTAAAATTGTGATTATAATTTGACATCCTAAGTGGACTCCAGAGAGCATAAAAATGTAAAAATTCACTGACCGAAACATTATATTCCCTGTAAACCATTATTTAGTGATCTTTAACATCATAGTCCTTCAGCAAGATGAATGGCAGCTTCCCTTTTACCTGTTTAACTTCATCTTCTCACTGTTGATAACTCTCCTGTTGCAGTTTCATTGACCTCCTTAATGCTCCTTCAAAAGCTTTATGTGTATTCTTCACACAGATTCTCAGTACTTTTGTTCCCCTACCAACACTGCTCCCTTCCCACATGACACAAGACCTTGTTTATTCAACCACACTGTTTAAGATTGCATCTCCTTACTCACATACAATCTCCAGTGTTCTGTTCTATTTTTTTTTCTTAGTGATCAACTTATAGCATTGTATAAAATATGCTTATTGTAAAAAAAATTTGTATCTTTCTCCATTACATGCATAGTTCTAAGATGCCGTGTATTTGGCTTGACTATTCAATAATGCATCCACTCAAATGTTTGTTAAAAAACAAATCACTGCTGAATGTGTTGTGTGTGTTTATATTTTGTTTTACATGTCACTTTTGTATTTGTTTTTCTTTAGAAGGCCTGACTCTTCCCAAGTGAGAATAAAGCAGTCCTTGAGAGTGGGGAGAAACTGCTATTCTTTGCAACTGTGAGAACTGGAATCTGAAAAGAGGGATGGCACCTTCAGTAAAGCTCAAGCATACCTAAAAGCATACCTTGTGTGGCCAAGGGAAGTATTCAATGGTATTTCTACTAATTCTCCCTGGCAAACAAAGAGACTTCAATGATGCATGGAAAAGAAAGAAGTTGTGGAGGGTATTGAACTTGGTTCCAAAGTATTTCCCATACATAAGAACCAGCCTATCCAAGATTTAAGTTTCTCATTTGTAAACTATTTATTTAACAAAATGCTTTTAAATTCCATAAATTTCCTGCAAATGACATAATTTCATTCTTATTTATGACTGAGTAAAACTCTATTGTGTATATATACCATATTTTGTTTAGCCATTCCTTGATGGAAATCTAGACTACTTTCATAATTTGGCTATTGTTAATTATACTGCTACAAACACGAGTATCCCTGTGTTGCTAATATTATGCTGACTTTAATTCTGTATACTTTAATTCTGGTATATCTGGGACATATGATGATTCCATTTCTACTCTTTTGAGAAAACTCCATACTAATTTTAATAGTGTTGCACTAATTTAAAATTCCATCAAGAGTATAAAAATGTTCTTTTTTGTCCCCACATCCTCACCAGTATTTATTACTTCTTGTATTCTTGATTCCTCTCATCCTAACTGAAATGAGATAAAAATCCTACTGCAGTTTTTATTTGCAATTCTTTGATTCTTTGATTGCTAAAGATGTTGAACATATTTTCATATATTTGTTGGCCATTTATATTTCTTCTTTTTGGAAGTGTCTGTTTACTTTATTTACCCATTTATTAACTGGGTTCTTTCTTTCTTTCTTTTTCTTTTTCTAATTGTCAGAAAAGTAGAGAGCAAAAATGTCTTACCTGTTCTGTAGGTTATTTCTTCACATTCTTAATTGTTTCCTTTGTTGATCAGGAGCTTTTTAATTTGATTTTATCTCATCTATTAATTATTGGTATTATTTCTAAGCTTTAGGAGTCCTATTGAATCAATGCCTCTGCCTATATTTTGAGAATGTTGACCCTATGGTTTTTCTAGGAGTCACAAAGTTTCTGGTCTAATTCCTACCTCATTGATTCATTTTGAGTTGAAGTTTGTGCAGGGAGAGAGATTTAAAAAACTAGTCTCATTCTTTTGCATATGGATAACCAGTTTTCCCAGCACTACTTGTAAAAAGAAAAAAAAAAGCTGTTTTTTTGAAATGTATGTTTTTGATGACTATTTTGAGGATCAAATTGTTGTATCTGTGTTTGACCGAGTTTTCTATTTTATTTTATTGGTCTGTGTCTGTGTCTATGCCAGTATCATTTTATCATGTTATTTAAATTTTTATTTATTTCTTATTTTTTTATTTTTTTTTACTATAACTCTGTAGTATTATTAAAAATCTGGTATTGTGATGCCTTCAGCAGTGTTCTAGCCTTAGAATTGTTTAGGCTATTCTGAGTCATTTGTTCTTCCAAATTCATTTTAGGACTGTATTTTCTAATTCTGTGAAGAATGTCATTGGTATTTTGTTGGGGATTGTATTGAAGCTGGATAGAACCTATTGCTTTTAAAGTAGATTTTATAGTCATCCAATGGACTTTGGGGCCTTTCCATGTCCCTAATTATGCCAAAACCCTCTTTACTTGTTTTCCTCAATATTTGCTTATATATATATATATATTTGTTCCTCTCTCTCTCTCTCTCTTTCTCTCTCTTTCCTTCTTTTCTTTCCTTATTTCTTTTTTTTTACATTGGAAGTAAAAGAATCCATTTTAAGAACAAGCTATTAGAGGCTGGGGATGTAGCTCAGTGGTAGAGTGCTTGCCTAACAAATGCAAAATCCTGGGTTTAATCCCCAGCACTTTGAAAACCAAGAACAAAACAACAACAAAAACCTAAGCCATTGAAGTTCATAAACTAAGAGGTATAATCAGTAAAAGAATTACATTCATAAGCAATATTTTAATAGGACAATATATGTTTATAAATATATGTATACCCATATTTCCACCTATTTCTCTATTATCTATCTTATACACAGATTTTCTTCTCCTTTTTTTTTTTTGTAGTACCTAATAGGAATTGAACACAGGGTCACTCAACTACTCAACCAGTGAGCCACATACCCAGCCCTATTTTGTATTTTATTTATTTAAAGACAGGGTCTTACTGAATTGCTTAGCACCTTCCTTTTGCTGAGGCTGATTTTGAACTTGCTACCCTCTTGCCTCAGTCTCCAGAGCCACTGGGATTACAGGTGTGTGACAATGTTCCTGGCCTTTTTTATAAAAAACTTTCTTTCCAAATTTTCTTCACCCAAATTTTCCTACAGATTAGCCTTACATATTAGACAAATTTTTCAGAGCCATTATCCTAATTCATAATATTTTTTCATTTTACATGTGATATCCTAACAAAATACATTATAATATATTCTCTGGGTTTATTCATGTTATTACAGGTAATAGGATTTCATTTTTTTAATGGCTGAATGATATGCAACAATATTATGTATCAATAAAAACATTTAAATATTATGAACTCTCCTTACTATAGCTTGAGTTAAATGTAGTTTCCATAGGCTAACGCCAAATCTTCTATGTCATTCATGTCTTCCTTTCTGCTGTTTTATTATTAGTTAGTACTGTAATCCCTTGGTTATATATACCTTGTTGGATAATAGGATTACTGTGGAGACTTTTGTTGTTCTTTCTACCTGTAGAGATTTTAAAAATATAGAATCCCAAATCTGATTCTACGTGGAAAAGGCCTGGTAAGCTATTCAAAAGAAAAATAACAAGGAAAACCGAGATAGATAATTCTAAATATAGTAGGTATGGGACCACTTATATCCTTGAACTAGATTAGAATTAAACATTTACTTTTTTTTTAATCTTTGTTTGTTCCTGATTACTCAGTATGAATGTAATCTTTGCATCTCTATTTTTATTTAAGATTTTACTAAAATTGTAACTCATTTTTAAAATGCCCTTTGATATTGCCTAATAAAAATTAACTTGTAACAATTATTGGATGTTCCTTAGAGTATATTGTTTTTGAATTCTGGTCTTGTCTTTCATTCTCAATTACTATTTGAACACAGAGATCATACCTATTATTTTTAACTCAATTGTCAAATAAAAAACTTTTAATGTAGTCCATGATTAAAACAGTCTGTTTATCTACTTTTTATTATACACAAATTATAGCAATATTTTAAAAAACTATTACAATTTACACAGTAGGGTGATCCTTATGAATGATCTAATCAAATTAATATAGGCATACAATAATCACATAGTTCAGAATCAATGACTTTGAAAATTAAAAGTTATGTCTGACCATTTTGAATTATAAAATATAGCTAAATAATAACAGCTTCATTAAACCATAATGAGAATTTTTAACAAGATATTTTATTAATGCAATAATTCATTAAAATATTTCAATAATTATGTAAAATATTTTCAGTTAGGCAATACAGCTAAAGTTATTTTTTAAGGAATATTCTAGGAATACATGCAATCTTATTGTTTAAATAGGTCAGCCAAAAATTATAAGATATAAATGAACAGAGAAAAAGTAAACAAAACCAAAAGAAGAAATTGATAGAATAAAAACTAAAAAGAAAATTGCAGTTAAAATTTTCAGAGATCAAATATAAAATAGCATTATTTAAAATCTGAACAAAATGTAAAAAGTGCATTAGAGAATGTAGACAAATGAATGAACCAATGAGGAATTCAAAAGAGAGAGATAAACTATAAAAATCCAAGTAGAAATGCAAGAAAGGTAATACTTATAGATGAAGAATTGATATAATAAGATTATCAGAGGATTGAGCATATTAAGAACCAGTGAACTTGAAAACCTCATCATGAACTATTGATAATGAAACCCCCAAATGAAAAAAAAAGAATAAGAAAACAAAATAGAGCATCTAAGGGATGTGAAAACTTCTAATTTCCTTGCACTTGGAATCCCTACAGTAAAACGGAAAGACAACATGGCAGAAGATACATTTAAAGAGATAATGGATGAGAATTTTACTAAATTAACAGAATTCTGTAGCAGTTCCAGGCAGCTGTGAAAGCTGTTTTGTCATTTAGGCAATATATCTCAAAAGCCTCAATGGCATTGTAAGTATCAGCAGTGGATAAAAATGTTGTGTGGTGTTTATAGTAAGTGCCAGAAATTGAATCAGAGACCCTAGGGCTCTGGACCAAGGCCAAGCCATATGTAGTTGAGATATTATCTGAAACTGAAAAAAAGATTTCTGACATAATTCTGGGTCCTTGAAAAGAAGAAACACTTAACAATAGATTGTTAATTATCAATATGGACAAAATTTTCAGTACATCGGTCAGAACCAGCAGCAATCTATTATCAATAGTCCATCAGGTGTCAGATGTGATTAGCTTAAAGATCACAAGTAGATCCCCTATCCAGTGTTATTCATTTCTTATAGCTCTACTATGGCTATAAAGGGCCTTTCGTATAACCATATGAAGAAGAAAGAAAAAGCTTGAGTGTGGGTCATGAGTGGGTTGACTTGCTACATGAGCACGAAAAGAAAATGGACTACTGATTTCCTAGACTCTCATTCAGAGATTGTCCAGGAAAGAAAAATGTAAAGGAAACCCTTCCAGTAGGCAGATTTTAGAGGATTTGGTATTTCTCTACTGGGAGAAATAGACGTCAAGATAAGAATATGCATGGGGTTATAGGTACTGGCAAATGATCTGACTGGCCTGAAGGAATGAGATAATATGGATCAGGGAAATACAGGAAAGGAGATGTGAACTAATGGGGGTGAGATTTAAAATTGAAGGCTTTTGTAATACATGGTAATATATATATTTGCCTGAGCAGAGATATTTAGTAATCACAGAGACAAAGCTAAGCCAGTTAACATAATCTATAGTCTGTTGCCATGGTAGGATAATAAATATGAAAAGAAGGGCAGATGTAAAGATTATTCATGGGCCCAGCATATGTATTCCTGTGTTACAACACTAATATAGGAACTGTTTCTACCAACTTTTCTACCTTTTTAGAAATATTAACCAAAACTATCTGCTCTTGTTGGTCAGTGGATTACACTGAATTGGAGAAACAGTGGCTCATTTTAACTAGAATTGACCTACACATCAGGTACAGTATGTCTTTTTTTATCTTTCCTGACAACAGGGTTTTGATCAGCATCATTACCCAAGGGCCAATATAGTCTTGATTCACCAAGTTTCTCATAATATGTCATTCAACCAAGGAGCTTACTTTATATAGTAATGATAAGATATTCATGGTATCTACTGTTTTTATAATATTTCAAACTATGCAAAAATTGGTAGGTGCAACTGAAGTGCCAGTTTGGATAAGAGACATTGTAAGGAAAGGATACCACATTGGAAGACCCAGTATATACTCTAAATCAACAGTTATTAAATGATGACCAGTCATCAAAAGGTTCAACGAATGGAGTAGTGACCCAAGGGGTAAATGTATAAGTGAGCCCATGTGCCATCATTCTTTGCATACAATTGGGGAATTTGTGCTTTGCTTTCCTGAAAATATAGGCTCCATATACTAGACTCCCTGATTACCAGAGGAGGGATTCTTGCTTCAAGGGAAACCATACGACTTCTTTTTTAAATGTATGGCTTCTCTGTACTCTGCATGCCAAGAAATAATCAGGTGAAGACAAAGGTTCCTTACAGGTTGTATTAACTGGAATTTTGTGTTCTTCTTCCAAATTACATGTTGAAATCCTAACCCTTAAGGTGACGACATTAGGAAAAAGAGCCTTTTGGAAAATAATTAGGTCATGAAGCCTCTTCCTTGTGGAATTTATACCCTTATAAAATAAGTCTTTCCAGTCTGCAAGGACATAGCTAGAAGGTGTCATTTGTGAATCAGAAAGTGGTCCTGAAGAGACACTGAATCTATTGCCAACTTTATCTTGGACTTTTCAGTGTTTTAAACCATAAGAAATAAATTTCTATTATGTATAAGCTACCCAGTATATGACATTTGGTTATAACAGTGCTAGCTGATTATGATATCAAAGTAACTGATGCTGATGATTAGTAGGAAGTATAGTGCTGTTAAAAATAAGGGCAGGGATGAGAACCTCGGCATTAATGAGTTCTACTGGAATATGTGTTGGCAGTCCTTTGCTCAACATCACCGGAAATGGACAAACAGGAAAACCATGGCCTTACTAAGAGATCAGAACTTTTAGGCAAAAGGGTCTAGGTTACCTAATTAGGTAACCCTCTTGATAAGCATATTTGCTAGCTGAGAATGAGATTATATGAATTGCAGAGAAAAAAAAGAAAATGATTATCTGCTGAAGACCAGTTTTGTGATAGAAATTGTAGTTTTTTCCAGTAATTTTCCTCTTGTACATTTACCCAGGAAGTTACAACTCAGAATTTTGGAGAATAGTTTCCTGATAAGGTATATTTACTTTAGGAAACAAGTAGATTTGAGCAGCACATGGGGTTGCTGAGCAGTAGGTAAAGTTATCATTGCAGTTTCCCATTTAGAGAAGAAGTATTAATTTCCCCCAAATGTCAGAGTAGTTGCCTACCAAGGGTTCAGTGCTGAATTTTTCCCCATAAATTGAATTGCTGCTCTTGGCTAACGTCAAATGTTTGTCCAAGCGTAGGTCTTTCTTCACTGATTTCTGTGGGATATTTGGAGGTGGCTCAATCTGGATCACTCTGAAGGGCTCCCACCCACTTCAGAGTCCCCTGAGAGATCAAGTGTGGATTCATTTATAGCTACATTTTAGCTCAACACCTTTCTTTTTCAGCTCACAGCCTTTTCTCCTTCACAGGCATTATTGTTGAGAACTTTCTCCAATAAATTGCCTGTATGTAAATATCAGAGTCTTCTGAGAAGTCTGTTATGGGCCAGGCTATATGGGCAATGACCAGAGTCCCTTTTGCCCTGAGACTCCATATCATGTAAGAAATTTTTTTCCTATGGGAAAGAGCTACCTCTGTACCCATTAATAGTTATCTAGCATAACATACTTGGCAACACAAAATATCAATTCTTATACAATGTAAAATTGTTCTAATCAGTTTCCATTTTTCTTGGACAATGCACCTTATCAGATATTGATTATCTAGGTGTTAGTAACCATTCTCTAACTTGTACTGAGCTAGGGTCATTTTGACCCACTTCCCTTCTGCTTGCTTGATACTATGCCAACCTGGAAAGTCTCGTGGGAAATACCAATGTACCCATTGCATTGTCTCATTAACTGCCCAATACAGCTTCTGTACCTGGGTGGGGTCTCTCTTGTCCAGCGAGGAGCTCCATGGAATAGGGTACAGGAGAGTGTGGCTGTGGAGTCTCTATAATCAAGACCTCTGGAGACCAAGCAGGAAGCAGGTCTGGTTTTATTGTGCAGTTACCATGTATACATACTCAAGCAGTAGCTAAGCAAATTACAGGCAGCCACCAGTGCAATTTCTGCTAACTGTCCTTGCAGCAAACAGTCAATGATGGGGCCATGGAGCAAGCACAGGGACTGCAATACCTGGCCTCATGCCCTGGGCTGTGCCTACAAGGTAAGCAGCCTGCCGCTCACATGCTTAGCATGAGAGGAGTGGCAGGCCACTCAGATGCCCTTAATGTATGTCATGTATGCAGTACTCCATGCACTTATCTCCACATGTACCTGCTTGCTTGCAGCTTATCATCCCAGATGTGTTTTTTTTTTTTTTTTTTTTTTTTTGCTTTTAAATATCCAAAAATGCTCAGGCTTGGGGCTGTTCCTTGCAGAGACACTTATGGGTCCTGCAGGGAGCTGTCGCTGGCTGGCCAGCTAGATAAAGACTCTTCAATTTGGACAAAACTGGGACTTGGTATGTTTTCTGAGTGACCTGCCCCACAACAAGCCTGACCTATGAAAAAATTTCCAGGAAACAAATATACTTTTAGGATCACTTTTTAACTTTTGATCAAAAACAATAATAATGAGTTGAAAGAAAATTATAATTCTCAGCAAAATATTATTAACAAAAAGATTGGCAGTATCTAAGTACTAGATATTGTAAATACCAGATTGAGCAAGCATGGGTTAACCATTTAATTAACAATCATTTTACCATTATCATAATTGTTTGGAAAGAGTTCATATGCATATTATGTAACCTATATTTTTTTTTCTGAAATTTCTTCAGAGAACTTGTACTGATGGTTTAGTTTTTTTCTGTCTCAGAAATTGGACACCTCAGTATTGGACAGAGGTTTTTAAAATTCATTACAGTAATCCTATAGCTTTGGGCCAAGGACAAGTATCAATAAATATTTGATGATAAAATGATGATGATGATAATGATGTTCATTTAAATCTTGTCTCTCCTCCTTTTTCTCATACCTCTTTTATGAAAAGTATGGGGGCAACTCCTCAATATCAGGCCACATTTAAATGAGGGCTTCTCTCTCTCAGACTTCATTATCACAGGGATGTAGGTTGACATTAGAGGACTTTGTAGTTCATTGGAAAAGTCATAAAAACAATTACTATGTCATTAGAAGAATCTTTTGAGGAAGATATTAAAAATGCCTTTCACAAAATTGCTAACACATACAGAAACAATATTCTGAGCCATATATATTGCTTATTGTTTTTAGATCATGGTAAATGAAGGAGTCATGAAAGCCATGTGAAATGAGGCATGTGTTTAATTAGGCAACTATGTGCAGAGCTTTGGAAAGTGAGAAATTACTTAATGTAAAGATACACAGTATATGTGTTAAGTACAAATAGGCAAATGAGGGCCGGTTAGAAATGAAAGATCAGAAAATAGAAAGTCTTAATTTTTATAACAATGCTTATATTTGACTTAGATTCCCTTTCTAATAAATAGATGGTAACTTATTATCTTAGCATCCTATGTTTTGACTATAATTAATATGTTAATTAATATTGTCAGAACTTATGAACTTTACACATACAGGCACATGCATGTATCTTATAATTTCCTGAGTCACATTAACACTAACCAAATCAGAGGTTTTATTTCAGACAAATTACTTGATCTGTGGCTAATATAGTGCAGAAAATAACTCATTATTTAAAGTACTGCTTGGTTAATAGGTTCTTCTACAGTCAAAACAAATACTGCATGATTTGACTTTTGTGAGATATCTAAATGAAGATATAGAAATTAAGAATAGAATAGTAGCTATCAGCTTGGGGGAGAGGGGAATGGGTGTTTGCTGCCCAATGAGAATAAAATTTTATACACACAAAAACCTCAGGTGATGTATAGTTTATTACATTGACTGTAGAGATAGTATTATTGGAAATCATATTCCAAAACTCATCAAGTATTATATATTAAATTGGTATGATTTTTATATCAGATACATCTCATAAAACTAAAATCAAACCTATATTAGCCAATATAAACTAAAATTTTCTATCTTATAAGATTATTATGAGGGTTAAAAATACCACTATTCATTTACTGAATTCTAATTTGCATAAAGGATATACTTTAGAAATAATTGTTCTAAACTAGTCTGAATGATAGTCTAGAATATTCTTATGTGCAGTTAGAGTGTTCATTTTAGTATTTCAACAATCTAAAGCCACCACACTCCACCTTCAAACATGTCAGTATGAGAATTGAGATAATTAAGATTATTTTTGTGGTTTATTATATATAAAGACAAATTCAGACTTTTTTCTAATTATGCATAGCTTATTCAATTTAATTGAACATTACAATCATGTTTCACAAATCAGATAGAATAGACAATATACACAAGAGAAAAAGGAAACTATAGGTCACTATCTCTCATGAACAGAGACGCAAAAATCCTCTGCAAAATACTAACAAAACGAATCTAACAGTACAATTGAAAACATTACTATCTATGATTAAGGGGTATATACCATGATGCAAACATGATTCAACATAGGCAAAATTAATGTCTGATACAATATATAAAAAGAATAAAGGACAAACCAGATGATAATCTCAATAGATGCAGAAGAAATTAGATAGGATTTCCTATTCCTTTAAAATAAATTAGGTATAAAGAAATGTACCATGATATTTTGTATGATGAACCCACAACTAACATTATATGAAATGGGGAAAAGTTGAAAATTTTTTCTCTAAAATCTGGAATTAGATAAGGATGCCCACTCACATCAATTTTGTTCCACAAAGTAGTGGAAATTCTAGGCAAGGGGGAAAAATAAAGAGTACCTAAATTGGAAGAGCAGAAGCTGCCCTTGTTAGCAGACATAATACAGAAAACTAGAGAATCCACCAAAAAACATAGAACTAATGAATTAATTCAATGAAATTTCAAATACAAATTCAATGTACAAAGGTGAGTGGCATTTTTTTATGTCAATAGTCTATTACCTGAAACAGAAATCAAGAAAATCATATTGTTATGGTTTGGATTTGGAGTATTCTCTGAAAAGCTTATATGTTGAAAATGGATCCCCAATACAGCAAGGTTTAGAGGTGGGGCTTTTCAGAAATGATTATGGCTCTGACTTTATCAGTGGAATAATCCACTGACAGATGAGTGGACTTTTGATTGGTAACTATAGGCAGGTGGGACACAACTGGAAAAGATAGGTCACTGAAGTATGGTCTGAAAATACATCTAACCATGGTCTCCATCCTTCTCTCTGCTTTCTGGCTTTCATGAGCTGAGCATGAGTCCTTTGCTATGCCCTTCTGCCATAATGTTCTGTCTCACCTCAGATCCAGAGCAATGGAGTTGGCCAAGCATCAACTGAGATGTCTAAAACTATAAAACGAAATAAACTTTTCCTCCTCCAAGGTATTCTTCTCATATATTTTGGTCATAGCAAATAAAAGTGGACTAAGATATGTTCTATTTACAATAGCTACAAATAAAATTATAACTAGGAATAAATCTGACCAAGGAGGTGAAAGATCTCTACAGTGAAAACTGTAAAACACTGATTAAAAAAGCTGAGTACACAAATAAATTGAAAAATATGCTGTGTCAATGGACTGGAAGAATTAGTATTGTTAAAATAATCATACTACCCAACCCAAAGTAATCTAGAGAGTCAATGTAATCCCCATCAAAATATCAATATTCTTCACAGAAATAGAAAAAAAAGCCTAAAATTCATGTGAAACTACAAAAGATGTTTAATATGCTAATGTTTAATAGTGAAAGTAAAGTAAGCTCTAAGAATAAAATGGGAAGCATCAGATTACCTCACTTCAAAATATAATACAAAATAGTAGTAACCAAAATTTCATAATATACTCAGAAAAACACATATGTAAATCAATAAAACAAAATAGAATCTCAGAAATAAATGCACACATTCATAACTAATTTTTGTCTTTTGTGTTGTTTTATTTGGTGATATTTGGGGTGCATGTTTCTCTTCTTTGGCAATTATACCAAGAAATTTGAGATCAATGAAAAGTTTAAAGTAAGTATTTTTCATTTGAATAGGCCCCCAAACAGGGTGCTGATGGAAATTAAAATATTCTTTACTCTTATTCCTTAGTTTATATGCAGACACTGACATAGGACTGATTTAGTTTCTGTGAGTCAATTGAACACATCAGAGAAACCATTTGGGAAAAAAGGCAGACCTGCAGATCATTCAGCCCACCCTGCCAACCAACACACAGAGTGGAAAATAAATGTACTTTTTCAGAAAAAATAAAAAGGATCTGAAAGTTATATGATTGTGGAGACCTTCTTAAATTAAAAACACCCACAGAATTACAATTTAAAAATTAGGAAAAAGACATTAGAAGAACTCTTATCAAGTGATGGGACTTGTTTTAGTCAGTGTTTTCACTGCTCTAATTGACTTGACCAGAACAATTAAAGGGAAGAGTACATTTGAAGGCTTACAGTTTCAGAAGTCTCAGTTTCAACTCCATTCATTAGGGCTTGAGGCAAGGCAGAACCTCAAGGCAGAAAAGTGTGGCAGAGGGAAGAAGCTCACGTGATGAACAGAAAGTAGGAAAGAGAAACTTCACCTGCCAGATACAAAATATATACCCTAAAGGCATTCCTACAATGACCCACTTCCTCCAGCCACATCCTACCCACCTTCAGTTACCACTCAGCTAATCCCAATCAGGGAATTGATCACTGATGAGTTAAGGATCTCACAGTCCAATCATTTCTCCTGGAAACCTTCTAGCGTTTTCTCACACATGAGATTTTTGGGAATACCTCACATCCAAACCATAATGGACCTAAAGCTTAAACTCATTAAATTTATACTAAACTCACCTCTGGCTACTATCATTCCTAATTCAGGACAAAATGGAAAAATTGAGAACTTTTTTAAATTAATAAATTTCCATTGCTTTCCATGTGCCTAATTTTGCAATTATGTCAAACAAGAAATACACTTTAAACAATCAGTTTTGTCATAGAATTTAAAAAACCATGATTAAAAGTACCCAATGACCTCAGTAAATTCTGACTTAATATTCTAACATCAAGAAAACATCTTAATTGAAGTGCATGTTTTAATCCTTGAATCAATAGCATACGTTTTATTTATGCAAAAGATAGACAATGACTTATGAGCTGCACATTTTTCATTGCTTGGTAAGGTATAATATTGTTCAATAGTGGCATTTTAAGAATATATCTATCATTTTTAATTTTAAAACCAGTTAAGAGACAGGAAGATGGCAGAAGTGAGCTAGGCAGTGAGGATCATCTCCTCACAACACTGAAAGGAGGCAGTGAAGGAAAGCAGAATCCGAGAAGTGGGTGACAAAATAAATGCTCTAAGACTCAATATTATTAATTCTGATACCTGAAGAGACTGAAAGATAGATTACCAGAGTAGAAAACATACTCTTAGTCCCCAAACCTCAAACCCAAACCTGGGGATGAGAAGGGGGTAGGGGCAACAGAGAGAAAGGTCAGGGGAGTTGAAAGAGTGGAAAATGTCTTAGGTTTACCCACTTAAAAACATTTGGAAAGACAAACAAACCTTAAGACAGAACAAACAGCTTAAAACTAAATCATAAAAAGAAACCAGAGAAAGGGGTTCTTAGCCATTTTGAGGAGCTCAGTCACCCCCTAGTCACTCCCTTATGTCAACACAGTTTCTTCACATGCCCAGACAGCTGCAAATTAAAACAGAGGGAACTCACCTGCAGCAGGAGTTCTTAAGAATTTTCCAGAAAGAACTTCTAGAGGGATGCTACTAGGGGAATATTGCTGAAGCCTCTTCTCCCTCCCCCTCACCATAAATATGGGAAACAGAATAGGCTGGTGGAAAATTGTTAGGAATTGTACCTAATGCTTCTCAGCCTCTGCAACACAGGCAGTGGTGAAAGCTCTGTACAGTGTCTGTTTACTTAACTCAGAGTAACTCACCAACAACAAAGCTTTGGCCCTGACAGAGAAAAGTGGATTCATCAAGCTCCTACCACTAACTTTGGAGAAAGGTATCACAGGAAGCATTGTGGAAAGCCTAGGGAAGGTTCCCAGTATCTTGAGTACCTAAGGGAAGCTGCCTGAATATCCAATGACATAGAGCCATGGAGGAACATTACCAGAGTCTATTCAGCAGGAAGGGGCTGATACCAGTCTTAACTGGTACATGCCTGACCCATGATCATAATAGACAAGTGACTAGGCATTGTTTGGATACTTATAGGACCTTGCATTAGACTTAGTAAACAGAGAAAATCAATACCTGCCATTCACAACATGGAATAGTGGGAACTAGAGTCCAGGTGAATCACCTGAGACCCATCAATACAGAGTGCCTCAGAGAGTAGTGTCAGTCAGGGAAATATTTCTGTACCACAGAATACCTGGCAACTCACAACCAGAGTTTTTGGGCTCACTGACAGCCACCAGGATATTCATTACTGTGAAAAGAATCCCATAGAGAGAGGCAGATATACAGGGACACTCCAGAGCCTGCATCCTGAACTACTTCACACAATAAAAATAGCCAACTCACAACACTGCACCCTCTGAGTAGTCAGCTGGAGACTGCTCAGCTGACACACGAAAAGCTGGTGGTGGAAGTTTCATAGCCACAAAGGAATTGGCTCCTGTGCCACTGCAACTAAGGGAGAGGCCCACAGCCAAAGACCAATGGATATCCACTAAATATCCAAACCCCAATGAAATTCAAACCAGGATTCAACAATATATTTCTTCAACTAGACATGGTTTACTATAAATAACCCTGACATCAACTTTATCTATATAAATAACTTTTTAATTTGAATAATAATTGTTACCCCAATAGCCAACATGGTACCTTCAACCCATTTGAAACTATTTTATCTAGTGGTTTGAAACATTAACTGCAAACAATCTTCCTTTCTTTGTTTTTCTAGCTATAGTTTGTATCTGCTTCTCTTACCCCCTACTCATCTTATTGCATTATCTGCTACCACCTCAAATACAAATTATTCATCTATTTCTCCTTTCTACCTTGATGTAAATTATTCTTTTATAACTTTTCTCTTTCTCTCTTACTATCTCTCTTTTTTTCTCTCCTTTTTGCTCCATATTTCTTTCTCCCCCATTTAGCTTTCATTTCAGGCTGTATTAAGTTTACCAAACTTAAGGATTAATTTTAACCTATTCCAGAATTTTAGTACAGTTTTATACCTGAATTTAAGAAATGATAGAGAACAATTGCAACAAGATTTTGTTTTTTTAATAAGGTTGAATAGAATGAGGCTTTGCTATGAAGCAAATAAGGCTAACTATCATCTCTTTAAATAATGCTGATATTCACATTGACAGAGGTAACCCATTTACTTAAGATGTCATTGTCTGGATATTCATTCAACCCAGAATTTGTAAGAGAAAGAAGGTCACAATATAGTCCTTTGCTTTAAAGAAGTCAGAATTGGGTCTGGGGATGTGGCTCAAGCGGTAACACACTCGCTTGGCATGCACAGGGCACTGGGTTCCATCCTCGGCACCACATAAAAAAAAAATAAAGATGTTGTGTCCACCGAAAACTTATATATATATGTTTATATACACACACACACACACACACACACACACACGTCAGAATTACATTATTAGATAAATAGATAAGTAGATATATAAACAATATAAAAAATCAAGGGTACAAACCATTCCAAACAATCTAAAATGCATCAAAAATATATTTGAATGACACCACAGTTAAGGAAAGTCAGAGAAGAAATTTAGAAAATTTATAGTTGTTATGGTTTGAGATGTCCCCAAAAGCTCACAGATGAGACAATAAAAGAAGGTTCAAGGAGAAATTATTGGGTTATAAGAGTCTTAAACCAATTAGTGATTTAATCCCTTGAGAAGGATTAACTGATTGGTAACCTAAAATTGTAGGGTGTGGCTGGAGGAAGTGGGAATTAGGACATGATTTTGGTGTAAATATTTGTATCTGGCAAGTGGAGTCTCTCTGTTTCTTAATCACCATGATATGACCTGCTTTCCTCTGCCACATACTGTGCCATGGTGTTGATTCAGCCTCATGTCCAGCCCTGAGAAATGGAACCACACTTCTATAGACTAAGACCTCTGTAAACCATGAACCCTCAAGCAAACTTTTCTTCCTCTATAGTTGTTCTGGTCAGATCCTTTAGTAAAAGCAGAAAAAAAGCTAAAATAATAGTTAAACTGTTCTATGAGCTAAGATTTAAGAAATCATATCAGAGAGAAAATACAGGATGTAAAAGACCACTTCAATAAAAAAGATAGAGATTCTAAAAAAGAGCCAAATGGAAATCTTCAAAATGAAAAAAATCAATAAACCAAGTTAAAAATTGAATAGAAATTATCATTGATAGATTATACCACTTAGAAGACAGATTTTTAGACCTCAAAGAAAAAAGTATATAATCTTGACAAAAAAGCTGACCATAAAGAAAAAAACATTAAGAGACCATAAACAGAATATTCAAGAAATGTGGGATAACATTAAAAGGCCAAATTTAAGGTTTATTGTGAGAGAAGTCTCTGAAATACAAACAAAAGAAATGCATAATCTTTTAAATAAAATATTGTCAGATAATTTCCCAAACATTAGCAATGAGATGGAAATTAATATATTAGGAACATAGGACTACAAATATAAAAAATCACAATAGATCTACTCCAAGACACTTTATTATGGAAATTCCTAGCATACAGATTAAAAAAGAATTTGAAAAGCTGCAAGAGAAAATTGACCAGTTACATTTAGAGAAAAACAAATCTGGATTAAAACTGACTTCTCAAGCCAGACCCTAAAATCCAGGAAGGTTTGGAATAATATATACCAATTTTTGAAAGAAAATAGATGCCAACCAATAATACTACACCAAGCAAACTTTATCTTTGGAATTGAATATAAAATAAAAACATTCCATGATAAAAAAAGCTAAAAGAATTCATGATTAGAAAATCTGCATTACAAAACAAACTCAATAAAAAGTTTCATGCAGAAGAAGTGAAAAATAAAAAAATGAAAACTAGCAGAGAGATGAATTACACTAGAAGAATAGCCAATTAAATGAGAATCAAGTTCAATTTAAACATTAAAAATAATTCAAATTGGAAGGAAATAAAATCACCTATAAATAATAATACCATTGAATGTAAATGTTCTAAACTTTTCAATCAAAAGATATAGGTTGATAGGTTTATATATATATATATATATATATATATATTTATTTATTTATTTATGTGGTGCTGAGGATCAAACTCAGGGCCTTGCACATGCTAGGCAAACGCTCAACTGCTGAGCTACAACCCCAGTTCAAGATTCAGTTTTAAAAATGATCCAACAATCTGCTGTCTGCAAGAGAATCACCTCACAGGCAAAAATATTCAGACTGAAGGTGAAAGAATGGGAAAAAATATAACATTCACATGAGAACTATAAACAAGTAGGGGTTGCTTTTCACATATCAGATAAGGTGAAATTCAAGCCAAGATTAATCAGAAGAGACAAAGAAGGTCGGGTCATATTGCTTAATGAAATCATATGAATAAGATATAATGATTATAAATATATATGCCCCTATCAGTGGAGCATCTATGAATATAAAATAAAGCTTTCTCAATATTAGGAAGAAAATAAATCACAATAAAATAATACTGGGCAAATTTAGCATGCCTCTTTTACCACTAGATAGACCATCCAAACAAAAATTAAGTAAAGGATTTATAGAACTAAAAAAATACAATTGATAATTTGAACCTAACAGATATCTATAGAATATTATGTCCATCAATGGCAGAATTCACTTTCTTCTTAGCAACATATGGAACATTTTCTAAAACAAAACAAATCTTAGCAAATACATAAAATAGATATAATATCTTGCATCCTATTAAGTAATAATGGAATAAAATTTGTAATGAAAATAGTATTAAAAAGAAGTCACTTTAACACTGTAGATTAAATAATACACTTTTGAATCATGAATAAGGGAAGAAATAAAAAAAAATTCTTAGAAGTAAATGAGAAGAATGATACAACCTACAAAATCTCTGGAACAATATGAAGGCAGTTCTAAAAGGAAAATTCATAAGATTGAGCTCATACATTAAAGGATAAATAGATACCAAATAAATAATCTAACATTATATCACAAGGCCCTAGAAAAAGAAGAACAAACCAATATCAAAATTAGTGGAAGACTGGAAATAATTAAAACCAGAGATGAAATAAATGATACTGAGATTAAAAAAAATGCAAAGGATCAAACCACATACAAAAACTCTTTAGTTGGTTTTCTAAGAGGATAAACAAAATTGATAAACCCTCAAACAAACTAATGAAAATAAACAGGTAAATAAATTATCTAAATCTAAGTTGAAAAAAGTAAATATCACTCCATATACTACTGAAATTCAGAGATTTATTAAAAACTACCTTGAAAATTTATATTCCAATAAGCTAGAAAATTGTGAAGATATGAACAAATTCCTAGAGAAATATGACATATCCAAATTGAACCAGAAGGATATAGAGAATCTAAACAGATCAATTTCAAGGAATGAAATTGAAGCAGCTGTCACAAGTCTTTTAAGAAAGAAAAGCCCAAGAGCTCAGATAGATTCTCACTTGAGTTTTACCAGAACTTTAAAACTAATAGCAATCATTTTCAAATTATTTCATAAAATAGAAAAGGCAGAAACACTGTCAAACTCATTCTACAAAGCAAGTATCACCCTGATACCCAGACCAGACAAAGATACATCAAGGAAAGAAAATTTCAGACCAATATCCTTGATGAACATAAGTGCAAAAATTCTTAATAAAATATGGGCAAACCACATACAAAAACATATTTAAAAGATAGGACACCATAATCAAGTGAGTTTCACCCCACAATGAAGGTTTTTTTCAACATACAGAAATCAATAAATATAATTCACTGCATAAATAGTCTTAAGTACAAGAATCACATGATTATCTCAACACATGCAGAAAAAGCATTTGAAAAAGTACAGCACTCATTCATGATTGAAATACTAAAAAAGCTAGGGATAAAGAAAATAACCTCAACTTTGTAAAGGCTGCATATGATAAACCCAAGGTCAACATTTTTCTTAATGGAGAAAAACTGAAAGAATTTTCTCTAAAAACAGAAGCATTAAACAGAGACATGAGATGGGAGGGAAAGGGAGAGAAAAGGGAAATTGCATGGAAATGAAGGAAGACCCTCATTGCTATATAAAATTACATATAAGAGGTTGTGAGGGGAATGGGAAAATAAACAAGGAGAGAAATGAATTACAGTAGATGGGGTAGAGAGAGAAGATGGGAGGGGAGGGGGGATAGTAGGGGATAGGAAAGGTAGCAGAATACAACAATTACTAATAGGGCATTATGTAAAACTGTGGATGTGTAACCAACGTGATTCTGTAATCTGCATTTGGGGTAAAATTGGGGGTTCATAACCCACTTCAATCTAATGTATGAAATATGATATGTCAAGAGCTTTGTAATGTTGTGAACAACCAATAAAAAAAAATTAAAAAAAAACCAGCATGATATTTTCACCAAAACAGACATGAAGACCAATGGTACAGAATAGAAGACACAGAAATAAACCCACAGAAATACAGTTATCTCATACTAGACAAAGGTATCAAAAACATACATTGGAGAAGATAACCTCTTCAACAAATGATGCTGGGAGAACTGGAAATCCATATGCAGCGAAATGAAACTAAAACCCCTCTCTCTCACCCTGCACAAAACTCAACTCAAAGTGCGTCAAGGACTTAGGCATTAGACCAGAGACCCTGTGTCTACTAGAAGAAAATTTAGGCCAAACTCTCTATCATGTGTGCTTAGAAGCCAACTTCCTCAACAAGACTCCTAAATGCAAGAAGTAAAATCAAGAATCAATAAATGGGATGGTATCAAACTAAAAAAGTCTCTTCATAGCAAAGGAATCAATCAAGAATGTGAAGAGAGGGGCTGGGGTTGGGGTTCAGTGGCAGAATGCTCGCCTTGTACATGTGAGGCACTAGATTTGATCCTCTGCACCACATAAAAATAAATAAACAAACAAACAAAAAAACAGAAGCAAGACAAGTATGCCCATTTTTTTGTTGATCGTATCCAACATAGACTTTGAAACTTAAGCCAGAGCTATCAGTCAAGAGAGGAAATTAAATGGATGCAAACAGGAAAAGAACTTATATTATCTGTTTGCTGGTGACATAATCCTGTATTTAGAAGACAAAAAAACTATATCAGAATATTTCTAGAGATCACAAATGAATTCAGCAAAGTAGAAGCATGCAAAATTAAGACCTATAAATCAGTCGTGTTCCTATACTCCATTAATTTGAGTCTCTGGAAAAAGAAATAAGGAAAATTATTTCATTCACAATAGTTTCAAAAAAATAAAATAATTATGAATCAATCTAACAAAAGAGGTGACAATAAACTCTACAATGAAAACTACAGAACACTAAATAAATAAATTACAGATGACCACAGAAAATGGAAAGACCTCCTATGTTCTTGAAAAGGCAGAATTAATATTGTCAAATGTGAGGCCCTGGGTTCGATCCTCAGCGCCACATAAAAGTAAATAAGTAAAATAAAGGTATTATGTCCAACTACAAGTAAAAAAATAAATATTTTTAAAAAATTCCAAGGGCCTTCTTCACAGAACTAGAGTAAGCAGTTATGAATTCATTTGGGAAAATAAGAGACCCATAATAACCAAAGCAATCCTTAGCAGAAAAAAAGAAAAGCAGGAAACATCACAATACCAGACTTCAAATTATACTACAGAGCCATAGTAACAAAAACAGCATAATCTTGGCACCAAAACAGACATGAAGACCAATGGGATAGAATAGAAGGAACAGAGAGAAACCCACATAAATACAGTTATCTGACACTAGAGAAAGGTGTCAAAAACACACCTTGGAGAAAAAATATGTTTTTAACAAATGGTGCTGGGAAAACTGGAATTCCATATGTAGTAGAATGAAACTTAACCTCCATCTCTCACCATGCACACAACTCAACTCAAGGTGGATCAAAGACCTAGGAATTAGATCAGAAACCTGCAACAACTAGAAGAACATGTAGGCCCAACACTCCAACATGTTGGCTCCGGATTTAACTTCATTAACAAGACTACTAAACCATAAGAAGTAAAATCTAAAATTAATATGTGGCATAGCATCTAATTAAAAATCTTCTTCACTGCAAAGGAAATAATTAAGAATATAAAGAGAGAGCCAAAAGAAGGGAAGAAAATCTTTGCCACCTGCTCCTCAAGGCATTAATATCCAGGATACACAAAAAACTCAAAAACTAACAGGAACACACAGGAAACCAAATGACCCCATCAATAAATGGGCAAAGAAACTAAATGGACACATAAAAAAGAAGAAACACGAATGGTCAAAAAGTGTTTGAAAAGATGTTCAACCTTTCTAGCAATTAGAGAAATGCAAATTAAAGCCACATTGTATTTCATATAACTCCTGTCAGAATGGCAATTATCAAGCATACAAGTAACAATAAATGTGGGTCCAGATGTCGGGAAAAAGGTACATTCACACATTGCTGATGGGACTGCAAATTAGTGCAACCATTCTGGAAAGCAGTATGGAGGTTCCTCAAAAAACTAGGAAGGGAACAACCATTTGATTCTGCTATCCCACTCCTTAGTATACATCCAAAATATTTTAAATCCACATATGACAGTGATGCAGCCACATCAATGTTTGTAGCAGCACAATTCACAATAGTCAAGCTATGAAGTCAACTTAGGTGACTTTCAACAGATGAATAGATAAAGAAAGAAAATGTGAGATATATGTACACAATGGACTATTACTCAGCCATAAAGAAGAAAAACTTTATGGCATTTGCTGGTAAATAGTTAGAACTGAGGGTTATATTGTTGCCTAATCTGTTTCCAATGGATAATCTCAAATTGACAGGTTAGTTAATGAACAAGTCAAATAAATACATTTGAAATTTATTTGTAGATCATAAACTGCAATAGAAAAATAATATTCTGTAATTGCTTAACGTTTCATCTTAATTTTTTTTTAAATTTATTGGTTCTTTTTAGTTATATATAATAGAATTCATTTTGATATAATTTTAAAAGCATTTATTATAATTTGTTATAATTCAGTCCCCAGGGCTTCTCCTACCTTGCTTCCACTCTACTGATCTTTCTGCTAATTTTTCTTTTCTGTTTTGTTGTTGTTGTTGTTGAAACAGGGTCTTGATACATGGCTTAGGGTCAGGCTAAGTCACTGAGGCTGGCCTTGAATTTGCAATCCTCCTGTTTCAGTATTCAGAGTCTCCAGGATTACAGGTGTGTGCCGCCATGCCTGGCTAGTCCTTGTTTAGTTTTTGTTTAATTAGTGTCCTGTAGATGCACATGATGATGAGATTCACTGTTCTATATTCATATCAGTATGTAGGAAATTTAGGTCAGATTTATTCCACAGACTTTCCCTGTTCTTTCCATCTTCTCTTCCATTTATTCGCCTTTGTCTACTCCACTGATTTTTCTTATATTCTTCTTTTATCTGCCCCACCTCAAGCTGCTTTTGACTTTAATATCAAAAGAAAACATTTGACCTTAATGTTTTAGGACTGTGCTTTACTCAGCTTTTTCACTACTATGACTAAAGGACCCAACCAGAACAACTATAGAGGAGAAAAAGTTGATTTGGGGGTTCAGGGTTTCAAAGGTCTAAACCCATAGATATCTTCTATCTAAAAATGAGTGAGTCAATGGGTGCTAGCTGGGATGAGGGGATGTTAAGAATGTATTTGGTTCTCAAGAAAAAAAGAGCAAGCAGAGTCATATTCTTTGTATTTTATAATCCTGCTCATGAAAGCCTCCCATCTTTTTTATTTTCTATGAACCAAAATTATGTCAACCAGCTCACAAAGTTCATAAAAATTTAGTACTCAGCTGCTGTGAGCCATACAAGCTGGCTCCATCTTATCACTGGAGATAAGTGATATTTCCTATTATATGGAGGTTGAGCAGTGTATCAGATAATTGAAAACATGTACAAAACAGGAATGGGAATAATAGCCCAGGTGGTCAATTATGGGAATTGGAGTGTGGCAATGATAAAAAGAAGTGTGTGTGTGTGTGTGTGTGTGTGTGTGTGTGTGTGTGTAAAAGACAGCTCCTTAAAATGTTATAAAATAATAGAGTTAATGACCCAAATAATAGAGCTAAAAATTTAAAGTAACTTGGGTAGGAGTTTAACACCAAGATGATGAGTACCAAGATCATAATAAAAATCATTTTATCATTAAATCTCATTGAAGTTTAACTATCAGGCACTCAGTGTGTTAATAGCCTGGCACCAAGCTTAGTCAGCATTTGTATTCTCATTTTATCAATAACAAAATTTAACCACATGGATGATAAGTTGCCTCTTGAAGAACAACCTGTGACTGAGAGAGAGATGGAATTCAACCCAGGAAATTGAGTATGTGAATATTTACCTTAAACATAAAATAATTTTATATGTAACATACTATGAGAAGTTTGAATTCTATTTTGTATAAAAGTGCAAATAATAACATTGAAAACTATGTGACAAGCTAGAGAAAATAAGCGCTGTAAGTAGGAAAGTTATCATTTTAGTTGTAAATAAATAAGGCCTATATTAGGGTGAGGCATATATGTACTAAAAGAGAGGCATATATTTTTTCACCTTAAAATGTAAGTAACATATAAAATAGAACTCCACTTCTTTTGGGCTCATAATCAAATGATTTCTTTTACTGTAAAACTCTATTAGTATTTTTTTTAAGTTTGGAATATAAGAATGAAAAAATAATAATTTCTCTAATTTTATAATCTTATGTATTTTGTAAATTACTTTTTTTGCAGTTCTTAGGTTTGAAGAGTTGGAATGATCTGAGTTGTATAACCATATTTTTTTAAATTAAAAAAAAATTTAGGATGAGGTATACGAGGTATTACTTAGTTACTGAGGCTAGCCTCACACTTTGCATCCTCAGGCCTTAACATCTCAAGTACCTGGGATTTCTGTTATGAGTCACCACACCAAGTTTGTAAATTATCTTTTATATATTTAATTTATTATACATGCATCCATCTGTAAAAACACTGACATTTTCACAATGTAAGAAAAATATAATTTTCTATACAGTTATGTCCGTGATTTTCTTCCACTTATTAACATCATTTTCAGTAATTCATCGCAAAATAATTCAGTTCTTCATGAAGAATACATTTCACAAATACAAAATTTTATATGTGTTTGAATACACAGAAACAATGAATAAGCCATAACCTATATTTTTTCATGAAAAATATGTACTAAAATCTATTTAATAATTTTCCTGATAGCTATCATTTGTTTTAATACTTTAGTAACATAAATAACAAATGGCTATCTTAATGCATACACAAATACACATATATATATTTGTTTTGGACTATTGTTGTTTTTGATAATTTATATAGAATTATTTTCTCTAGAGGGAATAATTATGTGAAACAAATAAAGGTTTAACCTCACTAATGTTTGCTTCTCTAGCAGGCAATGACATGCATACTAAAAGAGAGGCATATTTTTTTTCATCAAACAAATGACCTAGAAAGAATAACAGTATCCAATAGTAGTGGGGCATATTTAAATGCCCTCCAAATTACAATAATTTTTGGAATTCTGTCATTAGAATTACAATACTGATTGGAAAACTGAAAATTTTTCCTAAATATAGAAAATGACATCATTTTGCAAGCCATTTAGCCAAATGCTATGAACAATTTCTCAAAGTGTAGTGAAAGACAAACACACATACATGCATTTTTCCATGAAGGCCACTTTAAAAACTGGCCCCAAGGAAATTACAACAAATGTTTCAAAATGTGTCCATCACTGTTCATTTCAGTATTTTGACAATAGTGACACATTGGAAAATATATAGATTCATAAATCTGAGAGTCACCGTAACCTCATGATGAAATTTTACACAGCTATTTAAAAATGTTCCAATGGAAAATCAGTGAATGATATGGGTGGTTTCAGAATATATTATTGCTACATGAGAATTTTCTTTTGACAAAATCTTCTGTATTGTATAAAAGTAGTTATAAAATGGAATTTAGTGTGTCATCTAAACAACTGGGGTTTTTTTGTTACTTCTGATAGGTATTTTGTAATATTTATTTTTTGACATTTTCTTTAATTTCTGTACTTCTACCTCAACCACTTATTGTATTTCAATGAAAGGAATTATATTTTGATGGGATAACCTCATAAAGAAAATAGATTAATATTTTTGTGTCCTTCATATCCAACCAATGTGTTTTCAAAGAAATCACACTATTACTCATTCTCTTTCTTTGAATTCAAATTTATTGATTTTAATTTGCTTATTCTTTCTTTTAGTACTTTTTTTCCATTTGGTTTTATATATATTTGATAAATATAGCATGATTTTTGTCTTTGCTTTGACTCTACTCCTGTAGACTTTGTCTTTGAAGAGGGCAATTGAAAGACATTTATGCTTTTTTGAGATTTGCTTGTCTCTGAGTCTGACAGCCTTCCTTTAATCTTTTAAAATTTTTTTTTCTTCTGTGACCCTGTATCCTTTCTTATCACTCTTGCTCTTCCTATCCCCTTCCCTCTTTTCTACTGTCCAGTGTTTATATTAATTGATACTCTAATTATTTTAGCTATCGTCTTTGTTTCAAGCTCAAATGCAGGACACCTTGTGATTTCTGAATAAATAAAAACTTAGAATAAAAATAATTAACTGTCTATTCTGTCATATACTAGAACTATCTTAACATTTACTCATATCCATATTAAACCAATTGAATATTAGTATAATTTAAAGTATAATTTATGAAATATATAAATCAAATGAGTTTTTCACTGAGTACTGTGGTTTCATTTTCTCTATTAATATGTCACTTGAACTTTAATCCACAACTCCATTCCTTTTTCTAAAACCTACTTTTTATTATACTATTTAAAAAATTGGAAACAATTGAATTTCTCAACAATAGTGCTACCAAATTTCACTTAGTGATATATTTAATTTTTGGCAATAACCACACTAGGTTTAACCTAGTAATTTTTTTTTAATTTAACCTTCAATTCAAGCATTCTATATCCTATTTCCAAGTATTGGTTTTCAATTTGTTTCTGTGTATTGACAAATTTTATTTTCCAGAAAAGAAAGACACTTAGCTAATATGTTTTTCATGAGCATAAGTCTATGGATACTTTGAGCTTCTGATCTTCACAGGAAATTGTGGTCTGAATCTTATCTTTAAGACATTACAAGTTAAATAATTCTCATTAAAGATACTCCCAAATTACTGTCATATCAAATGTTGAAAAATGAGAATATGTAAAGACATGATGGTTCCAGTCAAAAAGAATCCTGAGCAAGATGATAATAAATGAATAGGTCCCAGTATGCCATTTAGTCTTTCATTAAAACAAGTCTTAATGGACACAAAATTTGAGGACATAAAGACTGAGACTTGACTTTTCAGAACAAGAAAACATAATAAATTTCTTCTAAATATAGTGGTGATGTTATAACCCTTTTACATTAATGCCTTGCACCTGAAGACTTAAGACCACACAATTTATAAGAGGAGCTCTTCAAGTGGTGGTTTGTTATCTTTACATTATTTTTCTTAAGAGTTCTCATGCTAGTTAAATGGAGTTGCAGCCTGCACAGTACACACAGTATCTGCAGAAAAACAGACAGAGTTGCAGTATCTTTCATTAGAAAATATTTGCCCTTGGAAAATGAATGTATGTATTTTGAAAGAATAAATTATACATTACAACAGGGGATATTATCTATTGAGTATTTCCTGTGTCCTACACACACACACACACACACACACACACACACACACACACACAGAGAGAGAGAGAGAGAGCTGTTATTTGGTGATATATATGAGTTACTGGCTGCTTATGTAACTTTTTCCTATTAAGAAAATATTATTGGAATTGGTAGACTGTTTCCTTAGACTTCCTATGAATGCGTAAGAGATAAAAATTGTAATTCATTAATTTTGTTTCCATATGATCTACTTATGATATTTTTGCTTACTTTCTCAATGTGATTAATCCTAACACTCTACTTATAATACTTTTTGTTTGATTTTTGCATTTTAAATGTAAACCCTAAGCAACTAGGAGGAGCTACAGTTCCATGGTAATCTAATCTGTACTGAGAACTTCAATATTAAGAAGCCGTTTAGAAAGCTAGGACATAAGTAGAATTTAAGGTACCAGGTTAATTTTCCTTCCTTCTCAAGTCTAATTATATATTCCATTCATAACACAAATTTTGTCATTATTCTTGATAATTAACATCAGGTAATTAAAAATATTTCACTCTGCTTTCTAGCTGTCTTTATTTCTGCTGCATTGATCCAGTGCAATCATGTTGAATTAATTTTTGCTTGAGCAGTTCACTACAAATACAAAAAAGACCCCATGATTACATTTTGAAACATTAGATCAGATGCATAAATTTCACTAGTCATTAGATAATTACCAACACCACATATATGTTTTGTAGAACAACCCAATTCCACAATGATTTTTTAATTTAGTATTACAAAATTGCCAAAAGACCTTCTATGATCTCCTAGCTATTGTTTACCGTGATCATAGTATATATAGCAATATTAATTCATAGTATATTTATAATGAAAATGGTCATTAAAAATATTGATTATATGGGTACTTTGTTAAAAGTTCTTAACATAGAGAATTATATTCATTACTTTTCAAAGACTTTCAGTGTAGTTTTTCTCCCCCCACCACCACAAATGCTATTTTTGTGCTGCTGCAACATAATACCTGAATCTGAATAATTAAAAAAAATATATTTCTCATAGTTGTGGAGGATGGGAAGTCCAAAATCAAGGTTCTAGCAGGGTTTGTGTCTAGTGAAGGCTGCTTTCTTCTTACAAGATGTTGCCTCATTGCTGTATCCCTCAGAGGTGATGAATGTTATATCTTCATACAGGGTGGAATAGAAGGGCAAAGGAAAAGGGCCTAAGCTTGTTGCCTCCAGCTCTTTCATAAGGCACTAATCCATTTATGAGGGCAGAGCCCTCATGACTTAGTTACTTCCTAAAAATTCTTTTCTCTACAAACAAGGGGACTAATTTTTAACATATGTGCTTTGGTGCACATTAAGGCTATAATACATACAGTTAGACATAAGCACATAGCACATAGATCAAGATCTAAATGCAGTTCTTTGTTTTTATTGAGCTGATGGGTAGTATACATATTTGAGGTTATGGATAAAAGTATACACTCAAATAGATCTGACTCAGGACACTGTTTCTGCTACATGCAAGCTTTGTACCTGTTATTTTATTATACTATATCCATAAAACAGCCCTAAAATCTACTTTACATACTTTTACTGTAATATTAATTATCATGATGCTGAAAATGGTCACATTTAATGTTATTAACATGATGACATAAATATAATTATCTAGAGATTAAGAAAAGTTAATTGTACTCCCATCTTGACAATATGATGAGGCAATACAAATTGAAATAATGGAGATATAATGTTCAGTCTTTGATTTCGTAGTATTTTCAATTCTAAATAAGGATATTATTAAAATAAGTAATAGAAGATGGGATTTGAGAAGTTCTCTTGGTTTGAATTAGTGGTTGGTTCCCAGATGGCAGGTAGTGATGTAAATACTGGAAAGAACGAAGAAATGAAATAGTTTCTGCTCAACATATTTTAAAAGACTAATATGAGGTAAATATAAGGCCAGTATCTTATCTTGATATCCCAATGAAAAATCCAGGGCTTTAATACTAAATATCATTGTTTTGTACATCAACATGGAATGATATGCTGGGTCCAGCTAATAGCTACTCGCAAGTGCAAATTGTAAATTTTCAAAAGCATGTAAGCCTGTTGATGTTGCATTGATAGCTTGAAAGCAGTCGTGGTGAGAGTATGTCTACCACAGAAGTCAGAAAAAAATTATGAATCAGGGATTCACCACCCCACCCCCCCACCCCCGATGACTGCTACTCATCATTGTCAAACACATTTTTTAAGAGAATAAGATGAACCTCTCAGAATCAATTATCCCAATTCTAGAGAACCCCATTAAACCTCTGAAAATGAAGGAACTGAAAGAAATGGGAATAAACTGAATTTCTCCCTAAATCCTAGGAAGGGATGAGGTAACTTTCAGTAAGTCAGTCTTTAACAATGTTCAGCACCAAGTATCACTGGTGTCTGCATATATTACCATTTACCAGTAGAACTAACATTCAGTGCATCAATACTAATAGTGTTTGCTTTACAATTAACACTGAGTTAACCTTCATGAGCATAAACAAATTTGTGAGCAGGATAGTATTTACCTAAAGACTGAGATAAATTGTCTTGGTGTCGGACAGCAGAGTGACCAAGAAAACGAATGCAAGAGGTTGAACTGGCATGCCATTATTTTTCCTTTTCCTCTAGACTGATTTTCCAACATCATCATTGCTGATTATGTTAGTGTCCCATTGGCTCTAGGTATGTTATGAATCTCAGATTAGGGTGTATATTTTTGTGTGCATCATAATAACTGTTCCTTAAATTTATTTCTTTCTCAAAATAGGATCTTTGTAAACCACCTCTATGAGAAATGAGTAAGAATAAAAATATAACTTAAGTTGTTCATACTATTGATTTTGCCTTTTTCTCCCTTCAAGGAGAAGAAATCCAGTGTTTGATACCAAATAATAAATCATTTTTAAAAAATATTTTCCAAATAATATTAATCATGAAAGACTACTTCCAGAAAAAAATTGTGATAATACTAAATTTTAAGCATTCTCTAAGCATGAAAATGTCTCCCATCAATTTGAAACAAGTTTTCTCAATATTTAAATTTTGGGAATGTTCTTTTTTCACTATAAGAAGAATCCAGGAGATCCAAGGGATGATTCTCATACGCTTTCTGGGCTTTATCCTTATGGCATTGGTTTCTTGAAACTCTAAGGAAAACTGATCACTTTTTTATATTCAGATAAACTCAAACAGTGAAAGTGACTAACAGAATTCCTGTTTCACTCTTTGATTTTTATGATAGCACAATCATTTAGCCAGTCTTTCTTTCCTTTGGAAAGCAATGCATTCAGAAGCACAGCCATCATCCAACTTCCTCTTTGGTGTGGTTGTCAGCTTTTTTCACATCAAATAATTTCTAAATGGCTGCTATTATGCCATCTATTTACCAATTATTTTACAAAGACATAAAACCCATGTGAATCAGCACCATAGATTGTTCTCTGTAAAGTGCATAAATATTTTCAGTAATTATAATCTATTCTTGCCTCAGGGTCCTTCTCCTTTCTCTATCCCAAACATAATATATTCTTGATCTTAAGATACAGATATTTATCTTAGAATATTTCTTCTCCCTCCACAGAGCATAAAATAATTGTGTCACACAATTGATGACAAGTTTTATTTGTCAAAATATAGTGTATTTTATTCAAGTTTCTTTGAACAGACCAATCTCTTTCTCCTCCCCTCTTTTACTTTTGCCCAACTTCAGGCTTTTTTACCTCCCTCCTCCTTTCTGTTCTCTCCCAACCTGTTCAGGAATATCTCAATCTCACATGCCTTGAGTACAGGCAATGTGAAAATATCCATCAGTAGTCATTTCTACTTTCTACATATCAGACCCTCATTTTTGATGCCTTACTTGAAATTTCCAACTGACTTTATTGTATCCAAATTTAAAACAAAGTTTATGCCCACCATCCTGACCACCAAAAATACTATTCCTCTCAAAAAGTAGAAGTGAATTAAATTATAACCGTTCAGTAAATTTGCTGCATCAAGTAGCTGCCCCTTCCTTTCCTTTTCTACTGCCATAGGGCCAGGAAGCCTCTCATTTGTATTTAAAATCATCCAAGATCATCTTATTTTTTTACTCTTTAATTTAACATATGCTTCCCAGAATCTTCAAATCAGTTATCTTACAGAGGCAGTTCCTGTAAGAACATTTCCTTGCTCAAAGACTTTCAATAGCTCTACACTACTGAGAACACAATAAAATCTACATATGTTATTTCTGATTAATGTTGAAAGAGTAGGCCAAAACTTGTCATATTAATAATAGGCTTTGTGGAAGGAAAGAAAGGAAACAAAATTATCTCAGTCTTTTCATTAAAGCATTGCAATGTGAAAGATCAGCACTAAGGTGTTATTTAATCTCCATTAAAGATGAGTGAAGGTCATTTAGAGTTCAGGTTGTTCTTGGTATTGATCGCTGTTCACATTCTCACAAGTTAGGGAAAGAAAGGTTGTGTGAGGCATTGGACAGTACTCAAAGACAGCCAGACTGAGGTTATAGTTTAGTACTTGTTGGCTAGACAATTTGAGTCTTGTAAAAGTGGAGAATTATTTAGGGATAAAACTTTCCAAGGGTAAGACAAAAAACAACAAAAAAAACCAAAATCATTTGTCTTATAGGAACTTTCAAACGTAAAAGTCATACTGTGTATATAAAAGACAATACATTCAATACTATCCTCAAAAAAAAAAAAAAATTGCAAAGCTATCCCTTAGTTTTACTTCCTGCTATCTGTTATATATTCTCAAAGCAATTGTTAACAAATATTTCAGTGAAAATAATTTTCTTAATCTAAACTGAGGTATCTCCATTGCTTTTAATGCTAATATAATTATTATAACAAGGATTTCTAGCTTAATTCATCCCAGAAAGTGTTTCCTTTTCCATATTCAACTTTTGCAAAATAGATTATGATATTCTATTTCTTTACTCAATAAAGGAAATAAGGCCATGTGCTAGTCAGTTTTATGTATCAATTTGACAAGATTTTGAAGTGCTCAGATATCTGGTTAAATATCATTTCTGAGAGTGTCTGTGAGGGTGTTTTAAGATGAGGATAGGAGAATGAGAGAAGATGGCGGCAGGAAGTGAGTAAGCCGCGCCGCCGCGTCTGAAAAGATGAGGTAAAGATCATTAAAGGAGATCTGTCGACAAAAACCCAGCACCGTGTCAAGAAAGGGACCTAGGTGGAGTGAATCCGCCACTAATCCAGCCAAGGTGGAGGGAGTCCATCACAACTTCAGCACGAGCAATAAGGCTGCAGCCCCAGCTGCACGGCTCTATCGGCCCCATCTCCTTCTCCTCTCCGCCTCTCTGCCTTGCTTCTCCCCAGCTGTCTCTCCTCCCAAGCTCAGTCTCTAAATCTAGATCTCAATTTCTTTCCCCCACCCTGCCCGCTCTCCCGCGTGTTCGGTACCCGGCCCATGCGGCCCCGAGGCGCCGCCTCCCCTCCCCCAACCCGCACCCCCTCCCCGGGGGTCCCGAAGGCCGCTGCTGCCGCCGCCGCTGCCACCGTCGCCTCCCTCGGAGCACCATAGAGCAGACTCTTCACCGCGCGAATGAGCTGCCGAATTAAATGAAACAGCTGATAAGATGAGTGACAATTTAAAATCCAAGTGATCCGAGAACACGCACTGAGCTCTGACCCGCTGAATTCAAACTCACGGTCACCTGCTTCCCACAGACAAACAGCTATGACTCGGCATTAATTCATCCGGCTGAAACAACTGGTCAGCCCTTCTCATCCTACGAAGGTAAATGCCTACCGAGCCTTCATAAGTAGTGGCCACAGGTTTGAAACGGGGCTTGGGAGAGAAGGACCCACCCGTTGAATTGGTCGCCCGGCAAAGGGAAACGACGTCATCAGACTGCTGCAGAGGAGATAACTACGTTGAAACCGGCATAGCCTTCCCTCTCCACACATCGGGAAAATCTTAAGGGCCCCTCCCAGCTCTCCCATAAGGGCCCCTCCCAGCTCTCCCGTGAGTGCTACAGCCAGCCCAAGGGAATCAGAGGTGGTGCGGGTCCCGCGGCACGGAACTACCGCTCCCACCAGGGCTGACTGCTGAGGTCTCTTGCACCAGCTACGGGGAAGTGGATACCGGAGGGCAAGTAAAATCCACTGAGGATTCTCAGCCCCAAGCTCTACAAACTTAGGGTCTGAGGGAATGTCAAACTGGAAGAGTGTGCCCTGTTGTTCATGAAAACAGGGCTCCCGGGAGCAGCAGACCTGGCATGTAGCCACTATGGTGGTGAGAGGGGCCTGGCTAGAGAAAAAGTGGGAAGTGACTAGACACAAGAGGAGGCCCTAGACACTCAGGATTGGAGACTCGCCCAGTCTGGGAGGAGCAGCTGCACAGTGATTGGTTCCCGCGTATTGACAGGAGAAACTTGACTTGGTGGGCACAGCGCCATCTACTGGAAGAGAAGTTAATCAAACTCTAAGATGGAATTTATTAGGTTTTTTTTTTTTTCTTTTTCTTTTCTCTTTTTTTTTTGATTTGGGTTTTTCTTTCTTGTTGTTTTACTAATTTTTTTTAACAAAATATTTTTTTTTAATTTTTTTCTACTAATTTTAATTTAAAATTTTTTAAATTATTATTATTATTTTGTTTTATTTTTTTTTATTTTTTTTCTTTTTTAGTTCCTATTTTTTTCTTCTTCAGTCTTTTCATTTTTCTTATTCCCCCTTTCCTTGAATTCTACCTGCCTACTCTCATTCGCTTTAGAGACTTCTTCCCTTCCCTTCAAATACCTTTCCTCCCAAGCATCAAATTAATTTATAGGAGTAAAAAGTAACTCAGAAGTCAAACAGAACAAGAAGTAACATGAGCAGCTTCAAAAAACAAGGAAGAAAAGGAGTACAAACAATGCAGGACAGCCTAAATATTCAGGAGGACCTAGAGTCATCAGAAAAATGGTCATATAAAGAACTCAAGGAACACCTTAGACAGATGGAATGGAACCTTAAAGAGGATACAAGACAGCAAATTCAAGCAGCGAAAGAACACATTGAGAATGAATTTCATAAACAGATAAAAGAAGAAGTTAAGCATCTCTATCAGGAGATAGAGATAAAAAATAATCAAACAATAATTCTAGAAATGAAGGAAACGATAAACCAAATTAAAAACTCAATTGAGAGTATCACTAACAGAGTGGAGCAAGTAGAAACCAGAACATCAGATAATGAAGACAAAATATACCATCTTGAAAAGAGTCTAGCCAACTCAGAAAGGCTGGTAAAAAATCACGAGAAAAACATCCAAGAGTTATGGGATAACATGAAGAAACCAAACTTACGAGTCATAGGGATAGAAGAAGGTACAGAGATTCAAACCAAGGGAATGAGTAACCTGCTGAATGAAATAATTACAGAAAACTTTCCAGAAATAAAAAAGGAAACAGATATACAAATTGAAGATGCATACAGGACACCGAGCACACAAAATCACAGTAGACCAAAGCCAAGACACATTGTTATGAAGATATCCAATATACACAACAAAGAGAAAATATTAAAAGCTACAAGAGAAAGGAGGCAGATTACATTTAGGGGTAAACCAATACGGTTAACAACGGATTTTTCATCACAAACACTGAAAGCAAGAAGGTCATGGAACAATGTATTTCAAACACTGAAAGACAATGGATGCCAACCAAGAATTCTGTATCCAGCAAAATTAAGCTTCAGGTATGACAACAAAATAAAAATCTTTCATGATAAACAAAAGTTAAAAGAATTTGCAGCCAGAAAACCAGCATTGCAAAGCATTTTGAGCAAAACACTACAAGAAGAAGAAATGAAAAACAATAACCAAAACCATCAGTGGGAAGTGCCTCAGTAAAGACAGAAGGCGAGGGGAAAGACAATCATGGAGAAACAAACTAAAATTTTTTTTTAAAAAAGGATAAACAATCAAACATGGATGGAAGTTTAAACCACATATCAATAGTAACTCTGAATGTTAATGGCTTAAACTCTCCAATAAAGCGACATAGGCTGGTATCATGGATTAAAAAAACAAATCCAGCAATATGCTGCCTCCAGGAGACACATCTGATTGGAAAAGACATACACAGGCTGAAGGTGAAAGGATGGGAAAAAATATACCACGCACACGGTCCTCGCAAGCAAGCAGGGGTGGCCATCCTCATATCGAATAAAATCGACTTCAAGACTAAGTTAATCAAAAGGGATAAAGAAGGTCATTATATACTGTTAAAAGGAACCATTCACCAACAAGACATAACAATTATCAATATTTACGCACCAAATAATGGTGCTGCGACATTCATAAAACAAATTCTCCTCAAATTCAAGAATCAAATAGACCACAACACAATAATTATGGGAGACTTCAACACACCTCTCTCACCATTGGACAGATCCTCCAAACAAAAGTTGAATAAAGAAACTATAGAACTCAATACCACAATCAATAACCTAGACTTAACTGACTTATATAGAATATATCAACCATCATCAAATGGCTATACTTTTTTCTCAGCAGCACATGGATCCTTCTCAAAAATAGACCATATATTATGCCATAGGGCAACCCTCAGTAAATATAAAGGGGTGGAGATAATACCATGCATTTTATCTGATCATAATGGAATGAAACTGGAAATCAATGATAAAAGAAGGAAGGAAAAATCCTACATCACATGGAAAATGAACAATATATTACTGAATGATCAATGGGTTACAGAAGACATAAAGGAGGAAATCAAAAAATTCTTAGAGATAAACGAAAATACAGACACAACATATCGGAATCTATGGGACACAATGAAAGCAGTTTTAAGAGGAAAATTCATCGCCTGGTGGTCATTCCTCAAAAAAAGAAGAAACCAACAAATAAATGAGCTCACACTCCAACTCAAAGCCCTAGAAAAGGATGAGCAAAACAACAGCAATTGTAGCAGAAGGCAAGAAATAATTAAAATCAGAGCGGAAATCAATGAAATTGAAACAAAAGATACTATTGAAAAATTAACAAAACTAAAAGTTGGTTCTTCGAAAAAATAAATAAGATCGACAGACCTTTAGCCATGCTAACGAAGAGAAGAAGAGAGAGAACTCAAATTACTAACATACGGGATGAAAAAGGCAATATCACAACAGATGCTACAGAAATACAGAAGACAATTAGAAATTATTTTGAAAACCTATATTCCAATAAAATAGAAGATAGTGAAGACATTGATAAATTTCTTAAGTCATATGATTTGCCCAGACTGAGTCAGGAGGATACACACAATCTGAACAGACCAATATCAATGGATGAAATTGAAGAAGCCATCAAAAGACTACCAACCAAGAAAAGCCCAGGACCGGATGGGTATACAGCGGAGTTTTACAAAACCTTTAAAGAAGAATTAATACCAATACTTTTCAAGTTATTTCAAGAAATAGAAAAAGAGGGAGCTCTTCCAAATTCCTTCTATGAGGCCAACATCACCCTGATCCCGAAACCAGACAAAGACACCTCAAAGAAAGAAAACTACAGACCAATATCTCTAATGAACCTAGATGCAAAAATCCTCAATAAAATTCTGGCGAATCGAATACAAAAACACATCAAAAAAATTGTGCACCATGATCAAGTAGGATTCATCCCTGGGATGCAAGGATGGTTCAACATACGGAAATCAATAAATGTTATTCACCACATCAATAGACTTAAAGATAAGAACCATATGATCATCTCGATAGATGCAGAGAAAGCATTTGACAAAGTACAACATGCCTTTATGTTCAAAACATTAGAAAAACTAGGGATAACAGGAACTTACCTTGACATTTTAAAAGCTATCTATGCTAAGCCTCAGGCTAGCATCATTCTGAATGGACAAAAGTTGAAGGCATTCCCTCTAAAATCCGGAACAAGACAGGGATGCCCTCTATCTCCACTTCTATTCAATATAGTTCTCGAAACACTGGCCAGAGCAATTAGACAGACGAAAGAAATTAAAGGCATAAAAATTGGAAAAGAAGAACTTAAATTATCACTATTTGCAGATGACATGATTCTATACCTAGAAGACCCAAAAGGGTCTACAAAGAAACTACTAGAACTAATAAATGAATTCAGCAAAGTGGCAGGATATAAAATCAACACGCATAAATCAAAGGCATTTCTGTATATCAGCGACAAAACTTCTGAAATGGAAATGAGGAAAAACACTCCATTCACAATATCCTCAAAAAAAATAAAATACTTGGGAATCAACCTAACAAAAGAGGTGAAAGATTTATACAATGAAAACTACAGAACCCTAAAGAGAGAAGTAGAAGAAGATCTTAGAAGATGGAAAAATATACCCTGTTCATGGATAGGCAGAACTAACATCATCAAAATGGCGATATTACCAATAGTTCTCTATAGATTTAATGCAATGCCAATCAAAATCCCAATGGCATTTCTTGTAGAAATAGATAAAGCAATCATGAAATTCATATGGAAAAATAAAAGACCCAGAATAGCAAAAGCAATTCTAAGCAGAAAGTGTGAATCAGGCAGTATAGCGATACCAGATTTCAAACTATATTACAGAGCAATAGTGACAAAAACAGCATGGTACTGGTACCAAAACAGGCGGGTGGACCAATGGTATAAAATAGAGGACACAGAGACTAATCCACAAAGTTACAACTATCTTATATTTGATAAAGGGGCTATAAGCATGCAATGGAGGAAGGATAGCATCTTCAACAAATGGTGTTGGGAAAACTGGAAATCCATATGCAACAAAATGAAACTGAATCCCTTTCTCTCGCCATGCACAAAAGTTAACTCAAAATGGATCAAGGAGCTTGATATCAAATCAGAAACTCTGCGTCTGATAGAAGAAAAAGTTGGCTCCGATCTACAGATTGTGGGGTCGGGCTCCAAATTCCTTAATAGGACACCCATAGCACAAGAGTTAACAACTAGAATCAACAAATGGGACTTAATTAAACTTAAAAGTTTTTTCTCAGCAAAAGATACCATAAGAGAGGTAAATAGGGAGCCTACATCCTGGGAACAAATTTTTATGCCTCACACTTCAGATAGAGCCCTAATATCCAGAGTATACAAAGAACTCAAAAAATTAGACAATAAGATAACAAATAACCCAATCAACAAATGGGCCAAGGACCTGAACAGACACTTCTCAGAGGAGGATATACAATCAATCAACAAGTACATGAAAAAATGCTCTCCATCTCTAGCAGTCAGAGAAATGCAAATCAAAACCACCCTAAGATACCATCTCACTCCAGTAAGATTGGCAGCCACTATGAAGTCAAACAACAACAAGTGCTGGCGAGGATGTGGAGAAAAGGGTACACTTGTACATTGCTGGTGGGACTGCAAATTGGTGCGGCCAATTTGGAAAGCAGTTTGGAGATTCCTGGGAAAGCTGGGAATGGAACCACCATTTGACCCTGCTATTGCCCTTCTCGGACTATTTCCTGAAGACCTTAAAAGAGCATGCTACAGGGATACAGCCACATCGATGTTCATAGAAGCACAATTCACAATAGCTAGACTGTGGAACCAACCCAGATGCCCTTCAATAGATGAATGGATAAAAAAAATGTGGCATCTATACACAATGGAGTACTATGCAGCAATAAAAAATGACAAAATCATAGAATTTTCAGGGAAATGGATGGCACTAGAGCAGATTATGCTTAGTGAAGCTAGCCAATCCCTAAAAAACAAATACCAAATGTCTTCTTTGATATAATGAGAGCAACTATGAACAGAGCAGGGAGGAAGAGTAGGAAGAAAAGATTAACATTAAACAGAGACATGAGATGGGAGGGAAAGGGAGAGAAAAGGGAAATTGCATGGAAATGAAGGGAGACCCTCATTGCTAAACAAAATTACATATAAGAGGTTGTGAGGGGAATGGGAAAATAAACAAAGAGAGAAATGAATTACAGTAGATGGGGTAGAGAGAGAAGTTGGGAGGGGAGGGGAGGGGGTTAGTAGGGGATAGGAAAGGTAGCAGAATACGACAATTACTAATAGGGCATTATGTAAATTGTGGATGTGTAACCGACGTGATTCTGCAATCTGCATTTGGGGTAAAATTTGGGGTTCATAACCCACTTCAATCTAATGTATGAAATATGATATGTCAAGAGCTTTGTAATGTTGTGAACAACCAATTAAAAAATAAAAAAAAAAAGATGAGGATAGAATTTTAATTTGTTGACTGAGCAGATTGCTTTCCCCAAAGTGGGTACATACTGCCTAATCCACTGAAGGCTTATATAGAACAAAAAACAGAATAAGAATGAACTCACTTTTCCACCCCACTTTGTCTTTTTGTTTTCTACTGCCTTCATACTTTGGTTCAAATTGCAACCTACCTCATTAGCTTTCCTCATTAGCTTTCTATCCTTCATTTCTTACAATGAAAAGGAATTCTCTCTGTCTCCCTCTCTGCATCTACCTAGCCATCTATCTATATATGTATATATATATATATATATATATATATATATACATATATGTGTTTATATGTATATATATATATAAATGTTTATATATATTAATATGTATGTGTGAATGAATATATACCTATATATGAATATGTATGTGTATATAAACATATAGGTTTATATACACACCTATATATATTTATGTACAGTATGTATATATGCATATTTGTATGTGTGTATACACATACACACACAAACACTGTTCTATTTCTCTGAAGAACACTGACAAATATAAATCATATATTAATGTCAATTAAATTAATTTACACAAATTCTAGTGAATATGATGACTATATTTAAATGACTAATGGTAAGTAAATATTTATTGTAAGTAGTTAATATTGATTCTCTTATATCTCCAGTATTCATCTTCAATTTTCTCTTCAGGTATAGAAAATTTCATCTTTCCCATGCTGTATCTAAATTAAAAAAGAAAAAAAAAACTCAATTTCTCTGGCAAATACCTCCAGCCACAGTTTTACCCATGTCTCAACTGTTTTTTTTTTTTTTTTTTTTGGTTTAATAAGCTCTGCCACATCTAATTTATTTTCAAAAAAAAGAGAAAGAAATCATGCAGTTTTTTGGTGCCAAATTAATTTCAATAATTTTTTTCCTTTAAGGTTTTTTTTTTCTTCTGACACTGGGGGTTGAGCCCAGAGGCACTACACTACATCCTCAGCCCTTTTTATTTATTTATTTTTATCTGTGATAGTGTTATCCTAAATTGTCGAGAGTGGTCTTGATCTTGCCATCCTCCTACCACAACCTCCTGAATAGTTGGCATTATAGGCATGTGCCACTCTGTCCAGTTTAGGGAGAAATTTTTTGCCATAAATAAAGCTTTTTTAAAAATCATTGCTGCTGTGTTAGTATCACTATGAATCATCTGTATAATGGAACTCTAGTCAGTGTCCAAGACACTCATTAAAGTACCTTCTTAAAATATTTTGGGTGCATTTTCCCTATCTTCTCCAAGAATGAAAATGTGTTTTTCTTTGAATCTGAGATCATGTGGTGTGTTATCTCTGAACAATTTTCTGATACACTAAGATTTATAATTTCTTCCTTTGTATTCATATTTATTTATACAGTTAATGCATTGAGGCCCATAGATCATTTATAAGACTCTGAGCTCATTAAAACTCTATTCTATAGCCTTTGTATGTGAACCAAATTATTGTCTCTTTCTTTTTTTGTACATGAAATATTTTTGATTTTTTAACTTTTATTATATAATTAAGTGATTGTTTTGGATAACTTTTCCCCAAATTTTTTTTCTTTCATTACTATATTTAAAAATGCTATCATGGTTTTAAAAATAACTTTAATGACTGAGATTATGCTTTGTTTATTCAAAAATCAAGTGTTATATACATTTTTGTATTTGTTCTTGAATTGAAGAGTAGGTAAACAGGAATAGCCCAGAAGTTTGTAAAAGGCAGATGAGTTAAAATTGTTTTTCTAGTAAAGCTGGTGAAAGCAAGAGACACTTCTGGGGAAGTCTTTTCAGTTTACTGCATTACTAGGAGATTGAGGAGAGAGATTTATAATGATGGGTTGATGTCTTCCAACAATCAACAGACTCAGGAGACAAAATTATGACAAATAGTTTATTTCCAATGGGAATGGGAGGAGCAGTATAGGAGATCAGGTGTATGATCTGGAGAATAAATGTCTTAGTGGCACTGAACAAGAGAGTACAGCTGGTATAAATAGCATGACCTGAGTAACAGTGAACACAGCGAGTGAAGGGGAGAATGATAAATTGAGATATTGCCACTATGGATCAGAATATGAGTCTATCTAGTGTAAAATTCTTCCTCCGGCAATAACCAATACTTAATGTTCCAAAGGAAGATGAAAGCTCACAGGCTGTGCCTAGGCAATTTATCCAATGCTATTTATCAGCTGAGAAATTTCTATATCAGTTCCACATGCAATCATTGAACACCTTGAGTCAGGTAGTTTGAATATCCTTATAATATGTTTTGCTGTAGAACTGCAAATTGTATTGATGGAATAAAGGTAGTGAAGCTTTTAAAATAATCCCTTTACACTGTTTGCTTTAATGATTTTCATTTACCATTAAAATGTGATGCTTATCCACATCACATGGAATTTATAGAGAAGTTGAAAGTCATTTTGACAACAAGCTTAGTACACAATAAATTTAAAAACATGTTAAGAAGAATATATAATTGTATTTGTACAGCCAATATAATACTAGTATGCTTTTCAGAATGTTCAAATTTACTCTTTCTTTCTGTATTTAGAATTTTTTAAATTGGAATTCTTTTTTATTTTTTTAATTTTTTATTAGTTGCTCAAAACATTACCATGATCTTGACATATCATACATTTGATTCAAATGGGGTATGATTTCTTATTTTTCCACGTGTACAGATTGCAGTATCATATTGGTTATACAGCCACGTTTATACATACAATTATTTTTTAAATTTTAGAAGTTCTTCCATGAATCCATATATATATATATATATATATATGGATTCATGGAAGAACTTTTAATATATATAATCTATTATATATTTTATTTATATGTGTTTATCAGGCTCACCTACTAAAATAGATGAAAGTGGATTTTATTAGCCTTATAGAAATAAGGAAAAAATAGAACATATTTACCAAATATTATTCTACTGTTCCTTCAGACTCTTCTCTGGAGAACATAGGAAGGGAGTGAGATAGGAACAATGTGAGAAGCCTAACTTCCAGAAAGATGAACCAATGAGAAATGATAGTCATGTTAGAAGCTCTAGAAGTAAAACAAATAGCACTTCTATTTAAATATTGCTTTCTATCCTAATATTACTTATTATGCAGGTGGTACAAATGAGCTATTAACTAAGGTATGCATTTTAAAGTATGATTACTATAGTTCAGTTGCCTCCAAATACATGTTCCCAATGACTTTAGTAACTAACTATGAAATTTGTGGGGCATAAAATGAACTTCATTCAAAATAACTAAAACTCTTTCACAATGGGGTTTCTGGAGAAAAGTTAGCTTCAAAGTTTATAGTGATATACATTAAAATAGATAACTTTTACAACTTAGAAGTTCTATTCATTGCTGCAAATCTCCTAGAGAAGAGATGGGAGTGTCACTGTAAAAATTCTACTATTGCTGAAACATACATTAATAATCAGCTCTATGCTAGATGCTCTTGGGGTATCAAAAATTATTGCTTTTTTCCCTTTAAAGAAAAAGCAGTTAGAAAACTGAAGCCAAAAATATCTTTGGCTTTTGTCACATTGTCTTTCATTGGACATCTTAGTTTGTTATTTCTGTAAACAAGCTACCACACATTTAGCAGCTTAAACAACATCCATGTATTAGCTCACAATCCTACAGCTTAGAAGTCGAAGCAAGCCCCACTGCCTTTTTTTGTTTCAGGATCTCACAAGTCTGAAATTAGGTATCAGCCAGACTGGATTCTTATCTGGATTTATTTCTAAGCTCATTCAATTTTTTTTATAGAGTTCAGTTCTTTACAATGAAGTTGGGCATGACAGTTGCCTTGCTTAGTGTCAGACTCAGGCCATTTTTTCTTCCTAGAAGTAACCTGAATGCTTTCTTATATAAAACCTTTCATTTTCAATAGCAACAAAGATGACACCCACTTTTGCTCACCAGCTAAAGAAAATTTTTCTTCTTTAAAAAGGTTTCAGGGCTGGGGATGTGGCTCAAGCGGTAGCGCGCTTGCCTGGCATGCGTGCAGCCCGGGTTCGATCCTCAGCACCACATACCAACAAAGATGTTGTGTCCGCTGAGAACTAAAAAATAAATATTAAAAAAATTCTCTCTCTCTCTCCTCTCTCACTCTCTCTTTAAAAAATAAAATAAAATAAAATAAAATAAAAAGGTTTCATGTGATTAACTTAGACCCTTCTAGATAATCTCTTTTTTCCCCTTATGATTTAAGATAATTATGGAAATGATGGCTTATTATATAAATAGATTTCACTCATACTCAAAGTGTAGGAGGTCATAATAAAATGATGTTTCTGTGAAGTCATTTCCAGAATTTTCCTTATCATTGAGCCTATTTTTTATGTGAAAATGCAGATTATGTCTTCAATGCACAGTTGTGAGTAGTAGAGAGTTTATGTTTTAAATCATGTCACATCATAAGTAATTAAATCACCAAGTGTTCTGGTAAACATTTCATTCTCAATGAAGGACATCTCATTTATAAATAAAAGCATATGTCAAAACATTTTTTGACAGTGACCTAAAATTTTATTTTCTTATAGCTGATCTTCACATTTGTAGACAAACACATTAGGCAGAATCTCCCAACTATATCAATTTAGCCTAAAGCATTGATCTATCCTTTTAGCAACTTCATCTTTTCTAGGGACTCTATTTAGTGCTGGTGATTAAATAAGAAAGAAAAACTGTTAATGAGAGATTCAAGATGGTTGCTTAGAGGAAGGCTACATTTTCTTTCCTATTGCTCCATGGCTCAGGATTCAAGTAGTGGGAGTACTGATAATAAGAGAGGTGGATGAAAGATGGAATTCAATGAAATTCAGTAACAGAGAGTCAGAGTCTCTTACAGAGTCAGAAATTTGGATGCATTGAAAAAAGAATAGAAAGAATGCATTGAAACAAAGCCAGCTGTTGCAGTGGCAGTTACACTAGTTCACTAGAGAGAAAAAGAAAGAGAAACCCAGCAAAAAAATTGGCATAGGAAAACCTGTAGATCAGAAAAGCAGACTGAACTTAGCTGATCTAGAGGCCACACAGTGACTTGGTGACTAAAAGTGACTATGAGTCTCTAACAGGCAAGCAGAGAGACAGGCTAGATTCATCTTGAGGAGGCCATACTTTAGCTTGCTGGTGTGGGAGAAAATATTGCCTTGCTGTCCCAGTAAATACCTAACATGTGACCTAGGATGTACTTAGCATGCAATTGCACCCAGGAGGAATCAAGTCAGAAATATGGAGGGGAGTGAACTTCACTTTGAGTCTGAAGGCTCACATGACCAGCTAAAGAGGGTTGGGGAAACTGAACAGGTGGGTATGCCTGCACTTAGGGATTAAGCCTGTATAGGCCATATTCATTTGCAGCACAGTGTGTGAGACCTGTGGAGGGTTGACTCCCCTCTCTGATGAGTAGAATTCTTGGGAGGCTCCTGAGATTCATAGTCTCAGCAGAAATCAGCAGCTACTTGGCCCTGAGAGTATGTGGGTCTAATGTCTTCAGAGCAGATACTACCCCTGGGTATTTATTGATCTGGTTTGTCTAGACAAAATTCAAATTAACAGTACTTCCCATTCCATCTTTCCTTATACTTGTGAGAAGGGAAGCTGAGAGCTTTTTCAACCAGCTTCAGTTTTAGGCCACTCCAGCTGGCTACTTGGTGAGCAACCAAAGAAGGGGAAGGGGTAAATAACCTCCAGCCATTTCTTCCTCCCGGTACATAATCCAAGAAGAAATGGAAAGAAGAACAACTGGGCATAGGGAGTGACCATCCTTGCTTGTTGAAAATTGTAACAAATTGCAGTGGAAAATTCTTCTATTTTTTATTAACTATCTTTTTTTTTCCTTCTGTTTTTCTTCTTTGACATGCTGGCTGTGCTGATTGGTTCTTGATTCCCACATTTTTAGCATTTTTTAAAAGATAGTTATTTTTACTTATCTTTTGAGGGTTGGGTTTTTTTTTTGTTGTTGTTGTTGCTTTTGTTTTATTTTTGCTAATTTCTCTTTTTCTCCTGGTAATAGCCATATTCTCTTGTTCTCTCTTTCCCTCATTTTTTTTTCCATTTTTCTTCTCCATTATAGCCATCACTTGCTACGTGTCTTCTGCACGGTCTCTGTTCTCATTTTGAACATTCTAAACTGATTTTTACCTTCCCATCACAGATTCTTTTAATGAAATTTATTTTTACTATTTTCTAGAAACATTTTATTTATATCACTCTTTCCCTCACCATTCATGTTGCTGCAGTTTTTTGTAGTATAGATGACATAGCTGACACCTGCTGTTTAATTCAAAATAAATTCATGGCTACTTATTGTAGTGACAATTGCTGAACCCACCATTCTTGGGTTTGTGCTAATTTTAGTGTCATAGATGTCATTATAGGTACTGGATATTTATTTTAATTCTTTATATTGTTCACTTTACTCATCATTTTCCATTTTCTGTGAAGTTGTAGGAATCAATAGTGACACCAAAATTTCACAGGAAGAGACTGCTACTGTACTAAACCCAGCCAAGAGACAGTGCAATTTACTCCATACACAAATTAACCACACTCAAACTTCAATGATATTTTAATAAAAAAAATATAAGAGACAAGAACTCCAAATTCATGACCAGGGTCCAAATAGGAATGGCTTGGGGGGAGGGTTCAGATTCCACTCACAGTCACTGAAAATTAACATAAAGTCTGTGAATTCCACACCTATAAGTGGTATAAATCTCTATCTCCTAGATTACTTTAGGACATGTTGACAAGAGAAGTCTGCACCCTAAAAAGGCCCACATTTAGGAGTGAAACAGAAAACCATGCAACTTATGCATAAAATCCAATATAGAAATAAATATAATATGAAAGAAATTGTAACATGTTGTCTCCTCAAGTTCATAATTCACCAGAAATTGACTCCAAAGACATCGAAGTGAATGAAATAGCAGGTAAAGAATAAAAAATAATGATTGTTAGAATGATTAATGAATTCCAAGGGAATACATGATAAAAACTAAATGAATTAAGGAAGTCAGCACAAAAAAATTGAATGAGAAACTCAAAAAGCAAAAAAAGATATTGAAAAAGAACCAAACAGAAATATTGAAAATAAAATACATAATAAATCAGATAACATTAAGTTGAATGTCTTTCTTAAAGAGTAGAATATGATGAAGACAGAATCTACCAGCTTGGAAGCAAAGTGGCCACCCTTGAATACTGAGACTGTATTAAAGAGAAGAAAATAAGTAACCATAACCAGAATATACAAGACCTCTGGAAAAAAAAAAAAACTAAGAGACCAACTTTAAGAATTATTGGATTTGAAGATTGTTATAACATGCAGTATAATGTGATGAATATTCTCTTTAGAGAATAATAGAAGAATTTTTTTCCAACTCTTGACAATAAGATAGATATCCAGATACAGAAGATTTTCAGAATATCAAATAGACAATCTCAAAAAAAAACAGCTTTCTGCAATATATTACAATTAAAATGTTTAACATAGAGTAAAGTGTAAAATTTTACAAGCGTCAAAAACATATCAGTTCATATTTAAGAACAATTTAGTCATAATTGCTTCTAATTTATCAAGATACAATGATACTAAATAATTATGCCCCAAACAATGGTGCACCTAATTAAATAAAACATGCACTGCTCAAATACATCTCAGATAGACCTCAGTACCATAACACTGGGGATTTCAATATACCTCTCTTACAAATAAATCATCCAGACATTAACTCAGTAAAAATTCTTTAGACCTAAAAATCATTATAAATTAAAGGAAGAGACATCTATAGAATATTTCATCCAACAATGAGTTACACGAGTCTTTGAGAGACTCATGTAACATTTTTCCCCAAATAGACCATATTTTAGGTCACAGAACAACTCTTAGCAAAAACAAGAAAACTATGGTATAATTTCTTGCACTTTATTTAAAATAGAATAGAATGAAATTAGAATTCAGCACCAAAAATCTCTACAAAAATTATATAAAAACATGGAGATTAGACAATCACTCTGGAATGAATGGACAATGTAAGAGTCAGGGGAAACAGTTTAAAAATTCATAGAATCAAATGAAAAAATAAACACAACATACCAGAACATCTGGGACACTATGAAGGGAAATCTCAGAGGAAACTTTATAGCTAGGAGTACATACATAGGAAAATCAGAAAGATTACAAATAACCTAATGATGCATCTCTGTTCCTCTGAAAAACAAAAACAATTAAATTCCCAAGTCAGTAGAATAAAGAAAATAATTAAACTAAAATCAATAAAATTAAGAATTAAAAAATGGGAAGGGTCAATAAAATGAAGAATTGGTTCTTTGAAAATTAAACAAGATTGATAAGTCCTAAGCCAAACTAACCAAAAGAAAAAGAAAGCATACCCAAAATAATAAAATTAAAGATGAAAAAGAAGTAATCACTATAGACATCACAGAAATGCTGAGAAAAATTAGGACAATTTTTAAAACTTAAAGTATAATAAATTGGAAAACCTAGAAGAAATGAATACACATATGACCATCAAAAATCAAAATAAAGAGAACATAGAAAATATAAACAGACCAATGTCTAGCAGTGAGATAGAAGCAGTAATAAAAGTTTTTCAGCAAAGAAAAATCCAGCAACAGATTGATTCTCAGCTGAATTCTACTAGTCAATGTTTTTCTAATTATGGTATAAAAGGTATGAAATATTTACACATTTATTCTATGAAACCAGTATCACTCTCATACTAAAATCCAATAAGAAAACATTAAGGAGAAAAAAAAAAACACTACAGACCAAATTCCTGGTGCATTTAAATGTAAAAATCCTTTAAATGTAGCAAATTATATTCAACAACATATTAATAAAATTGCCCATTATGAACAATTTGGTTTTATTCCAGGTATACAAGGGTGATTTAATATACTAGAATCAATAAATTAATACATGACCTAAATAGAATTAAGTACAAAAAATACATGATCATCTTGATAGATTCAGAGAAAGCCTTTGACAAAATTCTGCACCCATTCATGGTTAAAATACTGAAGAAGCTAGGGATGGAAAGAACCTATCTTGACATTATAAAGGCTTAATGTTATAAACCCCAAGTCAGCATTTTAGTGAATGGGGAAATACTGAAAGAATTTCCTTTAAATTCTGGAATGAGCAAGGATGTCCACTTTCATCACTTCTATTCAATATAGTACTAGAAATTTTAGCCAGAGCAATTAGATAAGGGAAAGAAATAAAAGGGATAAACATAGTAAATAAATCAAATTACACCTGTTTGCAGATGATATGATCCTTTACTTAGAATATTCAGAAAGTACCACCATACAACTTCAAAAGCTAATAAACAAATTTAGCAAAGTATCAGGGTACAAAAACAACATACCAAAATCAATAACTTTTTTATACCAAATGAAGAATCTGCTGAGAATGAAATATCCTTTGCTATAGCCTCAAAAACAAAGCAACACTACCATCACCACCACCAGCACCAACAATATCCCTAGTAATAAAACTAACCAAGGTGGGGATAGCCTCTTCAATTAAAATTATAGAACATTAAAGAAAGAAATTGAAGAAGATATGAGAAGGTGGAAAGAACTCTCATGTTCATGGATAGGCAGAATTAATATTGTCAAAATGGCTACACTACCTCAAAAATAAATCATCCCCATCAAAATGCTAACAACATTCTTCACTGAACTATAAAAAAAGTCCTACAATTTACTTGGAAGAACAAAAGACTCAGAGTAGTCAAATTGATTCTAAATCAAAACAGCAATTCTTAATACCTGATTTCAAATTTTGCTACAGAGTTATAGTAACATAAACCACATGATACTAACATAAAAACAGATACATAGACCAGTGGTACAGAATAGAAGACATGGAAATAAACTCACACACATACTGTGATCATTGACAAAGGAGTCAAAAACATACATTGAAGAAAATATCAAAAAGTACAAAAATGCATATTTACAGGTTCTTGGTGGAAATGGTACTGGGATAATTGATTATTCATATGTAGAAGAATGAGAATAGCACCTTATCTCTTACCCTGCAGAAAGGTCAAATTAAAGTGAATCAGAGATCAGAGAGTATTCCACTCCTAGACGAAAACATGGGCCAATACTCCAGCATACAGTGGAAAGCAACAAATTTCTCAATAGAACTCCTGAAGCTCAGGAAATAATACAAAGTGATCCATCAAGAATGAGATACAATGGGGCTAGGGATGTGGCTCAAGCGGTAGCGCGCTCACCTCTCACTTATGAGACCTGGGTTTAATCCTCAGCACCACATAAATATAAATAAAATAAAGATAGTGTCCATGTATAACTAAAAAAATGAGATATGAGAAAATGGGGCCATCAACAGGAGAGATGAGCTGAGTGATAACAAAGCCCAAGATGCCTGAAAGCTATGGACTTCTCCCAGTTATGTTTCTTACTTCCCAGAGGCCAGTGATTCTTTTATTAAATAAAATGCTTCCTATTCAGAATGGGGACATGGAACTTATGCCTACCTCACCTTAGTATTCCTACCCTACCATAATATGTTGGAAGCAGGTAACTTGTGTTCTATTTTCAAAGATTCACCAGTGGAGAAGGAATTTTATCCAAGATGAATCACATCCAAAGTCCCACTCATACCTGGTATAGATGATATTTGGAACCTTTTGAGTTAACAATATTTGGATGAAGTTGTGAATTTTTAGTTTATGATGGAATGGAATGGAATATTGGAATTTGAGGGATTAAGTAAATTTATATTACACATAGAAAGACATGAATTTTGGCCAGATAGTAGTAAACTATACTGAGTTGACTAGCGTCTCCTAAAATCTTTCCACCAAGAACCTGTAAATAGGCATTTTTGTACTTTTTGGTGAACGTCTCCCTTTTCCTTTCCCTTTCATACCTCTAATCTCTGGTAACCATTGTTCTACTCTATTCCCAAATCAATTTATTACAGTCCATAAGTGAAATCATGTGTATTTGTTTTTCTGTTCATATCTATTTCACTTTTCATAAGTCCCTCCAGATTTATCCATGTTATGGCAAATAACAGGATTTATTTATTTTTATATTTAAGAATGAATGGATTTTGTATATATACTACATTAACTTTATCCATTTTTCTTCTGATGAATATATAGATTTATTCCATATCTTGGCTTTTTATGAATAATGCTGCAATGTACTCTTAGTATCACGTATATTTTCAACACATTTATTTCAATTCTTTTGAACGTGCTCAGAAGTAGTATTATTGAATCATGTGGTACTTTGAGTTTTTTTCCCAGAATATTTTCATAGTTGATGAATTTATTTATTTTCTATTCAACAATGTATAAGAATCCTCTTCTTGAAGCTGAGAATGTACAAGCAGTGGTAGAACACTTGTTTAGCATGTGTGAGGCTCTGGGTTCTGTGTTTATCACCAAAAATTATTTTTTTTTAAAAAAAGATTTTTTTCATGTCCTTGAGCAATGCTTATAGCCTTTCTTCTTTTTTTAATAAAAGCCATTCTGACAGGTGTAAGGTAATATCTGGTTGTGGTTTTAAGTTGCATTTCCACAATGATAGTGATTTTGAGCATTTTTAAATGTATATGTTAACTACTGGTATGTCTTCTTTTAGAAATATTATTTCAGTTATTTTCCCACTTTAATTTGCTTGTTTGATTTTATTATATATACATATTAGATATACATACCCACACATATAAATACATATACATTTATATGTGTATTTTATGTGTATACACAAATCACTTTTGAGTTCATTAAATATTTTTGTTACAAAGAACCCCTTATCAGTTGTCTGATCTGCAAATATTTTCTTCTGTTCTGTGAACTATTTCTTCAATTTTTATTTTGTTTCCTTTCACGTGCAGATGGTTTTTTGTTTGATGTCATCTATTTATTTATTTATTTACAGGGTATTTGTGCTTTTGAAATCATATCCAAAATCCATTGCCAATATCGATGCTGTGGAGCTCTTCCCTTATGTTTTCTTCCAGTAGTTTTATAGTTTCAGGTTTTATATTTAAGTATTTCATTTATTTTCAATTGATTTTTGTACATCGTGTGAGATAAAAATTTATTTTTATTCTTCTACATGTGAATAGCCAGTTTGTCCAACACCATTTATGGAAGTAAGTGTCCTTTCCCTGTAAGGTGTTCTTGGCACCTGTTTTGAAAATTAATCGTCCATAAATGTGTACCTATTTTTAAACCTTGTATCCTGTTCCATCTGTTGACATGTCTGTTTCTGTACCAATATTATTCTGTTTTTATTACAATTACTTTAAAATATGATTTTTATTGAGGGAGTATGACACTGCTAGCTTTGCTCCTTTTGTTTAATACTGTTTTAGTTATTAAAGGCCTTTTCAGTTTCCATACAAATTTAAGGATTGATTTTCAATATGTGAACAAATACCATTATCAAGTGGGTTTTATCTCTGGAAGGCAAGGATGGAACAATATATAAAAAACAGTAAATTTGGGGCTGGGGATGTGGCTCAATCGATAGCGCATTCTCCTGGCATGCGTGCGGTCCGGGTTCGATCCCCAGCACCACATACAAACAGAGATGTTGTGTCCGCCGAGAACTAAAAAGTAAATATTAAAATTCTCTCTCTCTCCCTCTCTCACTCTCTCTTTAGAAAAAAAAAACAGTAAATTTGATGCAACACATTAACAAAATGAAGAAAAAAAATCACTCAATAGATCCAGAAAAAAGCATTTGACAAAATTCAACATGTATCCATGGTTAAAAAAATATCAACAATTTATGTATAGAGGGAATGTACTTAACATAATAAAGATAATTTATTTCTCAAAATCATAGTTAACAATGGCGAAAAGTTTGGAAATTTTCTTCTAAAATCAGCAATAACACAAGGAAGCTTACTTTTGCTACTTCTTTTCACCAAGTGACCTACCATCAGAAAACCCTAAAGACCAGATAAAAGACAAATACATTTGGTGTACCAGATAAAAGACAAATACATTTGGTGTAGTTGCAGGATATAAAATTGACATTCACAAATCAGTAGCATTTCTATATATTAATGAAATACCATCCAAAATTGGAATTTAAGAAAAACGATCCCAGTTATGATAGCAACAACAATAATAACAAAATATACTTAGGTGTAAGTTTAACAAATGATATGAAATAACTATCCTGAAAACTATAAAACACTGATTTTAAAAAAATTGAAAGAATCATAAATAGGTGAAAAGATTCCCCGTGCTCATGAATTGGCAGAACTGATAATGAGAAAATGTTTATATTATTCAATGCAATCTTTTGACTGAATGCAAATTCTACCAAAATACAAACTTTGTTTGTATTAGTGTTAGCATGGTACATCTTTTTCTACCTCATTAATCTATCTGTTCATTTTGGCGCTGATAAGTAAAAGGTAGCATGAGGATATAGAAGATATCAGGAACTTAGATTTGAAGATTTAATAAAATATAATGATAACCTAGACTACACAAATCTATAAAAGTAGTGCAATGAGAGAAGTAGAATAATTGAAGTTTGATCTGTAAATTAACATACCTTAGTGACAAATTGAATATAGGAATGAGAGATATATTGGAATCACATATGGCTCACAGGTTTATGACTGGGATAGATGATGAAGACTTTTCCTAATATGAGATAAAAATAAGTCAAATATTTTTAAAAATCAGTAATAGCTTAATTTTGAGGTTGTTATTAGTCAGTCAAATGAAGTTATGGAGGTATTATGGTTTATCCCTAAAAGATAACTTGGTTTTTGTTCATTTTTTACAGCATTTTAATCTTACTTTTATTAAAATGTTACATTTAGCAAACTGCCAAAATCTTGTTATTCACCTTGAATGCTCATGACAATTCATGCCATCAGGCTGGTGAGATTATATATTTAATCAAATCTCTCATGAATATTTAGAATTTACTTATCAGGTAGAAACTTTAAGGAACTTCACTATTTTTTCTTTTAGATTCATATTAGTTACAGTCTTACACTAGTTGATTAACTGCATCCTAGGAGCATCAAAAAATTCCCATGTCTCCTCTTCTTTAGACCCTAGGATTTCTTTCACCTAACAAAATTATTTGATTGCCATTTTATAAAGTAGAGATATGAAAATGAATATCTCCTCATTTATTTCTCTTCACATACAAATACAGGTCATGTTTCCCTGTGGTTTATTATTTATTCAACAACCTTTGAAATATTTAAGGGCAATAGAATTTTCCTTCTTTTATTGATAGAATTTGGACATGCTCAAAAGACTTATAATAAGGTATAATTCCTGTGATTCTTTTTTCTTCCATTCTTACTTATATTTTTCCAATGTTAGATTTCACTATTGAATTTTGTTATTAGATCATGTTTATAGGTTTATTTTATAATAATTTAGTATATCTATATTTGAATATATCTTTGAAGATTAAACTTGTTATTCTTTCCAAGTTGTTACATAATACATTTTTAAAGTGGCTGTACTGTACTGAAAATATTAATTTTTCTATTTCAAAAGAAAAGAGCAGCTTGTTAACATCAAAAGCAAAGAAACAGGAAAGAGAACTGATTTTAAAATAAAAAAATAGAAACAGTTCATCATTAATAGTTGCATAGGTAATCTGTCACCTTCATTTTCCAAAAATGTATACATATGCCTAAAAAATATAAAATAAGTTTACTTTCTTGGTATTAAGCACATAATAACTTTTAAATCAGGTTATATTTTGGAAAGCGATAGGCTTTACTATGAATGAATTAGTTTAGAATATAACTATCATTCAATAAAAGTCAATCAAATCTAGATATTTAATTAAAGGCATAGAAATATCAAAGGGAGCTCTGGAGATATTGCTCAGTTAGTAGAGCGGTTGCCTTGCATGCACAAGGCCCTGGGTTCAATCCTCAGGACTACAAAAAAATTAAAATAAATAAAAAATTAAAAAAAGAAAGAAATAGCAAAGGGAACATGCTGTGTTCTATTTCCATCTTCAGATTACTGATTTGCTAATGATTTATAATTATGATTATAATCATTAAATGTATAATGATTATAATTAAACTTGAAAGAGTATATACTTTTTTTGTTAGTTTTTATGTAAGGTTTCTGAAGATGGAGTTATATGCTTCAGATAATGCCAAACCTAGATTTCAATTCCGAATCCTCTCCCATACAAATCTCTGAATCCTTTACCATAATTTTTTTTCTTTTTTTTTTTTATTGATTATTTATCGCATTACATAGTTCATGATATATCATCTTTCATACATTAGACTCAAATTGTGCTTTGAACTCCCATTTTCACCCCAAATACAGATTGCAGAATCACATCTGTTACATATTCGCATTTTTACATAATGCCATATTAGTGACTGTTGTATTAGTGACTGTTGTATTCTGCCCATGCCAAATGTCACAACTTTCCCATTCCTCTCATTCTCCTTTTCTTGATCCAATTTACCAGTAAGGTTAGGTTATAAATGGAGACCAGCAATCTGTCCAGGTCTATAAAGCCCAACATCAAGGATGTCAATGAAATCTGAATTCCCTATGTTTGTCTTTTTAGTCTGGCTTTCATATCTTTGATGGCAGGAGCTCTTTCTTAGATGTATTTGTATTATTATAACATGTAGTTCAATATTAAGATATTTTGATCTCTGAATTTTAAGCAAGTGACACAAATTTCCTTTTTGCTTGACTCCCTAAAAATTCCCTGTCTTTATTATGAAATCATACGATATTAGATTCTAGTTTTGAAAAACCCCTCAGACTAAGTGAATTGTAATTATTTGTGTACATTTCTTGTTCTTTTATCTCCAATTAACATTTGTTATACAATGAACTTTCATGAGAGAACTGACATCATTAGACAAGCTTCACTGAAAGAATCATTAATTTTGATTTTATTTCTTTAATAAAACCCTGTGGGTAATTAACATACTCATGTAGATTTTATAAAAAAGCTGTAATATCACAAATTGTTATATAGCATGCAAAGAAAATTTATGTAATATATCAAAATTTTTTCAATACTGCCTCTATTAATGTGTCTATATATAATCTGATTTTAAATATATTTTTAGATTTTTTTAAAAACCTTACCCTCAGTCTTATGATGTTAGTATTTATTTGCTTTTGAAATACTTATCAAGCTCTCCTAATGTGTCAAGAACTGTTTGGAATTTTGGAATACATTCATGAAAAAATTCAAAAATCTTTGTACTCAAAAAATAGATATATTTTCTTAGCTTAGTAGTGATAATTGGTTCTAAGCTATTTAAAACCAATGAATGTCACAAAATATTTATTCATGGGAAAGCTAGATAAACGTACCCTAATGGTGAACTTCATTTTGTTACTTCCTTACTAGATTTAAATAAAACACCAATTATTTCAGAAAGACTGTGATCTCATGTAGCTTCATCATATTCTATTTTAAAAACCCAAATTTACAATATATATGATCAGAATATTGAACAAAATTATGTCTTACAATAAAGTATCCCAGAGTACCTTATTATAGTATCATTTCCATTTTATTTCCAGCATTCCCTTAATTTATAATTATTTAAATTATTTGTTTATTATTAGTATCTTCCCATGAACATAAAGTTCCATGAAGTCAAGAATTTTGTATGTGTCCTCTATTTCAATGTATTAAAAAATCCTTAAAGCATGACTGCTAGAGGAGTAGATTTGAATGTTATTAAAACAACAAAAATAAAGGATAGAAGTTTGAGGTAATGGATATGCTAAATATTCTGCTTTGATCATTCCATAATGCATATGTGTATCCATATCATCATACTGTATCCAAAGTATCCAAGTTATTGTGTTGCAGTTTAAATAGGATAAAACTTAAAGAAAGTGTGAGATAAGATTAATTCACTTTTTAGTAATGTCACAGCAAATAAAAACTACTGAGCATGGAGTAATACATTATGAACAAATGTTCACATCCATTGGGGACAAGACTTTTTTTTTTTTTTCCTGTTAAACTCAAAAGTCATAGGTCCCTTGCTGAATCTGAGTTACAAGTGAAAAAGAGAAACCTGTTATATTAAATATAAAATGAAGTTTGTTTTAAGTAATGATAAAAATCATAACTTTAAAAAAATCACAATTGAAATCAGAGAATAATAATTCTCTAGTATCTTAGCTATTTAAGAAACTACATTTTAAAGGAAGAAATGTATCATACTTTCAATTACGTATACTTATTTTGAAATCTCTAATTGTAAAATACAATGTTTGCTGAAGGAAGAAGAGAAAGAACACTGAACTGAAGTAGCTTTCTGCAAGTGTACTTTTAGCAGCAGAATCTTCTGTATTACAGAGCAAACAAGCCATACAGAGTTCACTTTAATGGCAAAGTCACATTAGAATGATAACCTGTTCATCTATTAATGCATTTATGAGGGATGAACCCTCATTGCCCAGTTACCTCCTAAAGGTCCCATTTTACAACACAACTGCACTGAGGACTGAATTTCCAACACAAGAAACTGAAACCATAAAAGCCTTTTATTAAATGGTGTACTGTTTACATGGAACCCACATACATCCTCCTTCATTCTTTAAATCATATTTAGATCATTTACAATATTTAATACAATGTAAATGCTGTATGAATAATTGCCATACTCTACTGTTTAGGGAATAATGATGAGAAAAAAAAAAGTTTGCACATATACATTATCTTTCTAAATATCTCTATACTTGTTTGTCATGGAATGGAATCCATGGAAATAGAGAACCCTCTGTAAATGATGGACAAAAAAGCTATAAGACATATAGAACACAAATAGCAAAATGGAAAAATTATCTCCAGATCAATAAATTACTTCATATGTAAATAGATTCAATTCTCCCATCAAAAAACCCCCACAGAAATTGGTATAATCGAATGTGTGATCCCACTATGCACTATCCATAAGAGATGAATTTGAGATAGATTCCTCACCAAAAAAAAAAAAAAAAAGTTGAAAGTGAAAAGATAGAAAAAGAGAATTCACACAAATATTAGCCAAAATGAGCAAGGGTGACTGTATAATATCAAACAAAATGTACTTGAAATAAAGAATTTAAGTAACAAAAACAATATATATTAATAGAGGTTTAATAGAGTGATAGGGTATAAATTAAAAAGATTTATGCATCTGATGAGAGACCATCAAAATATATGAAGCATAAACTGACTGAAGAAAGAACTAGACTGTTTTTACAATAATGGAGACTTCAATGTACCACTCTTAATAATCAATAGAACAACCAGAGAGATGACAATCATAACTAGTAAAATGACTAGTTAGTTTAACTAACATAGTAAAACAACAAGATCTAACAGGCCTATACAGGATGCTTTACTCCCAAGCACAAGCATGCACATTCTTTTCAAGTGTACATGAGACATTTTTCCAAGGTAGACCAAGTGTTGGGCCACATAGTGAATGCTGTAAGAAACAGCATTGTGTACTGGCAGTGTACTGGCAGTGCCTATATTGCCAGCTTTGGGGAAGCTGAGGAGGAGAACCACTTGAGCCCAAGAGTTTGAGACCAATGGGAACATCTCAAACAAAACAACAACGAAAATAAAAATGAAATAAATAAATAATGTGAAAAATGTGGACCTCTTTTGTACTGTTGGTGGGAGTGTAAAAGGATATAGCTGCTATGGAAAACAGTAAAGTTGTTCTAATAATTTAAAATAGAATTACACTTTGATCCTATAATTCCATTTGTGAGTATACACCCAAAAGAATGAGAGAAGAAAATTTTGTGGTATACATATTTTACCATGATAAAAATTGGAGAAAAGTATAGTTAAGAAAAAGTATAGGCGATATAAAGACTGGGAGAAAACATTAACAGAATCTTTCTTTGACAAAGGAATTCTACCTATTTCCTAAGTATGTATGCATCAATTTATTTACCTACCTACCTACCTATCTGTATTCAAAATGTAAAGAACTACTGAAGCTCAACTGGACAAAGAAAAACATGGTCAAAATCTTGAACAGAGCCTCACAAAGGAAGATCTGTACATGGCAAATATGCATATAAATTGCTTCATATCCTTATTCATTTTTAAAAAATTACAAGTTACAATCATTGAATATGTAATTTTGTACCAGGATACAATGTCTAAATTAAAAAACAAACTGCTTTCAAATGTTAGAGTATATGTTAACCACCTGAAATTTCCATATTATGTCTATGAAAATGAAAATGGTACAACTTCTTTAAGAAAAGTGTGACAGCTTTATAAAGTTAAACATACACCAAACTTATCATTCAATCCTAATACTAGATATTTACATGGAAGAACTCAAAATCTTTTTCTATAAAGTTAACTTACAAATATTCATGACAGCTTTAGTCATACCAGCTGTGAACAGAAAAAAAATGAACATTATTGCAAGAATGAATACATAATTTATAGTACCATAGAATGGAGTATATAACACATCTTAGTTTATCTTTACATAATATTTATAACATAGCATTAAAAATAATGAATTAGTGATTCACACAACAGCATGAAAAAATAAGTGAGAAGGAAAAGAATATGTAATGCATTATCACATAATATGATTCTAAAAGATAATGTATATCTAATCTATAATGATAGAAATCAGAATGATTGGCTTTGGGTAGGTATGATTGGAAAGAATAATTATGAAACTCACCATATTCATGGGAATCTTCTATACCTTAATTGTGTTGATTTGAAAATACCCTTATATACTTTATAAATAAATATATTAGTATAATGTGTATTACAGTTACAAATAAAGATGTATATAACAATAATTTACTTATTTTTAGAAGTATAATGCAATAAAACAATGAAAAACTAGACCCTGTGTCTTTGTCTTGAGTCCTCTTCAAATAAAAATTAGAACAATGAGAAAGTGGAAGAATGTGAATGTATTTTTGAATATTCCAGGGTTTTTGTCTTCTAAAATCAGTTGCTGGGAAAAGCTACAGGCTGAAAATAACAGAGACTGAAATTTTGTATACTGTAAATTATTTAAAGCAACTATTTGGCACTAATTTTGTCTCAGAAACTCATTTTTTTTTTGTTCTTTCTTGGTTTGCTGGTCAAGGAAGTTCACAGTTGCTAGTCATTCACTATGATAGCTACTCAGATTTTCAAGCCAGAATAAACCCAGATTTAGATCTGCCCTTGCATGAGATGGGAAAGGTGAGTTGAAGAGGTTCAGTGGCTCAAGGCAATGCACTGAACATTTATTTGAATTGGAAAATTGTCTGGGAGGTGCCTCATTCTCAACATGTTCACTGCATATTTTGAAGAATAGCACAGTTAGATAAAGATTTTTTTGTCCCTTAGCTCTTCCCACAATTACTCAAAGAAAACAAAACCCTATTCTGGTCATGTGATAGAAAGGACCCATGAAGGTCTTCAAAGATGTTTGGATTGTATTTCTATTTATTTATCTCATTAAAAGCCACTATCGACGTACCTGTAGTGCTTCAATACTTTGATTTTAAGATGTCTTTAAGATTTGTTTAAATCTAGCAACTGTGCAGAACCACAGAACACTGACATTAAATGCTGGCAGTTTGGACAGGTGCTATGCTGCAGATAAATAATTCACTGTCTGGAGAGGCCATTAACAGTCATTTAGAGACTAGGAGAATTCTTCAGTCTCAAGCATAAAGATATGTCTCTCTTCTCAGTTTTGTACTGCACTTTAGAAGGCTGTGTATTCACAGTATCATTCTCTAGTTTTCATAGTTTTCATAGGTGAAATAAAGTTAGATTAACTTAATCAAAAGAAGTAAAATTTGAGTAAGCACATCAGGTTCTCTTTACTTCACCTTCAGGTTAGAAAACATCTGTCCTTCTAATACCAACATGTCACATACTCATGAAAAAAAAATTTAAACAAAATAACAACACCTAGGTTCTGTGTACCGTATTCCCATGTCTTCATTTGGACTCTGCCGAAATCCAAATCTGAGAAGATGACTTTTGTGCAATAATGTACTTAATAGGAGACCTTAGGAAGTAGCAATGAAGGAGAAGAGAGATGAGATGAGAGAATAATGAAAGTCAATGGAAAAGACCTTATAATGGCTATATTGTGGACAAGGAGAGCATGGTTACACAGTGACCTTTAAGGAGTGGATAATATAATCAGGATTATCTACAGGTGAAGCAGGTGGTTGGAATATTTATAAGTTTCATTCCAACTTTCACAATTTGAAGGGTAACTTAGGTATATCCTTGTATTTTGAGCTTGAGCTAAGATGGCTTCAACAGTATTGGAAAAAGATCATGAGGGGAGCAGAGACTCAGTAAGCATCTGAGGTGAGCTCACTCTGAACTCACTCAAAACTCACTCAGAACTGCTCATTCCCAAAGCAGCTGAATCTGAGATGGCCAAGAGGATATGGACTTTGCCACCAGATGGATTACTATGTCTATTGCAAAAAGTGTCAAGGCCTGAATTCCAGAAATGCACCTGTAGACTGGTCACCCTCCACACAGGCCACGCAGTTGACCCCAATCTGCCAACAAAACAACTTTGTGCATTTTACATGGAGTGAAGTGTGCTTTGAACACTCATATCTTTTCTTGCACTAAAATCTGTTTACAATGGTGAGATTGGTGGCAATAAAATATTCTGGTGGGATTTAAATAACAGTTTATTATTCATACTTACTTTCTCTGAGACTCCTGTACTTCATATTTTGCTTACTCCTGGGAATAAAAAGAATGACTAGGTGTCAGTGCCTAACATCTTTGATTGTCCTATAAAACATTTTGATACCAACTGGTTTCAAGGGTTATTTTGATTAATATTTTCTTACATAGTATGTATTTCTCAATCTTCAGATAAAAATCATATTTTAATGGTGTGTCTATAGAATTTCTCAAGGCCCAATTGCTCTAAAATATCAGATAACATAAGTGGATAATAAACTCATAATTGATGTATTTTTAATAGATAGTACTTCATCTCAAGTCATTATTTTTAGCATCTTATTTTGTAGGATATAAAAATTAATGTCTTTAAGATTGGTATATATTATGTAAAGAATCAGTAATGATAAGGTCACTTGGCTTAATTTGCCATAGGTTTCATTTTAGAAAGATTTATTACAGGTTAATGAGTAATATAAAGTTTTAAATTTTGCATTTTACTTCACTTTCAGATTTATTGCATAAAAGAATTTTATTTCATAATATTAAATTAAATTTAACACCTTCGAATTTTGAATTGGTATTAAATATTCAAATAGATAATGATTTTGATTTAGAAAGAACCTGATTTGCAGGCTTGTAAATACTTCTCTGGTTTGTCATAGAATCAAAAAAAATTCACCATTTTAGAAATGAGTATGTTGTTTATTATTTGCTCTTGATATTAAAATGAAAACATATATTTACTTTATGGCATTATGGGAAGAAAATTTTAAAAAATCTTCTAAGTACAAATCTTTGCATTTTAATAGAGGTAACTTGGACTTCACAAAGAAGTTATTTATATTAACATACAAAAAAGTTAAGAAGTCACATTACTTGAAGTGTTAAAAATTCTTTCATGTAAAAAGATTTGTGTGCCTGTACTTTCCTAGGCACTGAGATACAACAGTGAACAAAAGAGAGAGATTTCAGCTCAAGGAAATAAAGAAGTAAATATAATGATTAGAGAGTATCATTGCCATTAGGAAAGAAAATAGGTAGAGAGAGTGACTCAGTCTTATTGTTTGTATATTATGAATAGTTTTCTCAGAGAAACCCATAGAATAGGGTAGAAAACCATGGCCATATCTGCAAGTAGTGATTCACATTCAGATGTATCAGTGGAAGCAATAGTGAGAGGCACGGAGAATGTGGCAGAAAATATAATCTGAGACGCAACTAGAGACAAGATTATGCAATATTTAGCAGGTTAAACTAAGGAGTATGAGGAGTACATGTTTCATTTGATCATTATAGGAAGCTGTGAAAGATTCTCAACTTGGGAGTGAAGTGATCTGCTTTTTATTTTAAAATGAGCACTTTGGTTGCTAGATGGGTAATATATTTTCCTTTGACAAGAAATTGAGATAAAGACAAATTTAAATGTTATATTTCAGTAATGAGATGATGGTTTATTGCACTAGGGTGATTGTAATGGAAATTGTGAGAAGTGGTTGAATTAAAATATATTTTGGAGATATGGTCAGTGGGATTTCTGCAAGGCTGCATAATGAAATGTGAGCAAAGAATCAAGAATGACTCCATAATTTTGCATGAGAAACTAAAGAAATAATGATACAATTCACTAAGATGGACAATCCGGGTGGTAGAACATAGTTGTGATAAACTGTCAGCACGGGATTAGTTTGCTATGTATGTAATAGGGACATAAGAATGGACATGTTGAGCAGTTATTTAATAACACAAATTGGGAGTTCAGGAGAGAAGCCAAGACTTATGTAAGAAATTTTGGAATTATCAGAATGCATATGATATTTAAACAAAAATCTAAATGCAATTCCTTAATCAATACATATATAAAGAAGGGAGACTAATAAGAAAGTTCTAAACAGTTACAGCATCTGTTACAGGTAGAAATTAGCAATAATGAAATCAGTGAATGTGGAAACATGGAGGTAAAGTTAGAAAGTATTTTTCGGGAGTATGTGAGATATTAAGCATGATGTGACTAAGAGAAGGAAATTATATTTACCTTCAATCTCAGGGAAGTAGGGATAATCACTGACTTCCAAAATGAAGAGTATCCTTTTACTCTTAGGATTAAAAGCATGATAGTTAGTGGATTAACCAGAGAATAGGACATGAAAAAATTGATATCAACATAGGTAATAAGTTTGATAATTCTGTTTTTTAAAGATACAAAAGGAAAGTTGGTTAACAGAAATGTGCAAAAAGGGTAAGACTGAAAAATCAGATGAGAAAGAGTTAAACATTAATATATGTCAAAAGCAGAGACAAAGCATGGAGGAAAGAAATTATACTACAGAAAATAAATACAGGATGAATAGTCTTTAATAATATGTGATAAAGCACAGAATTCACTCGAGAAGATGGGTTGGCCATTGACAAGAACACAGAAAAACAGACATAGATTGGTAGTTGATAGTATGAAGATGAAAAAGTTCTTTTCTAATAACTTTTACTATTTTGGAGATATAAGAAAAAAATTGGCTAGACAGAGGGTTGATCAAGATTTACAAAGACAAAGGCAAGTTAAAACTAATAGGCTTTGAAAAAATATTATTTAGGTACTGGAAAACTAACATAATTACAGATAAGTACAATTTCCAGATTGTCATGCAGTGCCAAGGTTTACCTTGAGGTCTGTGATCTAGAAATACCATTAAAAACATCTCCTCCTGTGTGTGTGTGTGTGTGTGTGTGTGTGTGTGTGTGTGTGTCACATGTGCATGCATTTTTTTTAATTTCTCATAAGTAAGAGTTATTTGTCATGGTAATCCACAATATCCAGACTGAGAAGGAGCAGATAGTCAGGAAATCAAGGAAATTATTTTAAGTAGAAAGAGTGATTAATAGTGCCAAATGCTATTATTCAATCAAATAAAATAAGACTAAATTTTAACCATTTGAATTTAGCAATGCAGATTGATTTTTTTTTTTAAAAAAGCAGACTTGTTGGAGTGGAGAGTTCAAACATTTGAAGTAGATTTAAAAGAGACTGTAAGAAAATTAAATTGCAGAGAGTGAGAAAACAGGATTTATTAAAGGAAGATTCTTATTTAGGAAGTAATCTTGAAATGGGATGGTAGCTTTAGGAGGGAGTAAAATAAAAAGCAGGATATTTTTTGCTTATTTTTTTTCCATTTTATTTTTTGCATAACTCTGAATACTTTGTGGAGAAATTGACTGAAGTTTTGATCACAGAATCAGAGAAACACACAGGTAGCTTTGGAAGTAGTCTAAGAGATAGATTACAGTGAATTACATTGTGATTTCCCAATAGATATGGTAAGGAATGTTTATACTTAGCACATAATACATGTTCCATATAGTTCTTGAGGATTTAGTAATATATAAATCAATAACAGATAGTGTTTACTACTGACCTTTATTTTGGTTTGTGGTTTCAAAGGTTTCAGTCCATAGTCAACCTGCTCTGTGGCTCTAGGCCTGAGGTGAGGCAGAGCATAATCACAGAAAGGCATTGCAGAGGAAAGACACTCAGCTCATGGCAGCCAGGAAGCGGAAGCAGACAAAGAAAGGGTCTAGAGACAAGCTGCAGTATCTAAGAGCCTACCGGAGTGACCTACTTCTTCCAAACATACTCCACCTGCCTAAAGTTTTTGCTTCCCCTAGTTTAGCAAATAGATTAATCCAATGATGTAGTTATAGCTGTCAAGATCCAATCATTTTCCCATAGTCCTACTTCTGGACATTGCTGCATTAAGAACCAAGCCTTTGACATGTAAGATTTTAAGGGAGCTTCCATATCCAAATCATAGCAATTGCTAAGTTCCAGCCTTTGAGAAGAGAAATAGTGGATTACTAAGGACAAAAGGTAATAATCATATGAAAAGGACTTAGATCTGAGATGAGGAGGAGACCCCATAAACTCAGCAAAAACATGGAGGACACCATGGGGATCAGGAGCCAATACCAATTCTTGACACCAAAATACCAGGGATGATGTATTCTGCATTTGTGTCAAAAAATTAAAATAAAATAAAATGATAGGTCTCTGAATCAACAAGATAATTGATTCCAAATCTAAAGTAAGTAAATTTTATCTTGAGAAATTCACATGAACTTTGCACACTGACATTTCCTTCTATCATATAAATTGAACCCATACATGCTATTGAGCTTGTTATTAGAAAATAACATATTTTTGTACATCTGAGTTATCAAAATGAATTTTGAATCCTGTTATCGAAGAAAAAAGTGGTTGAGCACAATTCAACTGCCTATTTCTGAGGCTGCTCCTGCCTATAACAATAGGAAGTAGAAATGGTAACTGTTATGCTAATAATGCTGCTATTACTGATAAGACATTGTCACCATTGATCTGAAGCTAAATATAATCAAATGCCAAATATTTGCCAGAATGCTGAAGATTTCTTACTATACACTTATTTATCAAACAAAAAGCATGACGTTTTATTTAAATTCCTATATTTGCAAAATGTGTAATTTTGAGGTTGAGCCTATCCAGCTCTTAATTTATTTTCTATTTAATCTTTTTCTATTCTATTCTAATACATGATATTAAAATAGAAAATTATTCTATTTTAATATATCATATTAAAATACACACTCAGCTACAAAGTTGTACCAGAGTAGAAAAAAACTTTAATAGACTTTAGAGACAAAATGGTGAACTTGATAGTGATGGGAAGTTGTCTTCAGATAGGGAGATAATTGTATTGGAATTGCTTAAAATAATTATGAGCACAACAGAGAAAATATTGCTATGGAAGGAAATTGCAGAAGAAGCCTAAAAGCCTAAGACTTCCTACAGAAAGTAGCATTTGTGTTAAGGTATAAGGGTAAATACTAATTGAAGGAGGAGAGGTGGCATATGTTAGGCAATAGAAATAACATGATAAATCATATCAATACAACAACAAAGACAAAAGTCAATTATCAATGATTATATTTTACTAAACTATACCCTGTGGTGCATATGATCTCAAAAGATTATTGTATTTATCATGAAATTTGCATATTTGCCTCTATAAAGTAATCAAAAAGATAACCTAATTATCTCAAACATAGAAAATATTATAACTGCTTACAATTTTATGCGTGTTTGTGTGTATGAAATATACCTGAGAAAAATATGGAACTTTTAGGAAAAATATAATTATATTTCATTAATTCAAACTATTTATTTGCATTTCTATATTTTCTAGATGGAACTATTATCCATATTACTATGTCTAGGAAATACTTACACATTTTTGTGTTATAGTTTCTAGTAATCATAGAAGGGTTAATATAAATATAGGTATATAGAAATTACCACATGTGTTTGAAGTTCAGAAACACAATTCATAAACTCTTTATATTTTATAAACATATAAGTAGAATCGTGTCTGATTGAGAAAGACTTTTTGCTAAATAATGATTTATTCTATTTTAAAGGCAATTTAAAAAATATTTTTATCTTTGTTAAATAGATACAAAATTAAATTAAGACTTAAATTCATGAGGAAATATTCTTCAAAGCAAAGAATAGAATGATTAATTAATTTTGCTTTTTTATGACGGAAGTTAAGCCTTTCATTATATGTCACTGCTGTTTTTTATGAACTCTAAATTCATTCAAAATACTATGTGTGAAATTTGGATGCTGTGATATCTTTTATTAATAAAAATATGGATAAATGAATCATATAATAGTTTTAAGTAATCAATTTTGTACATGTTAGTTTATTGTCAACTCCAGTTCCACGTTCTAGAAATCATCATGACACTTGGAACCATGTCAGTCTTGATTATCACAAAGCATCAACAGGTAATTAAAATAGTCTTGATTATCACAAAGAATCAACAGGTAATTCATAGAGTGAAACATTATTGCATTAATAATAATATGTCCACACTTAATATATAATGTAGTCTTCATGAAAGTTTATTGCTTTAGAATAGGAAGGATCATGAAATTCTTCCTGGGTGTAGAGTTAAGGAAAGAATCCTTGAGAACTAGATTAAATGAATTAATAGATACAGATGGAGCTTAATTTTCCTTACATTTGCTCCTATGGTTTAAAGGTTTGGTCTACAACCTGATGGCATTGAAAGGTGGGCAAATCTTTAAGAGAGGGAGTAGAATGGGAAATTTTAGGTCAGTGGAGGCATGTCCTTGAAGGATTATGGACCCATGGTCTCTTCTTCTTGCTATCTTTTCCTCCTAGCAACCATGAGGTGAATGACTTGCTCAGTCACAATATGATAGATATTTTCTATAATAATGAACTGCCTCAACACAGGTCCCAAAACAATGATGTGAACCAACCATGGTCTTAAACTTTCAAAACTCTGAGCTAAAATAAGCTTTCCTCTTTGTAATTTTTAAAAAAAAATTTTAGGTATTTTGTTATAATAATGGAAGGGTGAATAACTCCTTTGATTACCAACTATCAATATATTGAATGTTCGGTTTAATGTTCTTTCCTCTTGCTTCAATGTAAACTAGTTTCATTTCTCACAAATTTTACCTTTTCAGGTGAAGTGAAATTAGGATAAACAAAAAACTGGAAGAGAAAGGGATGCATATTTTGGATCTGGCTCTGTCACTATTGGATGTGTGATCTTGACAAATATAAAAGAGGCATGCAAAAGTTGCGTCTTAAAATGTAAGATTCTCTAAGTAAAATCTTACATTGTCATGACTTCCTGGAAACAGAATAGAAGGGAAATGAATAGACTTGAATATCTTTTCACAAAATCCTAGAGCTTTGGGGGCTGAAAGGAAGAAGGACTTCCAGCAGAGCTTAAGACAAAATAAATGCTACAAGTGTCTGAGAATAACAAAAAGCTTCCTGTATCCTTGAATGACAGATAAGATCAAATTTGATGTCAAAGTAGCATGTAGAGGAAAACAAGTACATGGAACTCTCTTGAGGAGAATAACCTCCTTTTGAACATGCAGGCATAGGTCATACTTAATATAAAACTAAATGTAACACATACTTTATAATTAAATATTACCTTACTATATTCAGTGGTAAATTTTGCAAGATATAAATTTTTAATTTCTCACCTTCCTCTACAGCTAAAAATGCCCATGTGAGGCAGTTCTGGTCAATACAGTATTAGAAATCTTTTATTTGTATTCTGGGAAGGATTTCCTGAGAGAAGGGGTCAATGCAGTTGACACCACTCTTCTTCCTTTTCCTGACTGGAGTATAGATATAATGACTAAAAGTGCAACAGCAATTCTGAGTCCTGAAATTATAAATATGAATTAAATACTAAGAAATCATAACCTAGCCTGTTACTGTCAACCTAGTACCAACCTTGGTTGCTGTCTACCTACAGAGTTCTATGTAAGAAAAGTTAAATCCTATTTATTAAAGTCAACAATTTGATTACTTTTTTTTTTAATTGTCACAGAAACACACATCACAAAATCTTTAATTTGCCACTGGTAGCATATTAGCCAATAGTATTTTGAAATAATGGTAGGCACTGTATTTTGTAATGTAAAGATACAGGTCGTGAAAAGAAAAAAAAATATTTAACCCTTGAAGGATTAGGGTAAATGTAAAATGTCAAAGTAAGTGCTATATTAAAAGCTTCACAGGAACTAGGAATGTATTTCATCGGTAAATTGCTTGCCTAGCATGCAAGAGGAAAGTGCTTGGTGTGTTACCCTCAACATACATATACATACATAGCACAGCAGCAGCAGCTTCATAGAATATGTTTCACACTCATGTTGAGCTTGATGTGTCATTTCTTATTTCAACACTATTAACTGCATTGACCAAAGCAATGTTAACATCATGGTGTATGGCTTTGCTGATGGGATATATGTAGTCCTAAATAGAAATCTTAGTAACCCAGAAGAGAATAAGCAATAAAAAACTTAGGAGGTATAGCATTTTATAGCAAAATGTTAATGCTCCTTATTTATGTAATAAAATATGCAGATAATAAGTATGCAAAAAAATAATTTAGGCTGAGACTTTTGAGCATGTAATAATTGTTACCAAGGTACTTTCCCTGAGACCATCAATATCCTTTAAAAAAGACACTTTAATGTTCTTTTTCAGGTCACTTAACTTTTTTACTTTTTGATACCTTGTTCTCTGGAAATGCTTTTACTTCCTTATCATTTTTGCATGCCAATCTTACTCCCATTTTTCTAGTGATTTTTACTCCTACCAGCAAAGAACTCAGTATTAGAGTCCTCAGAATAGGAACCCATATGAATCTAGCATTACAAAATTCAGATAACAAATTGAGACTTGATTCTTGTTAGATACACATCATTATACTGTTGTGCTAAACAATGCAGCTTTTTTAGTGGTCTAATGCATCTCTACCTTTTGTAAGTTCCTTGATAAATTTTATCTTTATGTTTGGATAGTATTTATGTTGTGGAATAATTAATATTAAGATAGCTAACTCCATATTTTGATTTCTGCTTGAACTTTAAAACAAAAACTTTTCCCTGATTTTCTTATTTAAACACATACAAGTGTACAGGAAGAACTAAACTTATTATTTTAAAAAATGAAATTTTTAACAGATAAAGTTAATTTTCTTATTCACATACCCACACTTTTCCCTGTATTATAGCTATGCAAACATACTTCAGATACATTCTATTTAAAAGGGTATACTAATGTAAATTACATTAAACTATAATCCTAGTACTTACCAAACTGTTGATTAAAAAACGATCATGATTTTAATTCTCATTAATTCTTTTATACTTTGACCAAGAATCTAGACCTTCCTGCCCTTTTTGCATCCAACTAGTTGCCATTTGTGGTTTATAAAAATGAGGTTGTCATGTATTTACAAACAGTAGTATATTGACACAGATGGGACAATCAGTTATAGGTTTACCTGTATACCCAGGAGCACAGAGACAGGTATGTCCACCAGTTCTGTTGACACAATTTTCTCCACCTGGACAAGGTTGGGTTTTACATTCATTTACATTCAATTCACACAAAGATCCATAGTATCCAGGTTCACAGTTACATAAAAATCTAGAGAAATGTAGGAAAATGAGAAATAATAAACAATTATATATATATATATATATATATATATATACAATTTATGTATATATATATACAATTTATGTATATATATATACAATTTATGTATATATATACAATTTATGTGCAAATATTAAAACTTTTGACTTAATTTAAATAAACAATAATATATCCATTTTGTTTTTTAATACAGAATTTTACTTCCAAAATATTTTTTTCTGCAAAAATATCTGTTACAAGACATATTTTTAAAGAAATGAGTTGAATAAATAATTATTTAAGCTTGATAAATATTATTGACCTTAATTCTGTAACTGTGTTTTCTATGGTATTAGTATAAAACCTTCATCTATATTCTCTTTTGAAAGTATAAGATTACTCTCCTATAAGATAAATGGTATTTTTCTGATATCAAAGCCTTCCAGTTAAAAATTTTTTAAATCCCTTTATCAGCAACAACTTCATGAATACTGAACCATATTGACAGCTGTTCGAAAATCAGACGTAATTCAATGCTTAAATATCAGGTTCAAATATCTACACTTGGTAGAGTATCAAAAGGGCATCAAAAGGTGATGCCTCTTTTTTTTTTTTTTTAAAGAGAGAGTGAGAGAGGAGAGAGAGAGAGAGAATTTTTAATATTTATTTTTTAGTTCTCGGCGGACACAACATCTTTGTTGGTATGTGGTGCTGAGGATCGAACCCGGGCCGCACTCACGCCGGGCGAGTGCGCTACCGCTTGAGCCACATCCCCAGCCCAAGGTGATGCCTCTTAAATAGCCTTGCCATGAAGAAGTATTCATAGAAACTTCACGTGAGTGATCCCTTCTTTAATCTCTAATTGTCCCCACTTTATCTTGTATATTGATTTCTGCTGATTCTGATTTTTCTCAAAATTAACTAGGACTAACAACAACAACAACAACCAAAAGAGATAATTTAACCTGTGTTAAACTCTACCTAAATTGATACATATAAATTAAAATATCAAAATAATTCCATAGATTAAATTTAATTGATAGGAAAAGTACACTTATCAAAAATAGATTTACCTAGTGCTACATTTTAGATATGAAGTATCACCTAAAAGCTCATGTGTGAGACAATAAATTAAAGTTTAGAAGTGTAATGACTGGGTTTTAATAGGCTTAATCCAAACAGCCGTTAATCCACTGATGTGGATTAACTGGGTGGTAACTGTAGGCAGGTAGGTTGTGGCTACAAGAGTTGGGTTACCATAGGTAGGCCTTTGGGGTCTATATTTTGTCCCTGGTGAGCAGAGCTTCTCTGCTTCCTGATTGTCATGTTTTGTGCTGCTTTCCTCTTGCACAACTTTCCACCAGGATGTTCTGCCTCACAGTGGGCCCAGACCAATGGAGTTGGCTGTCTCTGGACTGAGACCCCTGAAAACCATGAGCCCCAAATAAATTTTTCTCTTCAAGTTCTTACCAGTTCTTTTGATCACATCAGTGAAAAAGCTGCTGAAACACAGTTTGCTTCTGTTTTAGAAGTCTAGATAAAAAGGTTTTACTGAGTTTCCCCATAATGCTTTTGAGCCAGATTTTATTCTGATTTTCAGAGGAAACTCTAACATCCTTTTTTAACCACCAGCATTCTACTATTCCCATGCTCCTCTTTTACTCATTTGATACACATTAATTGATTGTCAGACATTTGTCATGCACCCAAATTCAAGTGCGAGTAAAGCTTGGATTGCTTTTAAATGGATTTTTTTTAAACAGGGTCTTACTATGTTGCCCAGGCTGGTACTGAACTCCTGGGCTCAAATAATCTTCCTGCCTTAAAATTTTAAACAGGTGGGTCTACAGATTCATGCCACCTTGCAGATACTTGCTTGCTTTTGAAAGTGTTATAAGATTAGAAATATACACACATACACATTGCAGAAAGCAAATGTCACTGGAGACAGGTTTGAAGCTTGAAAAAAGCATAGGTAACTGCTACTGAAGGTATCAAAAAAGATGAATCATAAAAACAGTGGGTTCTTTGTATCAGGTGGACAGAAGGCAAAATTGCATGTGCAGTGTCATGTAGATGTAAAAGAGAACCATATTTCTCAAGATCTCTATGTAGTTAAGGAATGGATGTAATCACTAATTCAAATACTATGAATCCTTGAATTTATGTTCAAACAATGAAAAGTCTTCTCCTTCTTACTAATACATCACTATCTAGTGTGAGATGATTTAATGAATCTATTAAGTGGCTTACTAATCTGAAAGTATGCTTGTTAGGATTTGATTGCTAGTGTGTGTTATCAGTGAATTAGGATGTTTCTAGTGAATCTCAGAGTGGATAAGAATTATGCATAGAAGTCTCAGCAGTAACAAGTGAAAGGCATCTCAGAAAATGATTTGTTTTGTATATTGATAAATTTTAAAATGTTACATTACTATAAAACAATGGTTTTTATCTTAATGTCAGTATCCCCTGTAAAAAAATTATGATAATTCTACATCTCCAGAAGTTCTGAAATCTACTCTCTATTGTGGAATACTGAATATTAGGAAAAAAATTAGGAATATATATTTTCTCAATGATAGACTTATTTTTTTTAAAAAATTGATTGTTGATAGACCTTTATTTTATTTATTTATTTATATGTGGTGCTGAGAATCGAAAAGTGCCTCCCAAAAGACAGGCAATTGTACTACCACTGAGCCCCAGTCCCAGCACCTCAATGATAGACTTATGATGATCATGACTTGTTTTATCAAAATATTTTGTTCACTTACAAAATTCCCCCCCTTTCATTTTGAAAAATAAGAAAATAATAAAATACCTTGACTTTTTGTATTCTGTTTTCTTTTCTGTGGATTCTGAAATGTTTCTCTGGGGCTTATGAATACCATAAAACTGCAGCTATGAATCAACTTAAAAACAGGAGCTGCTCTCCTTTCATCTTTCTTAACTGAGTCAATGACCTCTATGCTTTTGCCAAATTATGTTTTTCTAGCCCATCATTTGTTCTTCTTTTGTTACTTGACTTTTACTCTTGGAACCATTTTTTCCTTTTCTTGTATTCACACATTAAATCAGCGTAGGCATATCTATACAGACTCACAGATTTCCATTCTTTCAATGCATCAAATATATAACTACCATAATTTATTTCATGATGAATTTGTTTGGGATATGAATATTGGTATCCTCATTAAGTGGTTTCTCTTTCCTTTTGACACATTTCCATCATTCTGTGACCACTCTTTCTAACACAAGATATTCCAGGTTTGTTTTAATACATTCCTGGTCCTAATTCTAGATGAGCCATTTGTTAAGGAATTCCTGGCTTATTTAAGTGAGTAATATTATTTAGAAACAAAGATATTTGATATGTGTATTTTCATATGTATGGATACATATAGCTACATATGCTGAAATATATAATAGTTTAGTTTTAGTTTTATCTGAATAGTTTTTTAAAGTATGTATAAAGAGATTTATATTCTCTCAGCTGCCCAGAATTCTCTTTCATTCACTTTTCAATTCAAATTTCCTTCATATTAATAACATTTTGGTTATGTTTATAGTTTTTACTAAATGTTATTATTTGCCTACATATCCTTTCTTCTAATATACCTAAATTAATGTAAAAATGAGCCATTCCGAAAATTATGCTTTAATTTTTGCTTCTGTTTTATTTATTCATTTATTTTGTATGGCAAATTGAACCCAGAGTTGCTTAACCTCTGAGCCACATCTCCAACATTTTCTATATTTAATTTTGAGACAGGGTCCCGCTAAGTCGCTTAAGGCGTCTCTGGGCTGCTGAGGCTGGCTGTGAATTCACAATACTTCTTCCTAAGGCCCAGGAGCCACTGAGATTACAGGTGTGTACCACTGCACCCAGCTTGACTTTTGTTTTTAAAGTTGATTTTAGAGTGTACACATGCATGTGCACACACACACACACACACAAACAAACACACTGCAAATTTACAAACCTTAGTTGTCAGGACTTTTTATGTTTATGAATCATAATATTCATTTTATCGAAGAATGCATCACTTCAACTTCAGTATGTTATTTTGTCTTTTCAGTTTTGGTCAAGACCATTACTAATCTCTCCTATTTTCTAAACCACTTTTTCAGTCTGAAACTCTTTAGCACTGCATAAATGCACTTCATTTTTCAAAAAAAGTAAGTTCCAAGCATAATTAAAGATTGATAATGTACAGATGACTGTTCAACTGAAGTGTGGAGTATGCCTGCTCTTTTATTAGTGGTTCCAAATACTCCCAGGATTCTAGGGTCAATTTTAAAGATTTCTGAATATTATCTAAAATTTTATAAAGGTTAAAAAACAAAAATCCACAGACCCATTATTGGCAGCAATCCCAATAAAACACATAGTTTACAGGAAATATTTAACTGACTCTATACTCATCTCCCACCATGATATACAATGTGAGGGCATATATTTTGAGAAGGAAATATTTACTGCAGAACAGCATTTACCTTGAATTTCTGGGTCTAATCTTTCCCAGAAGATGTAAAATACAGGTTTCCTGTCTCCTTCCCCCTTCTTTTATGATCTGCTCTCTTTCTACTCTTTGATAATAAGGGAGGCAAACACAAGACTGAACATTTGCAGCATTGTACCATGCCAGTTAACCTGGCCCTTTAAAATAATAATGAATAAAAGTGCATAGAGTATGTCTGATGGCTTCTCACCAAATCTCTCCTACTGGCTAACATGGACAATCCATACAGCTTTGGCATAGTTTTACTTTCATTAATACCTGCTGAGGCTCCCTTTATGCTTCACATACCATTTGAGGCTAAAGGAAAAATAAAAGTGAATCTTCATTTTTGTTAATGTCTTAAGTGATTCAAATTGGTAATAATTATTTCATTTTACATTATAGTTTCCTAAAACATTTTTTTTTCTTTTTAGAAGCACAATTTTAACAACTTAAATACACATATATAAAACATCCTACATTCCAAGAAAACAATTGAGATGATGAAATATTTATTTTGATGAAATTAAAATTCTAACTCAAATGCATGACTTTTGCTTCAAAAATTTTAGGAGAGTCAAGCTTAAACCTAATGTCAAAGTATGGAAAATCTTTATTTTATTTTTAATTGGATAAACATGTTTTTTCAAACATACTTTTGTATGCTTTCAGATATCTTTTCAAAATACTTTTCTAGTTACTGAGATGCATTTGAACAGATGAATATTGAGGAAAATCCAATGCATATAGTAGAGATAAGGAAGAGTAAATATGACTTACCTGAAGTGATATTGCCACAATAAAAGATTACATAGAGCAAAATAGAAGATAATCACTTGGATTTTTAAGTCCTAAAATTAGCTTATGTTTACATTTTATGTACATCATTCTTTTATATTATTTGAAGAATTAATAACTAGAAGAATTATTCTTATATTTCTAGAAAGCTGAGTTATTAAAAATATAATCACTACACAGATTAAATATTACAAGAGCCAAGATGTAGCATAGATTTTTTTAAAAAGAATTTTTATTTAAAAATCTGTTTGCCATAAATTTAATCTATGTTTATTTTAATATATAATTTTACTAAATACTATAAAATATAAAAAAAAACTATAGAATATCACTCATGAAACTTTCCTTTTTTCAATTTATTTATTTATTTTTTTGGTACCAGGGATTGAACTCAGAGGCACTGGACCAGGAAGCCACATCCCCAGCCCTATTTTGTATTTTATTTAGAGACAGGGTCTCACTGAGTTGCTTAGCGCCTTGCTTTTGCTGAGACTGACTTTGAACTCACAATCCTCCTGCCTCAACCTCCCAAGCTGATGGGATTACAGGCGTGCACCACCCCTACCAGCTCACTCATGAAACTTTCTGATAAGTTACAAGTGAAATAAATGATTTACAGTAGAGGGGGTAGAGAGAGAAAAGGGGAGGGAAGGGGAGGGGAGGGGGGATAGTAGAGAATAGGATAGACAGCAAAATACATCAGACACTAGAATGGCAATATGTAAATCAATGGAAGTGTAACTGATGTGATACAGCAATCTGTATATGGGGTAAAAATGGGAGTTCACAATCCACTTGAATCAAACTGTGAAATATGATATATTAAGAACTATGTAATGTTTTGAACGACCAACAATAAAAAAAGAAATTTTAGCTTTTGTTAAAGTAGTTCAAATTTTGAAATTCATAATAAATTTTAAAGCATTTTATATTTTTCCTTTATGATACTATTCTACTACTCTTCTCTGCATTTCTCATTCACAGTACTTTATATTAATAAGTATGCTTTAGATTTCAAATAATCTATCTTTGCAAATAGATATTCTTAGGTTAAATTTTTTGAACTTAAATGTAAATAAATCCTTCAAATAATATTTTAAACTTTTGTGTTTAGGCTTTTCATGCTTAAGACATGCTGTAAATATTATTGCTTGCATATTTTAATTTTTAATGAATTTGACATATCTTAATATATAAAATATAAGAAATATAGAATTTGAAAATTTGTATATGGCAAAACCCATCAAATTTAATATTAATCTAAGAAAATACTCAATATGCAATGAGATGCATAGTTTATTTTGCTTGTTTTAATTGTATTGGAGTCCTTCTAAAACTTTTAAACTAACAAATAGTATTCATACATATTTCTTGGGTACACTATAATAACTCAGCACACATATACAACATGTAATAGTTAAGTCAGGATAATTAGAATTTCTGTTTTCTCAAATATTTTCATTTCTATATGTTAGGAATCTTTGGATTTTTTAGGTATTTGGAAACATACAGATATTTGTTGTGGAATGTATTCTCTTATTGTACTACAGAATACTTGAACTAATTCTCCTGTCATCTAACTTATATCCTTCTTCCCTCCTGCCTTTCCCATCTTCTAATGGCCACTCTTCTACTCTCTACTTGTATAAGATAACCTCTTTAACTCCAGTCATGAGTGAGAATGTGTGATGTGGTCCAAGATAGCAACTGAAACATTCAGACAATGCTAATGACTACATTATTCAATGTTGTAGAGAGTGTTAATATTTAATTTTCAAAATTATATAGAAATAATAAACATAATTACAAGAGGTAGAAATGTCAACACCAAGATTCAATGATTCTGTTTCAATTGATGTAACTTAGAATAACTATATGGCTGGTACATTTGAAGAAATAGTTGAAAACCTTATATATAAACTAATTATTCTAATCATTGATAAGACAAAAATAAATAATCCAATTATTTATGACCAGCAGAATGATAAAACATTGCTGGCATACATGAAATATTCTATAAAACTTGAAAATGAGCAACAGACATTAAAGAAAACTTTTCATTGAAAAATATTTTTCACAAGACTGGAGAAAATTATTTCACATATGTGAATATGTACATTAAAGAGCAAATTTAAAAGATTACAGATAAATAATTAACACAGTAAATTACAGGGAAAATGATAAACATAAATTCAGGTTACTCAATATAATTAATTGGGTAGGATGGAGGAGGTTGTACTTAGGGATAAGCACAAATGTATCAGTAAAGTTCAGCTTCCTAAATTGCATAATGGGTATATGTGCACTCACTTTATTATTTGTTAAATTTCACACATGCAATCATCGATTTAATGAAAAGTAGTTTCTAACCTGTTTTCAAGATCCATACATGTTCCATTATTTTTGCAAGGCTTAGAGGAGCACTCATTAATTTCTATTTCACATAGAGGTCCAGAAAACCCGGGTCTGCAAACACATCTTTAAAACAACACACAAAAAAGAGTAGTAACTGTATTAATATAAATATAAAGAATTGAAAACTTCAACTGATTGTAGCATAGCTACTTTTTGGTAGTCACATATGTTGCTTAATTTGTTAGTTGAAATTCTAAACATTTATCCTGATATATTCATACATCTAAACAGACATCTAGGTTTTTGTTTGTTTTTCTCTACCTGAAATTGTTGATCTCATCTTCACAGTCACCATAATTCTGGCAGGGAAGAGAAAGACACTCATTCTTATCAATTTCACACTGTTCACCTTCAAATCCTAAAAGAGAGATGAAGTGGGTGTGGATGAGCAATTGTTGCAATAGAATGTGAAGCTTCAGAATCTGTGAACAGGAATCCAGGCAATATGTTCTGATGGAAATTTAAAATAAGTAGAAGAAACAGCTTTATTTCAGACTTCTTATACAACTATCAAAATAGTATATGAATAAAATTACACCACTGTCTATATTAATGAGATCAAACAGAAGAATCAAAAGAAGATGCTCTACTTAATCTCCTGGAAATGTACAGTCCTGGCAAATGTTGCTATTGTTTTATAAGGTATTTAAATGTTTGAAAAAGAAGAACTGAAATGATCTGGAAAGCAAATGAATTAATTTGATGACCAATCTTCATGTAAAATTGAGCTTCAATGATCAAATTTATTCAAGACAGTTAGCAGATGTGGCAAATTATTTAATTGCCTTTCACATCCAAGTGATTCAAAGAAAACAAATTATTGTGATTCATAGCTGCATAATCAGTCATCCATTTAAACACTTGCCAGTTATATTAAAAAATAAAAGTGAAAGAAAGTTATGTAGACCAATAAGAGAGGCAATTATAATGATAGCAATATATCCATATCTGAAAAAATGTCCATAACTCATCCCTTTTAAAACTGTAATTAAATATTTTGTTATTCATAATGACCATTTAAACAATTATTTCCATGGTCATTTAGGAACAAAATGTATACTTAGTCTAATGCTTTTTAGTACTTTTTCTATAGTTATTTTAAAAATATAGTAAACAAAATGATTTTCCTTTTTCTTGCTTTTCCATTGATAAAACTAGGACTGAATAATTGTGGTAACATAAATGTCAATATTCATTGGGGTTCATTTAGTTTGAGAAACATAGGGTCACTCAAGTTACTTTCAGGAAACTATTGCTCTCATACACATAGACTAGAGTTTAAACTGAGATGTATCTGAAGGAGAACGTGGTGTGGTCTAGTTACCAGTGAGTGACTTCTTTCCTCTCATAACTCTTGTTCTTATTTCTTCTAATATAGCTTCTGTTTCCATCACAACTACCTCTCCATGTTCAAAGCTTTAGATCATCAGTAATGTTGGTGTGTGGATGATACAGCACAACTTCCTTGATCGCTCCCTCTATATCCTGACACAACAGCATCAGCATCTACTGCTGAAAATTGCCCTCAGTATTTTCTCAGATTCTCCTGATGGGACATGGCTAGACCTGCTTTCTCTTTTTACAAACACATCACAAGTCATGGTCACTCTCTTCCTCTGTGGTGTATATCATCAGATAAAACTCCAAACCTTTCTCTCATTGGAGTTGGTCAGGGAGGATGGTATGACATCTTGTAAAATCTGGCTGACTCTTTACAGAGGAGATAATATGGAAAATTAACAATTAATTAATCAAAAGAAAAACAAAAGGAGTAAAAGAAATTCAGTACAGATACAGCAAATAGAACACAAATGGCAAGATGGCTAACTTAAAGCTACACATATCAATAATCACATTAAATATAATTTATAAACACTAACAAAAAGGTAAAGAGAGATTAAATAAAATACAAGAAGCAACTCAATGGTATCTAAAGGAAATTTACTTGAACTGTAAAGAAGATGAAGGTTAAAAGTAGAAAGGTAGAATGAAGATGCTTCAAGAAAAACTGATTATAGAAAAGCTAGAATACTTATGGGACTACAGAGCCTTCTGGACAACTTTTCTTCACTTACAGAGCCTTTATGTCAACTTCTGAAGTTATGGGCTTATGATTAATGTGCTAGATTTTATATCTTTAGGGTAAAAATAAAATTGACATGAAATTTTCCTAATTAACACGGTTCTCCTCTTTCAGGTGAGCAAGTTATTATTGATACAACTTCACCATTCTGCAGTCACCATTCCTGTTTTTTATAACTAGGTTGTAAATGTCATAGTAGATATAAAGTCCTCATATTTTCTGAGGGTGTTCAAGTCTTTAACTATTAGAATATTTTTTTACAAGTATAAGATTTAGAAAGTTGGATGCATTTTAGCATCCCTCTTTTCAGAAGATGAGTTGTTATTATTTTTGTTGATTGATTGTTTGTTTGTTTGTTTGTTTGTTTTGGCACTGGAGCTCAGAGGCACTGGCTGACTAAGAAATACCAGTGATCCTTTAGATCTCAATAAAGCTAATGAATCAGAACACTCAGAACCTGAGTCAAGAATAGCTCACAGGATAACCTGTTTTCCATGATTTTGCCTTATTCATTAAGCTTGACATTTCTTAGTTAGAGTTTTGTTAGATAGAGTTTTGTAACATGCCAATGGGCTGGAGAAAATGAGATTGCTGAAATGCAGTAGATATTTGGAGAAAACATAAGGTAAATATAGACACCATTCAAAATGAGCCAAAGTTTTACTAAGGAAGCTCACTTTTTAGGGACTTTAAAGACATGAGATTTGTACATACCTAGTCTCAAACTAAACATTTAATAGTCCATAGTATTTAAAGTTTAAATTTGCTTGTGAGAAGAGTACTTGTTTTGAATATATGCAGTTATAGATAAAAGGCTCTCCAAATAGAAAGTACAGTGAATTATTTTTTTGGTGTGTGTGGAGGGGATTGAACCCAGAGGCACTGGACCACTGAGCTACATCCCCAGTCCCATTTTGTACTTTATTTAGAGACAGGTCTCACTGAGTTGCTTAGTAATTTGCTATTGCTGAGGCTGGTTTTGAAATCTGGATCCTCCTGTCTCAGCCTCTGGTGCCACTAGGATTACAGGCGTGCACAACTACCTCCCAACTATATTAAGGTTCTTGTTGTTTACAAAAAGAAAGGCATTCTCCGAGGAGCAAATGGGTATTTTCTTCATTTTTTTTTTATTCTTTAACATCTTGCCTGTGTTTCTCTATAGCAAATGAAAATGAATGGTTAATACATAATACTATTTTATCTGGTATGGTGGCGCACACACCTGTAATCTCAGTGACGTAGAGGCTGAGGATCACAAGTTCAAGGCCAGCATCTGAAATTTACTGAGACCCTATCTCAAAATAAAACATCAAAAAGGGTAATAAATGTAGTCCAATACCAAGATAACAACAGCAATAACAATGTTTTTATACTTTCCAACTCCTGCAAAACATGGGAAATTAGTTAGTAAGGTTGCTAGTAAAATCTAGGATCTACACCAATTCAGATTACACATATCATTTAAGAAACTATTTAATATAGTCTTTCTAAAAAAAATCAGGCTTTTGCATTGGATTATGTAGAAGAGATGGTATTGAAGAAGTACATTAACAAGGGAGATTTTCATTAAAGGTTGTAAAGAAGCATTTTATCATTGTGGACTACAGTTTTAACTATTCTCACTTTAGAAGTGACACAAGTTAGAGTAATTTAAAATGAAAATAAATGGAGAAAACAAGAGTGTAAGAAAAGCAAAAGCAGACAGAAGCAAGGTGCAGAGGCACAGCAAAAGCTGCTCTCCTGAGCTGCTAGCTTCATTTATTTCAATAGGTTACTTTAGGTCACTGACATCATTAGTACCTATTGTTCACTGTTATTACTACTCAGGTTATAGACTTAGCAACATTATGTAGCCTATTTCTCAGTTACATACTAAGTTGCAATTTGTAATGTTAGGAGCTTTGTGTAGATCTCAAGAAAGTTCACTGTATAAAGTTACTGTTATGTAGACAGATTTGGGCTCAGTGAAACACTGTAGTTGTCTAACAAGAGAGTTCCTTTATTCCCAAAAGCTGAGTATCTGAAATCAAGGTCAAGGTTGATAAGACTCTATCTAGTACAGAGCCTCCTCACAAAGGACATTACCATAGCAGCTAGGCATTGCACATGTATTAGTTATCTTACTAATTGCTGGGAGAAACTTCAGAATAATCCAAGTCTTGAAAACGGGGTTCCTGTTACCCCTTGGTAGTTTGCTCACCAGAGGAACCCTGCCTTGTGTTTTTCCATAGCCAGAATCCTTACACAAGAGTATATCATGATTAGTATTCCAATAAGGTGGTTAAATATCACATATTTAAAAGTAAAACTAAGGATGCTAAAATTATTTTCAAAAATATTATTTATTATTAATTAAAAATCTAATTTAGCCAGATTTTAAGATTTTATAAGAACAAAAACTCTGAATTCTTTCTTAACAAGTCAGTTTATTTTAAGTTTGTTGTTTTACTTAAAATATTTTAAGTAAATGCTGTTATTTACCAAAGTAACTAATTTTTGAAAAGAAATGTAATGTTTTTTCTTATAAACAGAGATAAAATTCAAAATAAACAAATTATCATTCATAAAAGAATATTAGAAAAATATATTTCAAAAGTAAAATTATTTTAAATGTTTAACTGTATACACATACATACTTGCACTATAGAACACATTCACATGTTTTATCTAAAGTCATCTTTATTCCCCTAATCCTCATGTGGAGTTTACATTTTTTTTTTGCCAAACACTTGAATTTGAACCCAATTTATTTATCTTCTCTCATTTCATTTTTCCATTCACAGTATGTGTAGCTATTACTCTTTTGGCTATTTTTGATATACAGAAATGCTATCTTTAGACAGGCTATAGATTTATTGGCAGCTTAGCTGGGAGGGATATCTGACTATTCACAGAATTGATGAAAGAAAGTAAGAAAGAAAGAAAGAAAGAAAGAAAGAAAGAGAGAGAGAGAGAGAGAGAGAGAGAGAGAGAGAGGAAGGAAGGAAGGAAGGAAGGAAAAGGAAGGAAGGAAGGAAGGAAGGAAGGAAGGAAGGAAGGAAGGAGGGAGGGAGGGAGGGAGGGAGGGAGGGAAAGAAAAGTTATAGGAACCACTAGAATTCCTTCTTTTCAAATAGTGCTATTGCCATACAGATCTCTGCATACAGGCAACGTGGCAGTTGACTGCACCAACCGAAAAATTATCTCAGAAGAGAAAGCCCCTACTCTCAGCATCTATTCTAAGAAAAATTCTAAGTGCCAATATTCTAATCAAATTATCAGACCTAAATCAATATTTCTGCTAAAGGTATGGTGTTTGCTATATACCTTAGCTTGAGTTCTTTCAAAAAAAGAATCAGAGATAATAATATGCATACAAGTAGTCTATTTTAGAGACAATTCCTGGAATTATTACAAGGGAGTGATGAATAAAACAGAAAGGAAGAGGGCTTAATGAGAATGTTATTGAAATGGGCAATGTGTCACTGTTGAGGTTTTTCTTGCTGGAGAATGATTTAGAAATCATCTAGAACTACCTTAGGCCTTTTTGTGGTGCTGTAACAGAATACCTGAATCTGGGTAATGTATAAATAACAGATGTATTTCTTACAGTTCTGAAAGTTGGTAAGACTTGCATATGACTAGGTCCTTCTTGCTGCATTAACCTACATCAGAAGGCAGAACAACTAAAGGATACTTTGTACATGCAGGCAAGAGAGAGAAAAACAAACAAAAGAAAAAAAAGTGAGAGGGAAGGATGTTAAGTTAAATCCAATCCTCCCTCAGAAACCCACTCTTGAAATAGCTCATTCATTTCTGTGGAAGTAACATTAATCTACTCTTGAAGGTAGAACCTTTGGAACCCAACCATATCTCAGTAGTGTTACACTGGGGACTCAGTTTCTAACACAGATAATTTTGGGAACACATTTAAATCATAGAAACTACACAACTCAGAGTTTGTCACACTGAACAAGAAAGCTGAGCACTAATCCACAAATCATCCTTGTGTAATTTTCTGCCACAATTTCAGAACCTCTTATTGTGTTGGACTTTCAGGTTAGTTAATTTGTATATCTTGCCCTTAAACTTTACATTTCTTGAGGATATGTCTTTGCTATTTTTAATTTCTCTAGAACCTTTCTCAAGAATTGACATGTCATAAGAGACCACGATGTTTGTTGAGTCAGTTAATAAAGGATAACATTTTTAGATTTCCAGTATGCTACCAACAGGTAATTACAAGACAGATGTATGTGATATATAAGTAATACTTTTGAAAAAATAAATTTTGTGTACTATAGAAGAAATTTTTAGTAGCATAAATTGATTGCAGACTAAATAACCAAAACTAATACTATTAGGGTGTCAAACCCCATTTGTTTCTAGGAATCTTACATAATTGTATTTACCTTTGTATGTACTATATTTTATTTAATAAAAAAACTGATTATTTTCAATCACAGATATTTCTTCATACAAATAGCATACTATATAAAACAAACTGTATTAAGTTATTACTTCTGCTTGCTTCTTTGCCTACCTATTTTCCGCTACAAAATACTCATTATGCGTACAAATCAAATTAACTCACTTTAGTTCTAATCAAAAGACAGAAGCATTGCCTTGACTTTCTCTAGCAAAACATGATCAACAGTTTTGGTATTTTTATTATCCTAATAAATTTTTTAAGATGCTCATGTTGCATGAAAATAAATTAGATTATTTGTACTATAACGTTTTGTCAAACTAACCAAAATAATTTACATCCTGAGGAGTAAGTTTGCCATAAATTCAAAGGACTTCTACTTGGTGGTTTTTCAGGGTGTATCAGAATGCAATTTACAGTTGAGTTGTCTACATGTAGTTACATAATTACTCTAGATCTAGAATTTTATCTATGTTCATATTTAAATGATGATAGACCCTTGGAACCCTTAAGTTTCAGGGTTTTTTTTTTTTAATGTCCTGCCATTTTCTTATCAGCTGACACAACAATTTGCAAAAAGATCCAATAGGGCTTCCATATACCATATCTGTAGAAGATATGTTTCCTTGTTATGTCTCACAACTAAACTAATCAGGGTAACTTCAAGTGAATTTGGGGAATAGATAAAGACACATACACAGAAAGTGCCTTTTCTTTGGGTTCAGTGACAGCTCCTAAGTTGCAACTCCCACAAGGGGGACTAGGCAGGCAAGAAAGAGAGTGAGGAGAACATGCTGAACCTTGTATTGGGTAAAAGCCATTCAAATGTGGCAAAGGGTCAGGTTCCAGGGGATTGAGTCTAGCTTTCTGATGTTTTTGCTATCAGCAAGTTGACTGACATCTAGGAAGGCCATGCCCATCTCATGTGCTGTGTGGGGATCATAGGCAGAGCAAGGGAAAAGACCCTTAAGTTGCCCACCCAAACAGAAGGGCAACATCTGTTCAGTCCACCCTGTGTGTTCAGTGCTCATAGTTGACACACACACACAGTCCATGGCTGGCTTGCCACATCTCCACATTCTCATCACTCAGGGCTAAGGGGCGCTCGGTTTCTATGTGGCATTTCCCGACATTTCCTTATACTTTTAATTTTGATACCTGTTAAAATGGAATTTGAGCCTTTCCTTAAGAAAACCTATATCTTTAAGGATAGCTTTCAGGTAAACTTATTTAATCTTAAATAAAACCTATAAAAGGAACTCATTGCGTAACTTCTCATTTTAGTTTTCTAAGGTTATTTTTTTTAAAGCAATGTGAGTCTTTAGTTTTAATCTATTCCAGAGTTTGAATTACTAATGAAACTGGTGTTTTTAGATGACACTGGATTCCCTATTTTACCGAATTTCCTTCTGGGTTCTTGTCTCGCAAATTTGAAGAATAAAATCCATTGACAAAAATGAAAGGTACGAGTAAGTGGAATAAGATTCATTTAGGAGAGAAGAGATTGGAACCTTGAGATATGGGAGGGGGCCAGATAGTAGAAAAAGCCATTTAGATGTGTTTGCCTAGGTGCTTATATGGTTTGGGATAGAGCGTGGAGAAAAATCTATTAAACAGGCATTGAAAAAGTATTGACTGTGTCTTTTAGACTGAATGTTAATCCTTTCTTTAAGTCTGATCTGGATTCACTTTCAACTTCCATTTTCTACCCTCTCTAGAAAAAAAGGAGTTGGCTGAAATGTTCCCACAGGTGAGCCTCAAAGACTTTTACATTTGAAATTCACCTTGATGTTGCCAATTAATATCTCTACTAGCTAGTCTCTGGGTGTGGCCTCTGCGTTTGAATCAGACCCTAGTTGGGGCCCACTGCCTGACCATTATCTATTCTTATTCACTAATGGCAATATTAAATAGGCATTATTAGAGCAGTTAGGACTGATTTAGAGAAACTCACTCAGTCCAAAAAATTTACTAACCTAGTAATGTTTCCTTGGAATTCTTGATATGAAATCTCAAGGAAGAGCTGATTTTACTTCTTAAAATAGTTAAATCTAATTTACCTCAAGATTTCTCTGTGATTACTCAGGTGAAAGGGAGGTATTATTACTAATTTGATATAGTTTTCATTATATTTCAGAACTTATTTTTCCCTCACCCAAGAGCAGTAAATGAATATAATTATATAAAATATTAGCTTCATTTATAAATTTCAAATTAGTGATCAAACTATTAGGATTTGGAAAATAAGATGAGTAATTATTATGTCCTTCCTCAATAAATATTTATCTAATATTTTTATTCTGAGATATTAAAAATAAAATGGATAAAGTAACATAGAAAAATCCTCCCCAATAAATTAGTTCTTTCATTAATATTGAATAATTTCTCAAAAGTTTTCACTTTTTTGTCTTTAAGATGAAAATTATTTATTTAAATTATGTGCTTCATAATTATGAGGTTTTCTGTAAAATTAATTTTTTCCTTTATATTTTTTCTCCTCTATCTTGTTTCTATCTCATTCCTGAAAAGTAATTTTTGTGTACTCTAAAAAGCCTTTTTCATTAAAAATAAAATCAAGGCCACAGGGTGGCGCTGGCTTGTAATACCAGCAGCTCTAGAGGCTGAGGCAGGAGGATTGGGAGTTCACAGCCCTGTTCAACAAGAGGGGAATGGGGTATAGGAAGGGCAGCAGAATAAAATAGACATTATTATTGCTGTATGTATATACATGACTGTATGACCAATGTGATTCTGCAACCTGTACAATCAGAAAACTGAGAAATTATATCCCATTTGATTCAAATGTATGAAATGTCAAGAACATTGTACTGTCATGTGTAACTAATTAAAAAAAAGTGAGGCACTAAACAACTCAGTGAGACTCTCTCTAAAAAAAAAAAAAAAAAAAGACATAAAAAATTGGGCTGGGGATATTGCTCCTTAGTCCAGTGCCCCTGAGTTCAATACCGGATACCAAAACAATAACAACAACTAAACAATATCAACCAGATAACAAAAAAAAAACATTATTGATAGCTTTTCAGTTTCTAAATCCAGTTTCTCATAGGTCCCCAAAACTTCTGTCACGTACAAAGTACTAAGGACTTGCCCTGATATCCTTAAAATTGATTACCTATATCTTAAAGAAGATCTCAAAAGTTTTTCAAAACAAATGGGAAACAGTGTTGAATAAGATATTTCATTCACTGTTATAGTCTAATCTGGCTTTTTAAAAAACAGAATGCTAAATAATTAATTGCCTTTATCTTGTAGGGACCCCAAGACCCAGTAATAGGGAAAGAGAAATGAACTAAACAATAGAAAATAGATTATAGTTATAAACTGCTAAATGGAATATGGTTTTTGCATTTGCTAATGACATACTCCAGTTACTCTGCAAACCTTCCATGTGCTAGTGTTTTGCTAAAGTGTTCCCGGTGAAGATGGTAATAACTCTGGAGTATCAGTCTTCTGTATGGCTTAATTCAGGAACTCACATAAAACCCCTTGATCTACCCATATTTCCTTTCATAGGATCTTTCTAATGGAACAAAAGGATCACCAGAATCACATGATAGCACATAAGCAATCAAAGCAGGAAGACTTGATAGTTTTAGATAACTTCAGAACAAATGTCATATGGAATCATTTGATTATTCTATCTTGGGCCTCCTCCCATCTTTAACTAATTGTTATTGCCAAGAATAGTATAAGACTCTTCAGGAAAGAGAGGTTGTTACCAAAGGAGAGATAATTCCTGAAAGAGACAAAGTAAAGAAAGGAAGGAAGAAAGGAAAAGAAGGGGAAAAAGAAAGAGTTAAAAAGCATTACTCTCTGGCTGTGCACCATGGCTGCAATCCCTGTGGTTCAGGAGGCTGAGGCAGGAGGATTGCAAGTTCAAAGCTAGCCACAGAAATCTCGGGAGGCGCTAAGCAACTCAGTGAGACCCCATCTCTAAATAAAATATAAAATAGGGCTGGAGATGTGGCTCAGCAGTGGAGTGCCTCTGAGTTCAATCCCTTGTTCCCCCCACAAAAAAGCATTACTCTCTTTTCCCAATGTTATATAGGTTAAATTTTTAGATATATATTTTACAATATGTTTTTAATGCTTGAATTTTAGTTCTAATTTTGAGTCATATGCTCAACCTATTCCCCAAGGAACTCTTCCTTAAAGACAAAGGCAATAATTATTTATTCTTTTGTCCAAACACTCCAGATTAACCTCTAACACTGAAAAGTAAATATCTTATAGGTTTCTTCTCACCCATTCTTAACCAGCCATTATTCCATAGGAACAATAAATGAGTAAATAAACATTAAGACATAGTCTTACCTTCTCTACAAAGGCAATGATGACTTCCATCTGCTGAAGTCAGGCATGTTGCATTGTTTCTGCAAGGCTCATTGAGTAGATCACAGGGGTTAGAGTGCTGATGGCAAAATTGTCCAGTATAAAAGGGTGGGCACAGGCATACAAATTGCCCGGGGATGGTAGATTCATGACAGAGAGCTCCATTCATGCATGGGTCAGAATCACATTCATTTATTTCTTCACTACAGTTTTGTCCGGTCCATCCAGATGCACATTCACAGCTGAAATAAAAATTTTAGGAAATGTGAATGGTATTTTTTCAAGTTTATCTCATGCATTTATTGTGTTGCACCAAAATATGTGGTATTTTAAACTTATAACAGGATTAATAAATTATACATAGTTGAGAAACATTGTTTGCCTAATTTTCCTGGAACATTTTAGTGTATTTTACTATCAAAGTGACTGTATTGACTGAAATAAGATTTAAGATGCATGTAGTTAAATTTCTAACATAGGCATCTGAAATATATCAGATTATAATTATTGAGCTGAAATACCAATTGAGCACATTTTCCCCACCATTTCGTTAATGAAAATTATATTTTTTTACAGATGAGATCACTTTTTATAAGCCTGAAATGAATTCAATGTCCTTAGCAATATGTGATTCTTGTAATCACCAGAACTCTTAATAAAGTTCTCCTTTAAACATCTATGTTTGGTTTCAATTTTTTTTATTGGCTTACTCACTGAAATATTTGACATATTTTTAAAAATATTTTCCCAACTGGTACTGGAATAATGTGAAAAACTGAATAGAAAGTAAATAATTAAAAATAAAAGCATTTGGATCTTGTCTGCATCTTACTGACTCAGTCTACCCCTCAACCACCCAATATGTTCCATAGTCTTCAAATGCCAATCACCTTTCATCAAACTAGCCTAGTTCTGCTCCTAAGAGCAAGAGGATTCTAACAGTGCAGGGAAAGGTTTTTCACATGAAATATTATTCACATAAGGTGAATGAATATGCTGTAATGAAACCCACAGATGGAGAATAGATGCTTAGATTGTTCACTAACTAGTTAAGTGGAAGTCAGTCACAAACTGTACTTGCATTCAGAAATAGAACTTGAATCAATTTGTGAGAAATGTAGATTTGCCTTCTTGAGTAACTGTACAATTCAGGCAAGTAATAAATCATGAAACGAGGCAGAGGAGACATCTAAAGATCTTTTTCAGAGAAAATAAATTCATTATTGACAAATTTGTATTGTTGTATAAATTACAAGGAATACCGTAAAGCTGAAACTAACTCTCTGGCTTAATTGATAAGAAATATTGTGCTTAAAAGATGAGGGAAGGAACGAAAGGTAGGAAGGAAAGAAGATGGAAGGAAGAAAGGAAGGAAGGAAGGAAGGGAGGGGAATCACCAAATTTAACTGTTTCAAAGCACCAGAAATATCATGACCCTTTTGCATCAATAAATGATGAAAGTGAAAAAAACAGTGAAAGGAGATAGTTGCATGAATGATTTATAACAGCATTTGAAATTGAACCCGTAAGTAGATATAACAGCCATTGAAATAAACTAAAATGATAAAAGTTAATGCTCACTGGTTTATTAAGTATTAGATTTTACACCTAATTTTTTGAATTGGTAGTATGTGGAAAGTAAACAACACTGTGTAATTTTCTTTTTTTTTTTTGAGATGGCATCTCACTCTGTTGTCCAGGCTGGTCTCCAACTCCTGGGTTCAAACAATCCTCTTGCCTTAGCCTCCCAATTAGCTCCGTTTGTAGGCACAGTGTCCAGTAATTCTGCCTTGTAAATTTAACTTTCTTTGAAAAATATGTTCACATAAGACAAATTTTACAACTGAAACAATTCATACTTTTGTACTATGAAAATATGTCTATGGGTATATTATTTCCTTTAAGAATGAGTAAAATGCCTTGATATTTTACTTTCCTTTTGAAAAAAAAAGTGGACTAATTATTATGATGGATATCCATCCTAATTTTCCTGGACAGTCCTGGTTTAACCTGTTGTCTCAGTGTAATTATTTATAGGGCTACTTTTTATTTTCACAATTTCTATGGTGCTGCTATTCACATCTTGAGTTATCTCCTATATACCATTACTGAAATGGAATATTAAAAAAAATAAAATGAAGAAACTATTTAGTCACTCACTTACAATGCTTTTGCATGATTTTACATTACCCTCAAGTTTCTTGCCACAGATTTTCATGAAATTCATCAATTATACTGACTTGTATCAAAACTATTTGCATGACTTGTTTCTACTATTAAGCATCTAGTCTGTACAAGTAAAAGGATAATCTACATCTCTAAACTATCATGTACATATTAAAAGTTGAAAATAGTTTTAGTGTAAATTAGTATAAGGTCTTTGATGTCAGAGTTTGACAGACATGTCTAAATTCTTTCATTTGATGAACTAATGATGAAAAATTTAAATCAACTGATAATTTCATACAATTGTTGTAAAGGTTAAATGAGATTGTAAATAAAAAGTGTGTGTATATATATATATACTTAAGTATATATCTCTATCTTTTTACCTCTATCTCTGTATCTACACTGTGTATGTAAATGAGATGTGTACATTGCCTAGCTACCTACTTTGGTTATTAGGTGCTGTCATGGAATTAAAAAGAATTATTTGTTGCCTTATCAACCTAAATAAAATTAAAGCTTCAACAAAATAGCATACGTTCATTTATTCTAAATATCATTACTGTAAATATAACTGTTAGTCAGATTATAGGGATCAATAAGCATAGTAGGACAATTTCAGGAGTGGATAAAAGCTGTAGAATTAATACTTTCTTAATTTGTAATCACTATCACATTGTGAGAACTGGCCCTAAGGGAGGCTGCAAAAATAGGTATTATTCTTTATTATATTTCTTATAAGTATACATAATTTTAACCTGGCTAATTTAAAATCACTTTCTATGAATAGACGATAAAGATTGAATATTAGTACATGTGCTAAGCATTTGTTCTATCCTTTCAAATAACAGGTGGCCAAAACTTCATGTGGTGTTGTTACAAGGATCAACCCCAGGAAAGCATCTGGCAGTTTGTCAATAGGACTGATGAAGCCAAGGCTGAGTCCCGTGGACATGAATGGATATTTTGCAGGAAATAAAGTTTCAAGGAACAAAGGCACTACTAGTAAGCAACAATCACACCTAAGGGTTCATATTTTGAATCTGCTTTTTTACAGGTCAGAGAAACTAGTCCTTGATGGATTGAAAAGCATATTTTATGTGAGAGTTCCAATCTGGTTTTAAAGCTTCATCATGAAGTAATTTGAAGATTCAGGGTGGTCTGGTAGAATTTTTCAAACTCACAGCTAGAAACAGTGACTTCATGGATTAAAAAAAATACAGCAAGAAAACACATTTGGCATAACTTCTCAAGTGTATGATTTCTAGTAGTAAACACTCAAAAATAGATTTAGTGTATGCTTAAAAATACTTTGAACTCCTTTTAAATAGTAAGAACTTTTCAAACCTTAGTAGTTTAAAGACTAAAACTGATACTGGATTATAAAGTAGATATTATTGTTGAAATTGGCAAGAAGAACATTCATTAAAATATTCATTAGCTTCAAGAATCTTCGTAGGGACCTATTTTGAACATTAATCATTCTTTTTGCCTTCCCATAATTATTGGTATTTTGTAACTAAGTATTTTTCATGATGTTTGGATGTTTTATAGGTAAAGACATATAGGCTTTCTTGGCTATAAATTTACAATAGAAATTTAAAAGAATATTTCATTAAATAGTATTTTCTAACAAGAATACTTCATTACTCATAAAAGCAGTCAGGAGAATATTGTTTACCAGAGGTTGGGGCCGGGCGGGTTGGGATGATGTTAGTCAAAGGATAGAAAATTTATTTAGAAGAACTAAGTCAAAACATCATTTTGAATCATACTTACTATAGTTAATAACAATGTATCATATACTTGAAAAGTGCTGAAGGGTAAATATTAAGTGTTTTCACTACAAAAAATGATAAATATATGAGATAATGCATAGGTTAATTATCTTAATTTAATTATTCCCAATGTATCCACATATCAAAAAAATAATGTTTTATAACATAAATATACACACTTTTTATTTGTGAATTTAAAAATAATTAGTTTACTTAGTGTTTCTCACAGTCATTACTTACATAAAAACAAATTGAAACCAAACCATGTAGTAAAAAAAAAGAAATAATAAGACTGTAAATAATAAAATAGAATTCTTATCCTTCCAAAATTCTAACATTGAGGACACAGAAAAAATGAATTAAAATATGGGTTATTCTACTAAGCAATTCATTTCTTACCACATGGTTTTATCTACCTGTTCTACCTGATGATTATATCTAAGGTGCATTATTAACAATGCAATATTAATAATAAATTACTAAATGGTAACTATTACAGGTTTATCCCCTACAGTTTTCTTGGAAAGACATGTGAGCAACTATTTAGCTCATTTAGAAGAATAACATTTATTTTTTAAATACTTATTATATTAGCAAACATGGAAAGAAGAAAATGGTTTTAAGACCACTCTGAAGTACACCATGAAAAGGTTAAGATGCAAAACCATCCAAAAAGATGAACATAGGTAGTATAAAAGGATGGAACATTCTAAACTGTAAGGGAAATGTCAAGAGTCAGAAACAAGAGCAACAACATAAAGAGTGAATTCTACACTTGATGATATTTATGGTTTTGTAGCTGCTGTTTTTAAGCATGGCAATCAGACTATTATAAAATAGAAGATGAATTAAACTGGTGATGCTTGGTAGCATGGAAATGATTTAGGAAACCATTGCTTCATTTCTGATAAGAGACTGAAAAGCCAAACAAAGCCAGCATTTGAAATGCACATATTTGGGCTGGAGAATATTTGGGAAATGTTTAGCATAAGCAGATGATGCAGAGTGAAAAGTCACTAGGACTCAGCAGATTTTACCTTTAATATTGGAAAGATAATGATGTCACCATGTAATAGAGGAATGGTAATGTTAGGGAAGACACAATACTGATGATGCTTAACAGAATAACTTAAATTCATTTAATTTCATTATTTCAGATGCTGTCCTCTATGTAGTAAGAAAGTCAAAGATAGAACTTGGAGAAGAAATCAAGACATGCTATAAAACTTGAAGGGCTAGTCTAACTAGCATTATGTAGAATGACTCAACCTCAAATGACTTTACAGTTGGCTTTGACTTTACCTTCTTTACAAAATATAAAGTTTATTCATGAAGCATAAAGAGGTCACTCTTTATTGGGTCATTATTCAGTATTTTATAGAATTTTAAGAATCTTTGAGTGTGAAGGAATCATATGAGATGAATTTAGTATAAACAGAGGTCTGTCGAGAGTAAACTTTTACTTTTTATGTCTTTGTATGAGGTAAATAGGTTATTGAGTAATATATCTTAATTTAATTTTGGAATTTTGAATATTAGTAGTCAATGTATATTCTCTGCTCAGGCTATCTCATTTTATACATTTTTCCCAAAAAAAACCATATAGTTTAATTTTTTGGGAAAGTACTATTATTTATATATGTATGTAATCTATGCACCATTTTATATTGACATGATCTCAAGCTACTCTCTGGGTCAGTATCTCTGAGAACCACTCCATGTTTTTCCAAGATTCAGAGTATTCCTCATTTTATAGCAAGAAGTTAAGGTATCAGCCAAGCAGAGGCAATAAATCCATTAGATCAAGTCTCAACTGTACACATATTAAAACTGGAAGTAACTCAGATGGAGCTCATGCTGTATTTTTGAGAAAGCAGGAATTTCATACAAGTAAATCTGAGAGTACAACAAAGTCAACCATATGCTGGTTAGGGAGAGCAGTGGTACCTTTTTTTGCCATTATAAAAGCCATGAAAATGAAGCGTTTTGTCACTGAGACAGATGATCAGAGTAGAATAGAGTTTTTTTTCCCTTTAACTACAAAAAGCTTAAGCAATTAATCACTAAACGACTCTTTCAACAATATCTTAAATAAGGCTGAAATGAAACTCTTGCATAAAAGGCTAACTGTAAGACTACATAGTTGAAACTACCATTCTGTGAGTTAGCCATTGATCTAAGCATATGGCTAGTGCTGCAAAGATGAGCAACATGAACAATTTTATGTCCAGCATTGGATACAAGCACTGTGTACATTAAAAATGTATAAGTTGGAGGCAGAGAAAGAGGCAGCTGAGTGAGATTACCAGTGATTGTCTCCCCACAGACACTGTTTGAACAGCTATTCACACAATAAATCACCTTCACAAGAGCTAGGGAAGTTAGGTGAAAGCCATAATGCCTTATGTTAGTAAAGAGAGAGAAAGAGAAAAAGAAGGGAAAGAAAAAGAAATGAAAAGATGCATTGACAAGACATGAAGGAAAAAGTGGTTCAACAGCACAACTCCCCCAGCTCTAAGCAGTCTGGAGTTTGGGTGTAACAAGAAGGAATTCAATCCAGTTTTTAGACCAGAATTCCAGTACCAGGTTTGTTACAGTGAAACCATGGGCCACGCAAGAACCTCTCAGTCCTTTCCCTGAGGCCAACATTCAAACATTTATTGATTGAAACTCAGGAAATATTTTAACCAGATAGCTGAATGCCTCCAACAATCCACCTCCAACATCAGGTAGTAGAGAAGGTAGCACAACTCAACCCAAAGGGGAATAGGGCACACAAGCTGGCACATCTTTGTCTTGAATCTTAGTGCTACACCTGCTTCAGTGAGACACAACACCAGGCAAAAACCCCTGCATCCAGGTCAGAGCTTGCAGACAGAGATTCTAGACTTATCATATTTATTAGTACTTTTTTTTCTTTCTTTTTTCATATTTTTTTCCTTTTCTCATTTTAAATCATGTTAAATTGTTATAATTTCAAAATAGCGTGTTATAATCTAAAGGTATTTTTGTGACCATCATGAAAACTTCAAAATGAAAAAATGTAATAGACAAGACAAATATATTATACAAGAAATCAAAACACATTTCTAGTGTGAATTATTAACCATAAAGGAAGATTAAAAGAGAGTGCAAAAAAAAGTACAATAAAACCAGTAAGTAAATTACAAAATGTGTATAGTAAGAACTATCAATAATAACCATAACTGTAAGTGAATTAACTGGTCCCATTAAAAAAACATAGAGTGAAATATTTATTTATAAAAATAAATAAATAAGTAAAAATAAAATTGTTTACAAGAAACCATGGTACCTCTAAAGATGGAAGGCTATACATAGACTGAAAGAGAAGAATGGAATAAAGTATTCCATGAAAGTGAAATAAAAATAAACACTAAAGGCTAGGGATATAGCTTAGTTGGAAGAGTGATTCCCTTGCATGCACAAGTCCCTGGGTTCAATCTCCAGCACAATAAGTAAATAAATAAACACTGGAGAAGTCATAGTTATATCACATGAAATACACTTTAAAAGCAGTAAAAAGAAACAGGGAAGATCACCATACAATGATAAAGGGGTCATTTCAGCAAGAGAAAATAACAATTCTAAGTACCTGTGTACCCTAAACCGAGCATCCAAATATTCAAACTAAAAATTTATAGTCCCAAAGGGAGACATAGACATCAATGATGGGCACTTTACCTCATCACCTCCAGCAACAGAAAGATCATCCAGACAGAAAATTTATAAAAGAAACAGTAGTTACATTGTACCCTAGAACAAAGAGATCTTAAAGACATCTATGGAATGCTCCATCTAATAGCTGCAGAATAAATTTTCTTCTCATGAGCACATGAAACATTTTCAGGATAGATCATATGATAAGCTTCAAAATAAGTCTCAATAAATTTATTGAAAATTGAGGTCATATTGAGTATTTTCTCTGACCATAATGCAATAAAACTGTAATTCCAGTGACTCCGGAGGCTGAGGAAGGATGATTGAAAATTCAACACCACGCTTAGCAAGTTAATGAGGCCCTAAGCAACTCAGAGAGATACTGTCTGAAAATAAAATATGTATTAAGAAAAGGGATGGGGATGCAGTTCAGTGGTTAAGCACCACTGGGTTCAATCCCACTACCAAAAAAGAAAAGAAAAATCAGTACAAGAAAAACTTTTAGTTTTTAAAGTACATGTAAATTAAGTAACATGCTCTTCAACAATTAACCAGTTAAGGAAGAAGTCATGAAGGAAAATTTTTAAGTGTTTTGAAACAGATGTAGATAGATGTTAGGGTCTGTAAACAAGTCAAGATGGAGCCTGGCATTTTGCCAGAGGGAGTGGTTTGTGAAGTAATGCCAGTGAGCCATTAAGTGTGGAGATTCCTTATTGGTTGACTGCTGTATCTAGTTTATGTTAATTAAGATAAGCTGTGTGTAATGTATATATACCCCTCCTGTCCTACAATAAATGGCTCCCACTCCTGCTGTATCAATCTACACAACTTGCTCCTCACCCCCCGGTTATTTTGCTGCAGCTGGACTACGGCAGATAGAGATGCAATAAACCAAGACATATCAGAAATAGCCAAAGCAGCATTAAGAGTGAAGTTTATAGTAAGCAACAACTACATCAATAAAAAGAGAGATCAAAAATAAACAACCTGTCATTGTCAAGGAACAAAAACAAACAAATAAATAAATAAATAAAACAAATTCAACCAAAAATTAATAGAAGGGAAAAAATAAAAGCCAAAATAAATAAAATAAGCACTAAATAAAAGGAAACATAAAAAGATAAAAAATTTGTCCTGTGGAAACAAACAAAATTTATAAACTCTTAGCTAAACTAAAAACTTCAAAGGAAAAGAACATTCTAAATAAAAAACGAGAAGGGAGAAATACAACTGACACCACAGATTAAAAGTATCACTAGGGATAATTATAGACAACTGTACACCAAAATTTTGATAACCAAGAAGAAATTAATAAATTCCCAGACACATACACCTTTCCAAGTATAAATCATGAAAATGTGGAAAAGCCTGAACACAATAATAATAGTCTATGAGACTGGGTCAGTAATAAAGAATCTCCCATCAAAGAAATTCTGGGACCAGACAGCATCACTGATGAGTTACATTTAAGGAAAAATAAAAACAATTCTTCTTAAGTTATTCCCAAAATTAAAGAGGAGCAAATTCTTCCAAACCCATTCTTAAAGGTCAACATTAGCTTGATACCAAAACCCATCAAGGATACAAACAGAAAAACAAGTAAACAAAAGCTAAATATATATCAATACATTTGATGAATGTAGATGGATTACATTTAATGTATATAGATGGAAAAAGCCTCAACTAAATACTAGCAAATTGTATCCAATAATTTACAAAAATTATTCTCCATAATCAGGTGGGACTCATCTAAGCAATGCAAGGATGCTAAACATATATAAATCAGTAAATGTGATACACATATTAACAATCTGTCCAACAACAATTCCACACAGAAACTGAATGATCATCTCAAAATATGCAGAAAAGTTATTTGGTAAAATTCAATATCCTTTCATTGTCAAATGCTGAACAATTTAAGCACAGAAGGAATGTTTCCATTATAGTTGGGATCTGGAATATTCTCCAAATGGTCATGTGTTGAAGACTTGATACCCAACTAGTAGCACTATTGTGGATTAGTGGTGGCAGAAACATTAAAAAGTGGGGCTTAGTTGGAGAAAGTAAGTCATGTGGGGGGCGATGACCTTGAAGGGTATATCTTTTCTCTGCCTCCTTCCCCTCTGTCTCTGCCTCTCTCTCTCTCTCTCTCTCTTTCTTTCTCTCTCTCTCTCTCTCTCTCTCTCTCTCTCTCTCTCTCTCTCTCTCTCTTGTTTCTTTGCTTCCTGGTAATAATGAGGTGAGCAGCTTTCCTCTTCCATACCTTTATCCATAAATGTTTGGCCTCACCCCATTCCCAAAGTAAGGAGGCAAAGTTATGATGGACTATAACCTGAAACTGCAAGACTAAATAAGTCTTTTCTCTTTTAAGTTGACTTTTTAAAGGTATTTTGTTATAGCAACACAAAGTTGACATAGTACCTTAATATTATAAGGTCATATACAATGAGGCCATAGTTAACATGAATACTTAATGGGGAAATGTGAAAAGCTTTCTGTCTAAGGTTCACAACAAGAAAAGGATGCCCACTTTCATTGCCTTTATTCAACAAATACAGGAAGTCCTAGCCAGAGCAGACAGGCAAGAGAAAGAAATAAAGGGCATCTAAATTGGAAAATAGAGGTCAAATTGCTACTGTTTGTAGATGACAGGATCTTATAGATAGAGAACTTCAAAGCCTACATCAAAAGACTATAGATACATTCCATGCTTGTATAAATATATCAAAATAGATTCTACTGTCATGTATGATTAAAAAGAACAAATAAAAAAGACTACTAGAGGGGCTATGGCTGTGGCTCAGTGGTAGTGCACTTGCCTGGCATGTGTGATGCACTGGGTTCAATTCTCAGCATATAAATAAAGGAGAAAAACATTTGTTTAAAAAAATAGACCTAATAAACAATTTTTTTAAGTTTAAATAATAAGTTAAAATATAATAAACGTGAAATATAAACTAAGAAAGCAATCCTGGTAAAAATGTCTACAAAAATATCCAGGAATAAATTTAATGAAAGATATAAATGAAGTATAAAGAAAGAAATTAAAGGGGACATAAAGCAATTGAGAGACATCTACTATTCATGGATTCAAAAAAGAATCAGTACTGCTAAATGTCTACTGTACCCAACTAATCTACAGATTCTACAAAATTTTTATCAAAAATATGAATAGCATTCTCCACAAAACTAGAGCAAAAATCTCAAAGTTTGTATGGAACTACAAAAACAATAGCCAAAGGCATCTTGGACAAAAAAAAAAAAAAAAAAAAAAAACAGGAGGTGTTACACTATCTGACTTAAAAATATATTGTAAAGGCATAGTAATCGAAACAAGATGGTATTGGCATAAACACAGATACAGAGACCAATTGAGAAGATCAAGTGCCTGGAAGTGAACCCAAACAGTCCACTGGTATTGACAATGGTACTAAGAGCACGCCCTGAAGAAAGGACAGTCTTTTTGATAAATAATATTGGTAAGATTCAATATCCACATGCAGAAGAATGAAACTTGATCTCTTTTTCTCAACAGTTACAAAATTCAACACAAGAAAATAATCTTATTAAAAATTGGTTTTAGACATAAAAACTTGTTAAAAGGGAACAAACAAATGGCTACCAGGTACATGAAAAATGCTCAGCTGTATTAATCATTAAGAAAATGTAAACCAAAACCTCAGTGATATACTTCCTCATCCCAGGAAGAATGCTTACTTCCAAAACAGCAGGAAAGTTTCTTAAAATTAGAAATAGAATGGCCATATGACTCAGCAATCCCACTAGTGGACATACAATCAAAAGAGATGAAGGCAGTGTGTTAGAGAGGCAGCTGCACTCCCTTGTTTATTGTAATGCTATTCAAAACAGCCAAAAAGTGGAAACACCTAAGTGTCCATCAAGTGATGAATGAGTAAAGAACATGTGGTACATATACATAATACAATACTGTTTGGCCATAAAAATAGAATTAAATCCCACCATTTGTGGCAACATGTATAGAATGGAGATCATTATGTTAAGTGAAAGAAGAGAGGAAGAGAAAAGCATTTTTTGTACAATCACATATATATGCAATCAAAAATTATCTCATAGAAGCTATACAGGTATCAGTTAAAAGTAAATTGACTTAATAAATCAAGATAAAAAAGAAAACATTTAATTCATCATCCATAATATCTTCCATCTCAATTTTTTTCTTTTTCTTTAATGGTATGTGAGTGACTCTAAATATAAACACAGAAATATGATGATGTGTCAGGTTTCCTAATCCAGTAAGTATTATTTATCCCTCTTGGTTTTTCCTAAAGAAAGGGATTCTTTGGGCTAGTCAATATAAGTTGCTTTTAAATATAATGTCTTATATATTTAGATGAAATTGTAAATGCATCAATTTCACTGGTAAAATTTAAGTAGTGAAGTTGTATTCAAATACAATATTGTATTCAAAATATACTTGAAAATGACATGCAATCTTCTTTTATTTATATATGATAGCAAAATGCATTACAATTCTTATTACAAATATAGAGCAAATTTTTCATATCTGTGGTTGTTTATAAAGTATGTTCATACCAATTTGTGTCTTCATACATGTACTTTGGATAATAATGATCATCACATTCCACCATCATTAATAACCCTATGTCCCCTCTCTTCCCTTCCAACCCCTCTGCTTTATCTAGAGTTTGTCATGCTCCCTGTCCCTATCCCACTATAAATCAGCCTCCTTATATCAAAGAAAATATTAGGTTTTTTGAGATTGGCTAACTTCATTTAGCATTATGTTCTTTAACTCCATCCATTTACCTGCAAATGTCATGATTTTATTCTCTTTTAATGCTCAGGAATATTCCATTGTGTATATATGCCACATTTTTTTTATCAATTCATCCACTGAAGGGCATCTAGGTTGGTTCCACAGTTTAGCTATTGTGAATTGTGCTGCTATAAACATTGATGTGCTATAAACAATGATGTATCCTGTTTTTAAGGTCTTTGGGTATAGTCCGAGGAGAGGGATAGCTGGGATCTTTGGTGGTTCCATTCCTAATTTTCCAAGAAATCTCCATACTGCTTTCCATATTGACTGAGCCAATTTGCAGTCCCACCAGTAGTGTTTGAGGGTACCTTGTTCACCACATCCTTGCCTACACTTATTATTGTTTGTATGCATAATAGCTGCCATTCTGACTGGAGTGAGATGAAATATTAGAGTGGTTTTGATTTGCATTTCTCTAATTGCTAGTGATGAAGAACATTTTTTTCATACATTTGTTCATTAATTGTATATAATTTTCTAAGAAGTGTCTGTTCAGATCTTTGGCCTATAGTATATGAGTGTATGCATATATATATATATATATATATATATATATATATATATATATGTTCTACATAATAATCCTTTGTTTCAAGTACCATTTGAGTAGGTGGCAGAATGTTAGAATATTAAAACAAGATGCAGAAATGTTGCTTAATGAAACTGAAGCACTAAAATGTAGAATTTAAGCAAATTTATGAACATTGTGTCATATAAGTCATAAGCCTAGGTTGTGTCACATGTTTTATAAGCAAATATATAGTAACTCAAAGTTTAATGAACATTACAGTTTATGTTGTAAAAAATATCAACTGAACTAGCAAAAGCTAAAGAATTTTTAAATGTTTAGAAGGGTATTAAAAAAAGTGAGACATAAAATAAATTTGTGTTCATTTTTATTGGGATTAGCATTATATAAATGTGTTATCTGTTGTAAATCTCTTAGCAGTAATATGTATTAGAAATATGTACTCAATTACTAATCATATCCCCTTTGTTCTATGCTATGTGCATATAATAAAATTTATTGTAAAAATTTTACGTAAATTTGGTGATACAGTAGCAAATTATGTGAAAATACTTATGAAGAAAGCTAACATATTGTTACACATATAGAAGTTATTATGGACCCATTATTTTATGGAAATACAAGATTATAGAACATCTCTGTTTTTAAAATATTTGCATAGCATCTACATCGAATTTTACTTATTTAAATGGAAGCATGAAACCTGAGAAATACATAAGGATTACAAAGATGAGGAACAACAAAAAGGTGAAAATAAGGAGGAACAGAAAAACCTCTTGCAAAACTATCACTCATGGGTGACCTTCCCACAGGGGTCCTATGAAAAGTTTTAATATTGATGATCATATTTCCTGACAAGGCTTTTCAGGGAACTTGGCAAGTTGATCCAGGGTTCTTGTGCTATTTATAGTTTTAAAATAATCTCTAAATGACAATTTTTAATTCATGGGAATAACTGATACACCCAAAACAGAGGAAATTTCTTGAATAATATGAAACAAAGTCACCAGTGCGCCTCTCTCTCTCTCTCTCTCTCTCTCTCTCTCTCTCTCTCTGAGTGTATACAATGTGACAAGGAAAATTAGAAACAGACAATGAAATGTCATCTTCATTAAAACAGTTGTAAATATTCCCAGCCCAGAATAAATATTTTTCCTATGTTACATAGGAAAAAATATAATAAGACCTGAGTAAATATGAAGAGCAGGAGGAACACAGAAGTGGCACGGAGAAGAGTTGTCCAGGGGTGGGGATTAGTGAAAACCCCATATTTAAAATATAAAGGTAAATTTCCCATCACGAGCAGGAGCGCCATAGAGAAGAAATTAGTAATATTTGGAAATTCAGAGATGTGTGATATTTCTGGCTAATGAAGTAAAATAAGAAGGCCTGAAGATACTACTCTGTAATGGTGAGGTTAAAAAAGGAACCATTCCTCTGTCTCTGTTTCTCTCTCTTCCCCACTCTTTCTAAGACAAACACATGCATATGATTTAAAAGCACATAGCTTTTTAAGAAAATATGGTACATATACACAATGGAATAGTAATCAGCCATAAAAAAAGAATGATTTTATGACTTTTGCAGGTAAATGGATGAATCTGGAGAATATCATGCTAAGTGAAATGAGCCAATTCCTAAAAATCAAAGATTGAATGCTGTCTTTGATATGCACAGTGAAGGGGAAGCAGAAAATAGAAGTACAGTGGATTAGACAAAGGGGAATGGCAGAAAGGGGGGGATGGAATAAATAAATAAATAAGTTATTAAGTAAGTAAATAAGTAAGTAAACACAAATTTACATTAAAGAAACAAACAAATAAACAAATAAAAACCAATACCATATCAGTTTGCTCATAGCCAAGACAATTTCTGCTTGTTGACCTTCAACAAGGACATTGCCTCAACTCCCAAGTTTCCACTATATTCAGGAAATGAAAAATTAATTTCACTCAAAAGTTAAATAAAATCTGAAAAGTAATCAGCACAAAATGGACTCATGTTTTTATTTGTGTTTATATGAATATGGAAAAATTAATTGAAAATAAAAAGAGCAAACATGACATATAAATATTACTTGAATATAGAGATTAATATTACAAACTAGAGAACTTTAAGAAAAATTTAAAAACTAATAAAAATATAAATATTACCCCCTTTTTCTGTGTGTATGTTTGTGTGTGTGTTGGGCGGCGGGGGGGGGGGGGGGAGAATGGAGGGGGAGCGGGGGATCAAACATAGGGCCTTGCACATGCCAGGGAAGTGCTTTACCACTGAACTACATACATGTCCAGTCACTTTTGTTTTATCTTGAGGCCTAATCTTGCAAAGTTACTCAGACTGGCCTCCAATTTTTGATCCTCCTTAGTCTCTCAAACAGGTGGGTAAATATTACATCTTTATAGCAAAGTATTTAAGCAGACATAGAGGACTCAGGGAAGAAATTTAAATAAAATGATAGGAAATATAATGGCAGAATTCCAGAAAAAAATTGAGGTTAAAACTAAATTTATTATAAAAACAGAGGTTTCATGGAAAGCTTAATAATGATGGTAACTAAACAATACTGAAACTGCAGCTTATGAAAAATAAGCTTAACAATAATCCATTCAATAGTAACAAAAGTAAAGGTTCTTTCAAAAATTGGAAACAAGCTGTTAGATTTGTAAAGAGTCAAAAAGTAGGAAATTATCATCCACGACAGCTTTCTCCATAATAAAGACACAAGTATAGTGACTGGAAAGGCATAGAAGGTTTTGCTAACTCCAAAAAACAATAATAATGCTAAATGTCAATCAACAATGAAAGTTCACAGGACAAAATTACTGCATTTCAAAGACAAAAAGGAAAAAAAATGAAACATTGTTCACAGAAAACAAAGTATAAGACACCCATCAAGTACAAAGATCAGCCAGTTTCATGCTAGCAAAATTCAAGAAGACAATAAAATAGTGTCAACAAATCCTTTAAAAGAAAGTGGCAATTAATATTCAATATCTAAAAAAGAACTATTAATAATGTAAGCAAATGTTTATAATCATCCAAAGACTCAGAAATTATAAGTCACATGTTTTTTTTTTAATTTTAGTTTTGTTTTAGTCAGCTTTTTAGCTGCTGTGAACTAAAAGACTCAACCAGTACAACTGTGGAAAAGGAAAAGTTTACTTGGGGCCTCATAGATTCAGAGTTCTGAGTTCATCAACATCCAGCTCCATTCCTCTGGGCTCAAGATGAGGCGGAACATCATGATGGAAGAATGTGGTGGAGGGAAGTGGCTCACATGATGATCAGAAGGCAGAGAGAGAGAGAGAGAGATCTCCACTTGCCAAATATAAATTTATACACAAAAGCCACACCCCCATGATCCACCTCCTCCAGCAACACCCTGCCTGACTTCAATTACCACTCAATTAATTCTACTAGATGATTAATTTGCTGATTGGGTTAAGACTGCCACAACCTGAACATTTTTCCTCCATACTTTCTTGCTTTGTCTCATACATGAGCTTTTGGGGGCACCTCAAATCCAAACCATAAGAATTTTGTGATTTCATTTTTAATTAACAGATAATAATTGTACATATTATATATTCCTAGAGTACACTGTGATATGTGCTTATTAATAGAGGATGTACTGGAGCCAACTATACTATGAATTAAAAAGTATGGTTAAGAAAATATAATAAGCTTTTCATCCATTTAAATATTAATCTAAGATTAACTAGGACTAGTAATACTAGAACAAATTGCTAAAAAAGAAATCTGCAAAATCTTTAGCCAAAAAAACTCAAATATAAGGAAAGAAAAGGAGACACAATATTAATAAGATTAAGTTGGTCAAATTTTTTACATTTTTCAAGTTTTGTAATTTATTTGTGTTTTATTTTTTGTTTCTTGCCTATTGCATATAATTGAAGCATGCAAGTTTGTTATGTGTTAAGATACCACTGCCTCTTACAGTGGTTTTACATATGTGAAAACACACATGGTCTGGATGTTAATATAATTGTGGAATTTGCAGCTGCCAGAACTGTGATATCCAAAAGATCATAAAAAAAAAATAACAGAAGAAATGTTGTGTTGGAGCTAGCATTATTACTAGCTCACTTTTGGCACTCACTCTTGAAAATTTGGGAACATCAATAGCCCAAACTAACTTGAAAAGAAATACCCAAATTTTTGTGAAAAATAATAGTTTTCCACAAAAAGTTTAAGAGAATGAAAATCATTCTCTAAATCAAAAGTTCAGAGAAATAAGCAAGTCAAATACTGCATTTTATGTTAAGTGCTAAAACTGGCCATGTTCTGCAAGTGGTCCTAGAAACCTTTTTTTGTGTGTTTTTATTTTTGTATTTGGGTGATCTCTAGAAGCATACAAGAGGCAATAAGGAGTATGGTGTGAAAACATATTGAAAGAATTATGTTTCAGGTTCAAATTTTAGGTATCTCATAATATCTTAGTAAATTGAGTTATTTCTCAGACTCTTACTTCCTTATAAATAAAACCAATAAAATATGTTTCCTGGGTTGGGATCAAACTAGCCAATACCTGTCAAATACTTAGAAACATACCTGGGAAAATAATGGACATTTTGATTAAGAGTATCACTATTAAGTATGGATTTCTTGAGAAGTGGATGCATAGGACATGGAAGATTTTATTTTTATTAATATAATTCTGTAAAACTAATTGTCATTTAAGATTTAAAAATGCTCAGAGTAAATTCATTTTTTTTCTCTTTTAAAAATGGCTTTTTTTATTTTAATTTGAAGGCTTCTTTTATTATGTATCATTCCATGTAATTATGGCCAGCAAACCATACTTCTTGCTTTTTCCTCCATTTGATTTGTTTCATCTCTTATTTATATAAATCTGGCTAGGCATAGTGTTTGCCCAAAAGAAGGAGAGTTGTATCCTTTTTGGATCTCCTCACTGTCACCTGGTGGCTTTTCAGTCCTCTAACATGATTCATTGGAAATGTGATAAATATGCACTTCACTCTTTCTTTGCACTACAACTCTGGGATTGGGCAACAGCACCAGAAGTCATCATCCAGCAATTGACTTCCTGCTTAACTTAGCACCATTCCAAGTTAATGATACAGAAGTGCTTACCTTCCTCTCTGGTACTAGTTTTGTCTTGGCAAGAAAAAGAAAAGCACTGTTCCACCAGAGAGAAGCTCCTTTTTCTGGCTAAATTTCTGTTGAAATAGCCTTTGCACAAATGCTGAAGCTTCCCAGTTTAGTAACTTCTGAATATAGTTGGTCTACAATAGTGCATGGAATTCTTGCCTCTGACCCTGACTCTTCTAAAATGAAGATAAGATTAACACTTCTCCATATTCCATATTCTCCATTATTAGGATGAAAAGATTTTTTTAGGAAGTAGCTCTCTATTTTGTTTATTTGTTTGTTTTTCAATACAATATTACCACATTATATCTGACTTACATTCCCAATATTTCCATCAAGTGGAATTAACTCCTTTTGCTAGGATTAATGCAGTCTTAATTTTTTTTTTCATTATTGACTTAAAAAGAACATAAAATTGGTCAATTAGAAAATTACAGTGTATTTGAAATCCTAAAATGTTGGTATTACTATGTCATTAGTGGTTTTGTAGAAATCATTTTTTATCCTATGAAGAATATGAAATATTTATTGAAGAAAGCTTTATTATTTCTATATATATGCTCAAAAGTCTAACATTTGACTTCCGGTAAAATAAGTCAAAAGTTCTATTCTGTAAAGATTATGTGGAATGAGTCAATGATTTCATTTTGTTTTGAGATGTATTCAACAGTTAGCAGAATTGAATTCAAGTTGACTAGTCAGAGTAGAAAAGTTGGATGTTGGAAGCAATAGGCTAGATTTTGATAAATGTGGTATTGAAACCTTGAAAATTGATGATATCAGGTTGCTGAAATATCATTTTGCTTTCCAGAGCATGATTGTACGCAAATAAAAACACATGATCTTTTGGTGTTTCCTTTTGAGTGACAGTCATGCATACGTTAACAATCAATATACACTGTTTCATAGTGCTCAAGAAGTAAAAGGAACTCCAAGTTGGAAAAATACATGGTTGCATTTAATTTTTTTCCTCCAGGTTTTCTGAAGGAAATGTTTAAAATTCAACAAGGTTCAATACAAAATCTACTACTGTATTTATGTCTTTGCTCTATTTGGTGTGAAACTTCAGAATATTTAGTAATTTTTTTAAAATTTTATTACTACTATTGGGTCACATTGTGAGGTATGCAAATTTTGGAGGTACAGAGGTTTACAGGCTAACTCTCATATTCATTCTTCAGTTGTCCAACGAATTTAAACTGTTGTCCAATTGATCACTCAGGATAAGTTCCTTTACTTTTTAGCTTTCCTGTTATTTTTTTCTCATTAAATCTTATATGTTTAGATCCTGCTTCCTTAGAAATTTGTTTAGTGTCTAATTAATATGCTATTTTTAATAATGAGTAAAATAAAATGTTTATTCTTTTCCCACTCATTCTCATTTTAATAAAATTATTTGATGTCTCTATGTTGCACATTTGCCATTAAGGCCAGATAATATATGAATTTTGTTAAAGATAATGTGTGTTCTAACATCCGTTATTATGCTAATTTTAATTGAAATAAACAAATTCTCTAACTTTGATGACAGTAGTAGCTCACTCTTTCCCCAGTTTTATTATATCCATAAAATTTTTATTACCAGAGAGAACAAATATAGGAAACTTTTATAGGAATTTTTGTATGCTTCCTTTTTTTCCTATTTTTATACATGAATCAATACAACATTTTAGAATCTGATTTAACATCATTTATTATATTTTCATGTCCTTTTAAACTCTCAATAAATAACTTGATTTTTCCCTCACAGTCTTTTTACCTTCAGTTTAAAAATATGTTAAGGTACAACCAGACAGGAAGTATGGTTGTATTTTAACATTGTACCCATTCCCCTTTGCCCATTTCCTTATTTAACTGATTTCATTCAGGTGGCTTCCCTTTCCTGTATTACATATGTTAAGTAGAAGTTGATCTTATGCACACACTTCATTCCAGGGGTGCATCTGATTGTTCAAAGACAGTGAATTTCAAATTTGCTGGCAATCTGAATCTTTCACTAGTTTATAAAATTCCTAAATTTCAGACTGCATCTAAGACAGATTAAATATGAGTCTCTCAGGGTGGAACATATGTCTTAGCATTTCTCAAAGTGGTTTCAGGGTGTAGCCCTGTTTACTAATCTTCCTTCAGGGTCTGGTTAGGGAACAAAGGCTTAAATGGTATTGACTTGGCATGAACATTTGATACCTCAAGTCAGAGTTATGACATTTGCTGGAATCTTTGGAAAAATCCTCTTTTTCATCCTAATGAGGCAGCCTCCAAAAATGATACTCTCTTTCATTATACTGCATGGTCAGTCAAATGAGGGTAAAGCCTGAATGTTTGATTTCACTCTGCCACAGTGCGTTTTGAGGCACATGCAGCACAGAGGACGTGAAAGAGCTAAGGGTACCTAAGAGAAATGGGCTTATTTTTCTACTCCAGCAGTTCTCTTTATCTCTGAACTTCCAGGAAAATGAGTTGCTGTTTTTGATATTAGTCAAAGCAGTTTAAATCATACTTTTTCATAATTACAGTTGAAACTCACTTTATCTTTCACTGTCAAATTATATATATGTAAATATATAAAAGTATAAATATATTGTACTATATATACATATTATATGTATGTATATACACATATTGTATATTATATATATTATTAATATGTATTGTATATATATTATATATACAAATAATATATGTGTGTGTATATATATATATACACACACACATGTATATATACACACACACAGATGTGTACATACATTCACATAAAGAGGGTCATTAATACATGCCTATAATCAAAGCTACTCAAGGGGCTGAGGTGGGAGGATCACAAGTCCAAAGCCAGCCTCAACAATTTATTGTGATTCTGTCTCAATTTTTTTTAAAAATAAAAGGCCTTGGGATTTTGTTCAGTAGTAAAATAATGCTGGGTTCTATCCCCAGTAATAAAACAAAACAAAACAAAAACAAAGAAAAACAAACAAAACTGGTAGTTAGTTTGGCAGATTGAAAGGAGGACTCTGTGTATGAAATCAACACAGTTTTTCCATATAAAAATACATAATTTGGTTCATATCCACTTATATCTATTGACATTTTACTGCTTGAAATATAAATATGTCTACAATCCTAAATTTTTTGTAATAATCTTGGTAATTTTAGATATTACAGACAGTAGCTCTAGTTTTGTCTGATCACTTTTTGACATTTGATCATATCATTACTCGGTTTATGTCATCATTATTAAAAAGCAATGTGTTCCCAAAGTATCTGAATTTCTTTATTAATCTCTGTCAAATCACATTTTCCTTGTTTATTCCAAAACAATCTCTACATTTAAAGGTTTACCATCCCTCTTTAAATAATATACAATTATGCATGGTTTGTGTGTGTATGTGTGTTTAATTTTTACATTCATTATAAGTCTTTGTGTGTGTGGTGTGTGTTTCTATGTGTGTATGTGTGTGTGTGTTACTGAGGATTGAACCTAGGGTTCAATCCAGAAATCTAGTTTAACCACTGAGCCCCATCCCCAGCCCTTTTATGTACTTTATTTAGAGAAAAGTTCTCCTAAATTGCTTAGGCTCTCACTAAGGTGCTAAGGCTGACTTTAAACTTGAAACCTCCTGCCTCTCAGCCTCCTCAGCCACTGGGATTACAGGCCTATGACACAATAAACCTTTATTTTTTAATAAACTCTTTGACATTTAAAAATCTCAGATATCCCTTCTTCAGTGTATTTAAGAAAAACATTCACTTCTGATGTCTTCCAAAGTGAATCTTAATGAATTTTAACATAATAATGTGCTGGCGCTGGCATTAGCAAGTGAGATTGATTTCAGTTCCAGCATAACAATGTCTGAAGACACACTGGCCTGCTGATGAGAAATACTGAAGTTTCCATTATTAGAGAGCTCTATATTCACCTGAATTTAGCTGAAGCCTAAAAAAAAAACAAAGTGGTTTTGGGGTTGTTTTTTTTTTAAATAATAGTCTTTAGGAATGCTAGGGAATAAAATTAGGGATAGGAATATTGAGCCAAGAAAATTAATATTTATAATTTTAAAAAAATTAATATTTATAAATTTTTGTACAAAATAATTTATTTGGGACTATACTTATACAATTTCAAAACAAGATTGGAAAAAGAACAACTCATTTTAGTTTAAGAGACAGATCTTTAAGGATAACCCCAACTTGCTCAAAAAATATCTAAAATAGGGTAGGGTTTCAAGCAGGTTAGTAGATTTATACTTAAAATGTAAACTGGTTAGTTCTAGGAGATAACTTGAATTAAAAATAATATTCCAAAGTGGCTTCTTTGTTTGTTTGTTTGTGGTACTGGGGATGGAGCCCAGGGATGCCCTACCACACTGAGCTACATCTGAAGCTCTTTTTATTTTGAAACAGGGTCTCGCTAAATTGCTCAGGTTGAAACTGAACTTGTAATCTTTCTGCATCAGCCTCCTGAGTCTCCAAAGGGCTCATAAAACTCAACAAATGGAAAGAACTCAATATAAAAATGGATAAATTAGCAAAGACATTTCAACAAAGAAAAGACACAGATGGCATATAAGCATGTGAAAAGATGCTCAAATTCACATGCCATTGGGAATTGAAAATAAAACAAAATAAGTTACCAATATACACATAGAATGGATAAAATTCAGAACAGCAAACTGAACAAATGGTGATGGGAATTAGCAGCAATAGAAGTTTTAATTCATTGTTTGTAGGGATGTAAAATTGTGCATTCACTTTTGAAGACAATTTAATAATTCCTTACAAACTTACATGTAGATGAAACATACAATCCAGAAATCTAGCTTTTATGTAGATACCTAAATGAGCTGAACACATGTCCACATAAAACATATGTGAGGATGTTATAGTAGTCTATTCATTATTTCTGAAAATTGGTTAAATCAAGATATCCTTCGATGGATAAACGGACTTTTTTTATTTTGCTATATCTGTTCAGTAGAATATTGTTCAGTGGTAAAATAAAATTATCAAGCTACACAAAACAGTGCATTGTACCAAGTGAAGGAAGACAGTATGGGAAAAAATATCTACATAATATATCATTTCAACTAAATGATATTCTGTAAAAGGATAAACCATAAAGACAGTAAGATATATTTTTTAATATTCATTTTTAGTTGTAGTTGGACACAATACCTTTATTTCATTTATTTATTTTTTATATGGTGCTGCAGATCGAACCTAGGTCCTCGCCCTTGCTAGGCTAGCATTTTACCAGAGAGCCACAACCCCAACTCAAGACAGTAAAATAATTTAATTTTCATAGTGGAGATAGGCTACTCAGAGAAATAGTCTCCTTCTTAAGGGATCTATTTCTCTAAAGGAAAAAAAAATTGTATTAAATTCATAATTTAAAAGAAGTTAACAGCATTAATTTTCCATCCCTAAAATTTGTTGATAAAATTTCTATTGATTGAAAAAAAAAGAAAAAAAAAAAAGAAAAGGCCCAGAAGCATTATAAAACAAGCAAGTGTGTGACAAGTTCAGTAATTATCCAAAAAAAAAAAAAAAATATCATGCCAACCTGGAATTTTCTTAAATGGACAGGAAGGTGCACTTTTATTCATCATAATATTAACTTAATGAATATTCATTGATTTACTTTTTCATAAGTCCTGATCAGGTGTCTTGAAGTATGCAGATGCCTTATGTATAGTCATGCTCTGATGGCATAGAGCACCTTTGCATCAAGTAGTGAGAGAGATGGGCATGAAATAGAGAACTAGGTATGGAAACAATTTAAGTGTCTACATTGCAATACACACACACACACACACACACACACACACAAATGCATTTTTATATCCCATATTTTCTTTATCTATTGACTATAAATGTATATACATATAAAGACACATGATGAAATACCAGTCAGCTTTATAAAGAAAGGAAATCTGTCACTTCCATCCACATGAATGAACCTGAATGATTTATGCTAAATGACTAAAATCAGAAAGAAATATACCACATGATCTTACTAACGTGTAATCTCAAAAAGTTGAACTTATTGAAGCAGAGAGCCAAAGAGTAGCTACCAGAAGCAGGTGAAGGAGAGTGGATAGAAAAAGTGAAGTGTATTAGTCAAAGGATTTGAAGTTTTAGCTAGAAAGAGTGAAATGAGTTTCACTGACTTATTGAATGAAATGGTGACTGTAAAAATAATAATATATATTTCAACAAAAATTAGATTTTAAATGTTCTAACCACAAAAAGTAAGTTTGGGGGGTAATGGATTTGTTAACTAGCTTAAACTAATCATTCAATAATGTAAATATATATCAAAACATGACATTGCATTCCATGAATTAGCAGTTGTCAGTTAAAATAAAACTTAAAATTTAAAAGTAGATAAAATAAAATGTCATTTATAAATTTTGATAGCATAAAAATAAGAGAATATCAGGTTTAGGAATTAAAGAGGTTTTCTATGGTCCATTTTAAACTGAGTTCCAAAGTTTATTGCTGTAGAAGGTAAGGTTGAGAATAAGAATGTGATTTCTAGGCTGAAGGAATAATGAAGACAGAAAAAAGAGAAAGGAAAAAAAAAGAGAACGAAAGAAGAAAAAAGGGAGGGAAGGAAAGAAGTATTGGGTATGCCTTGGTGTATATGGTGAGATCCATAAAGAACAACAGTACAAAGGTTGGTGAAAGAAATTAGATAATTACGATAGATAATATATAATTATCCAAAAATTAGTTGTATTTTAGATAGTTAATTGATTTCTATTAAAAATAATGTGAGAATCATGTATATTTGTTATTGCCTAAGCTTCTCTACATACTAAAATAATAGCATTACATAAAGCAAGGTCTAAAGGTCTAACATAATACCACAAAAGTCCTGATCTACAGTGAATAATAAAGTAATATAGGCTGGGTATATAGCTCAGTTGGTAGAACACTTTCCTAGCATGCATAAGTTCCTGCGTTCAATCCCTAGCACCATCAAAAAAATAAAAAAAATAAATAAAAATAAATAAATAAATATGGAAATTTTAGCCTTTCAATATTCTGTATTATGTACAGTATTCATCCCCCATTGATTTCCTAACTTCTCAAAATACTACAAGTGACTTAAAACTACAAATATAGCCTTGTGCCTGGAAAATTAAACAACAAGTTTTAAAATCTTTGAAAAAAAAGGGGAATAGTGAACTCTAAAAGGTAAGTACCTCTAAAGAATTGCTAAAATATGGCCTGTGTTAATTGTGAATAACTTTGATAGTGAAGACCAAATACAATGAGTATTTAGTTTAACATATTATAATTTCTGAACTAAATAAAGTGTGTGTTTTCTTATGCAAAGGGATATTTCTGGACTCTGAAGTCAAGGAAGAGTTTTATTCCTGGACCTTTTAATGTAGGACATTGGAAAACTAATGGACCATGTCTTCCAATATGACTTTGCAACAGATATAGAAATGTTGAAAGGTCCATCTCTTAAGCTGATTCTGCATGAAAATTGAAAGCATAATGTAACATGGTAGCTTTGTGGAAAAAAAAAAGTATTAGCTCGAATAACAGGCTTGAGGCACAGATCTAGGAGAATAAAAGTATGTAATAGATTTCTTTCCTTTCCTTTATTTTATTATTATCACTATTATTTAGTACTGGATTGAACCAGGGCATCACACATGCTGAGCAGGTATAATACCACTGAGCTATATGTCTAGCTCAATTTCTCAATTTTTGTAAAATCCCATTTTGTCTTATCATTGTGGAAACTTATCAGTCTCAGAGGTGCATTTGAAATATATAAAAATTATTTAGCAAAAAATATGTGAAAAGAAATTAACCAGATATATCACTATTTTTAATGTATTTTAAGTATTTTAATGTTCTCCTAGGCATCAAGAATGTAGGGTTATGTTTTCTTTATAGACTGCAGGTAGTCTTTGTCAAGATCTTATTTTCAGACTAGAATATATGTATATATAATATTACAAGGAATATGCAGGAAATGTACATATGATTAACAAAACTTTTCATTTATATTTTTCTTCTTTTTATTTATTCTTTTAAGTTATATGTGACAGTAGACCCTAATTGATATATTTATACAAATATGGAATGTATCTTATTCTAACTAGGACACCAGTTAGAATAAGATACATTCAGTGACTTTGATATTCAGTGTGTTCATGTATGTTTTGGATGATAAATAATACTGATTTGGAGAGTTGAATATTACATGTGGTTAAAGCCACTTGAACATTTTCATTGCTCTAAGGGGAAAAAGTCATCTCATAAGAAATATTTCTAAAGTATTAATAACAAATTTTATTTACTCAGAAAGACAATAGAAAATGTTATCAATTTATTTACATGATCATTTTTTTACTGAAACAACTTAGAATAATAAATGTAGATGTAAAAGTTTTCATCATTACATTTATATGAAGACTTCCAAATATAAGAAAAAGCAAAGCATTGAAAACCTATTTCATTTCTGAATTGGTAAACAATGGAAGGTAAAAATTAAAATAATTGAAATAATTTAGGTACTTCTTAAAAACTCTGAACAGAGCCCAGGGGAAGAGCACTTACTTAGCAGGATGAGGCCTCTGGGTATGATCTCAGCACTGGGAAAAAGGAAAAGAGAAAATTCCAGAGAAATAGAGAAATATGTCCTAAATTCTATCATTACTTCTGCTAATAACATCTCATTTGGAAAAACAACTAATCTGTATAATTTTGAGGTATTCACTTAATAGAAATTGTATCAGTATAACATCTGGCCACAATTATGATAATAGTCACATTAAAAAGCTTGTTTTTGTAAACACTTTGTTAATATGAACATAATATATAAATCATTTCCATTTACACAAATATTTTTCTGGTCGAAAAAGGAATGCATTGGTGTTTTGTGAACTGTTTACTTGGAAATCATTACAAAAGCAAAAATCTAAAAAATACTATCAAAGAGCCAGAGCAAGAAAGATAGAATAAACTATAATGGGGCAAAAGAAGATTTGGGGATTGATGGAATACACACACACACACACACACACACACACACACACACGTGTATTTTGCTGGGTATTTACTGTAAAATCTCTGTAGTTATTTGTGTATACTTTTTATTTTATTATATGTAACCACAATTTCAAACATCTTTAAAAAAAATTTAATGACTTATGAAGGGCACTTTCTCTTAAAACATTGTCATCCCCACAAGATAGGGAAAAAAAAAGAAACAAGAGAAAAACTTAGAAAATTGAAAAAAAAAGTAGAGCCCAATGTGCATGATTTTACATTTTATATAAGAATGGAACATCAGATTCTGATTAATCACTTTTCAGAAAAAAGAAAATACAGGTTTTACACTGAGAACATTATCACTTACATTCTTTCCCTTTATTTAAAACTGGTTATTAGCTTTATTCAACTGCTCAATAAAAAATATTATTTCTGAAAATACCATAATCTAAAGTTTGTATTTTGTGTTTGTGAAAGTAATAGGCATTGTCCTCATATGCAATATTTAATCTGTTGCAAACAATGACCAAAGATTTTCAATTTATTTCTAATGAATCCTTTCTGAATGTGTCTGGATCACTTTTGTTTCATTTTGTCACCATATGTTTTTGCATTTTCTTAAATTTTACCAGTTTTATGACTCTGCATAAAAACAAGTCAACATCGTTTAAGGCAAATGCTAAAAAAGCAGCAAATAAAATCCATTCTTCTGAGACTAACACTTTCTAAATTTAATATTAATGTAACTATTTTCAATTGATAAATAATAAAAAAATAACTGTTTTAAAATTTTATTTTATTGGCTCTTCCTAGTTATACATGACACTAGAATCCACTTTTGATCAAATTTTACAAGCATAGGATATATCTCATTCAAATTAGGACCCCATTCCTGTGGATGGGCACAATGGTGGCGTTCGCTTAGGTAATTTCATGTGTACATAGGAAAATTATGTTAGTTTTATTCTTCTGTCTTTCCCACGTCTATCTCCCCTCCTTTTCATTCCCTTTGTCTAGGCTACTGAAATTCTATTCTTCCCCTCCAACCTTCCTTTATTGTGACTTAGCTTTCACATATCAGAAGAAAAAAAAATGACCTTTGTTTAATTGGGACTGGGATTGGCTTATTTCACTTACATGATATTGTCCAGGTCCATCTATTTACTGGCAAATGTCATAAATTCATGCTTCTTTATGGATCAGTAATATTCCATTGTGTCTATATGCCACAATTTCTTTGTCCAATCATATGTTGTTCATAATATAGGTTGGTTCCATAGTGTAATTATTATGAATTGTGCTGCTATAATCATTGATGTGGCTGTGTCACTGTAGGAAGATGATTTTAAATCTTTTGGTGATGTGTCAAGGAGTGGGATAACTGAGTCAAATAGTCGTTCCATTTATAGCTTTTTGAGGAATCTCCATTCTGCTTTCCAGAGAGGTTGTACCAATTTGCACAAGCAATGTATGACCATTCACTTTTCTCCACATCCTTACCAATATTTGTTGTTACTTGTATTCTTGATAACTGCCAGTCTGACTGGAATGAGATAAAATCTCAGTGCAGTTTTAATTTGCATTTCTCTGATTGCTAGAGATCTTGAATTTGCTACTCATTTGTATTTCTTCTTTTGAGCAGGGTCTGTTCAGTTCCTTTGTCCATTGTTGATTGGTATTTGTTTTTTGTTTTGTTTTGTTTTGTTTTGTTTTAGTGTTAAGCTTTTTGAGTTCTTTGTATATTCCACAAATTAATGTACTATCTGAGGTTCAGGTGGCAAAGATTCTCTCCCATTCTGTAGGTTCTCTCTTCACACTCTTGATTGCTTCTTTTGGTGGGAAGAAATGTTTTGTTTTGTTTGATGCCATCCCATTTATTGATTTTTATTTTATTTCTTGTGCTTTAAGAATCTTCTTCAGGAAGTCAGTTCCTCTGCCAATATGTTGAAGTATTGGCTTACCTTTCATTCTAAACTTGGTTCTATGATTCAATATAAAATAATGAGATGATCTAACAGCAATTCTTTTCTAACTCTCTTTGTAAGTCATAAAAGTAATCTTTAAATATGATTCTACAGAGTTTTGAGAATAAAATTTAAAGGATTTTAGTATAGCTATGTTAAGTAATAAAATTGAGGGCTGCCACAGTCACAAGAAACATTTTAATATCTGCATTCCTAATACATCAGTGGTTGTGATAAGTTAAATATTATCCTTCCAGACCTTACAATATGACCTTTTTCGCAATATGGATAACAGATGCCAGAACAGAATTAAGATACATTCAGTAAGTTCCAGTGTTCTCTGGTTCGTAGAGGGGGTAATTATAATAGTTCTAAATAGCCTGTTATAAATTTAATAAAAAAAATTGAAGAAAGGAACTCCATGATCCAAACATAGAATAATGATGAGGAGATGGAATGTGATAATCTTGATTTTACCAATAGACATTATATGCATGAATTGAAGCAACACACTATACCCCATAAAAATGTATAATTATGTGTTAATCAAAAAATGTTAAATGTTTAGAAGATGGAGCTGTAACTATCCTGAATTGGTCAATGCACCACATAAATATGTGTAATCAAAAATAACAACTGATTAAAAACTAAAAGAAGGTTTTTATTGCAGTAATCAAATTAAAGTCAATTTTTTAGGGTGGCTGTAATATGAGCAAGGTCCTTATAAAAAAGGGAAATTTGGATAGCAATTGACATGTTCACAGCAAAACACTAAGAGAAAGGAGAGTGAGAGGTTAGGGGGATGCAGCTGAATACAGGAATACAAAAGATTGCCAAAATAAAGTGATGTGGAGAGTACAGAGGTAATTTTTTATATGTTTTTAAATTTGTGTATCATAATTACACATAAAAGTGGAATTAATTATTATAAATTTACATCTTCACATAATTTGGTCATTTCATTCCTCAGGCCCTCTCCTTTCTCAATCCCATTCCTTTCTTCTACTAATCTCTCTTCTATTTTTATGCAATTTATTTTTTTCTATTTTTCTCTCTAGCTTACACATTTGAGAGAAGACAAATGACCCCTGACTTTCCCATACTAGCTTATTTCATTTAGCATGATGCGACCAGCAATTATATCTATGAAAAACATCCGGGTTCCTGATAAAACTGTCTCTCTTTTGCTCTTCAACACATCTTCATTGAAAACCAGCTTCATGTTTTTCACTCAAAACATGTTTTTAAAATAATTTATCCTACCAATATATTCAAATAATATTACATCGCTTCACACATATGCAAGAGTGGTACTGCAAGATAGCATGATTTCTCCTTCCCTTTCTTTGTACAATTGCTAATGAACCTGAAGTTACTTAATCAGTGCATTCTAAGGCTTATTTATAAAATTGTAATTTGTCTTGAATTTATTCATCTGTTAAAGAAGGTGTACATGAATCTTGAATTATTCATTTCTGATAAAAATTAAACTATGTGACTTTTCCATTGAGAAAGGATACGTTTTATTTATTCATTCACAAATTCATTAGAAATATACTGGCACCTGCTCTCCAATGGAAAATGAGGAATGGTGGTGACGATATATTTACTTATTTTTTATTCCTGTTTCTAGATGTTATTCTTGAAATTCTTGCATTATTCCTTACTTTAACTTTTATTTTCCTATGTGACAAGCAAAAACACAAGAATTATATTTATTAATGGGATACCATGTAATACTCAAAACATGTACATACTGCATAATGTTTAAAGAGGTTAAACATACTTATCTAAAATATTTATCATTTCTTTGTGGTGAAAACTTTCAAAATCCCTTCTTCCAGATTTTCAAATTTAAAGTTACATTACATATTATCTATAACTAGCATACCGTGTAATAGTAACCCAGAACTGTAATTTTAATTTGCACTGATCACAATTCCCCAAACCTCCCTTCCTTTAACTCTATCCATCTTTTGATAATCACCATTCTATACCTTTTTTTTCTATGAAATCAACTATTTTAGATTCCACATAGGAGTTCATGCAGTCTTTGTCTTTCTGTCCCTGATTTATTTCACTCAAAATAATGATCTCCAGTTTAATCCTTATTCTATAAGGTACTGTTTTAATTATTTTTTAAGGAATGAAATAGTATCCCATTGTATAGGCCTACCACATTTTCTTCATCCTTTCATTATTAGATGGACATATAATTCATTTCAACTTTTTGGCTATTGTGAATAGTGCTACAATGAACTTGAAAGTCTCTTTAACATAAGATATCATTTCTTTTGGATATATACCCTATTATGGGATTGCTGGTCTTATAGAAGATCTATTTTTAAGTTTTGAGGAATTTTTGTACAGTTTTCCACAATGGTTGAACTTATTTATATTCTTACAAACAGTATACAAGGGTTCTCTTTCTCTCCATCTTAGCTAGTACTTGTGATCTTTTGTGGTGAGTATCATTACTAATGTGCTTATTGGATTCAATTTGCTAGTATTTTCTTAAAAATATTTTCATCAATTAGTGCAGCCAAAATGGAAAGCAGTATGAAGAATCCTTGGAAAACTGGGAATGGAGCCACCATTTGACACAGCTATTCCTCTCCTCGGTCTATAACCCAAAGGACTTAAAAACAGCATACTACAGGGACACAGCCACATCCATGTTTATAGCAGCACAATTCACATTAGCTAAACTGTGGAACCAACCTAGATGCCCTTCCGTAGATGCATGGATAAAGAAAATGTGGTTTATATACATAATGGTATATTATTCAGCATTAAAAGACAATAAAATCATGGTATTTGCAGGTAAATGTTTGGAGGTGGAGGATGTAATGCTAAATGAAATTAGCTAATTACAAAAAAACAAATGCCAAATAATTTCTCTGATTTAAGGATGCTGATCCATAACTAGTACAAGGGTGTGGAGGATGGGAGGATTCAATGAACTCTAGCTAAGGCAAAGGGGAAAAGGGGAGGGTGGGATGGAAGGGGGCATAGGGGTAGGAAAGATGCTGGAATATGACAGTCATCATTACCCTAAGTCCATGTATGAAGACATGAAGGAATCTACTTTGTGTACAACCTGAAATATGAAAAAATTGTGCTCTATATGTGTAATATAAACTGTAATACATTCTGTTGTCATATATATCAAATTAAATTAAAAAAAAATAAAAAAAATAAAAAAAAATGTTTGCATCTAGGTTCAAAGATATTGGAGTATAGTTCTTGTTTTAGCATTTCTTTCTTTTTTTTTTTCTGGCTTTGATATCAGAGTAACACTGCCCTCCTAGAATGTGGTAGAGTTCTTTTCTCTTTTGTTTTTTGAAAACATATATTTTTATTTTCTGTTGTAAAGAAGACCAAATTTTGCTCCTTTGTGATGTAAAATCACAGATTTTGAGTCTTGGAGACCTTTTTCTGATGGTTATATTCACCACTTTCTAATTCTGTTATTTTTGCTTAAAATTCTGAAAATATCTAAGCCTCAGTTGACTCATGTACTAACTGGCCATAAATAAAACCTCAGAGATTTATTCTATTATAAAATTATATAAACCACATTTCTGCTATGCAGTCTCATTCATTGCTTGTGTGGATGCAATAATAAGTCTGTACAAAAGATAGTTTGCTTAAAGTTGTTCAAATCTTGGGTGCAGATATATTTTAAACAGGCAATTTCCCTTGTAGGAATGTATTCCACAATTCAACAAACTTACTGATGTAGAGAGGCATTTAAAATCAAATCCTCAAATAATAGGTTGTAATTGCAAAATGTTTAAAATTGCCTGTGACCATAATGCTATGTATATAATTTAATACATGGTGCAGTAATCTTAAAAGGGATTAAATAAAAACACTCACATATAATTTTCAAAAACTCTGCTTTTTTAAAGGAAAAAAATATCTTTCAATTTTTAAAGCTAAGTATTATGCCATACATTGCTGTTGCCTGAATTAAAAGCTCATTGAGATGTTACTTTTATATTAGCACTTAGGGATTTTATATATAAATTCAGCAAAAATAAATAAGTAGCACAAAGAAAATTACTAACACACCAGAATTTTCATAGTTTTATTCCATATATGTGAAGTACAAATAAGCATAGGTTTTTTTATTTATGAAACTTTTTACCTTTTCAGTTATTATAATCATTAAAATGTTTCTTAAAAGAAACATAAAGTTTAAATGCCTAGTGCTTCATAATGTGAGGTATCTGGTCAATTTTTTTTATAAGTACTGAGAAAAAGAAAAAATAATATCTTAGAGTCAACTGGCAGCAAACATTAACCCTGTCTGAAAGTCTACTTTGTCGTGTCCATAAGAAAAAGCAGGCCAAGCAGCAACATGAATGTCAATTACACAGGCAGAAAAGGAGCCAGATGCTGTTGGCAAAACATGCTCCAGAGTGTGGCATCTGGGTCCAATAACTGCCATACAGAGCCCCATCTGTAGCTAAAGCTGTTGACTCTGCTTTGGGGGAAGAAAAATCAGAAATAAAGAAGGCAGTTAAATTCTAAACCGTGCCAGGAATAGCAGAAGGCAGGTTGCACTCAGCATTCAAATTACATCCCTAGCCCAATTTGCTTTTTAATGTCTTGAAACTGTGTAAACACTAAACTGTGTTAACTCCAGTTGTTTAGAGAGTTGAGCACATGTTAAGTAGTTTGGTAACGTAGGACACATAGATCACCTAAAGAGATTTAGTATCCTAGCTGATGATTATTTTCCTAAATTTTTTCTTATTAAAGAATACAATCATAAGATCAATGAAATTCAAGTCTCACTTGATATATTAAAATATGCCACTTTAATAAGCATTTTATGTACATAATTTTTTTGTCTTCAAATAGTATGATGTTTAAGGATCTTCTTTGCAATTTATAATATGCTTTTTTAGAATCTGCTTTCATAAAATTAAGTATAATATTCACTCTGTTCTTTACTGACACTTCTGACATCTTTGCTCCGAAATTTGTGAGAAAGCTGTAGAGAGCTCTAAAACTTAACTAAGTAAACTCTTCCTTAATTAGAATGGAGTAATTAATCTCTTTTTAATGTTCTTTATTTGCTGTACATATACATATGTAAAATGGAATGAGTTAATATTCACATAATTAGAAGGGTTCATCATTTATAATATGGCATTCTAGCTATATTCATTTATATACATATATTATATTCAAATATATATAAAATATTCATATGCATATATTAAAAAAAGATAAAGGTTAGGGAATAAGAAAATGTGTGTTGTTTAGAGTATACCATGTATGAAAAACTGAGTTAAATAATTTGTGGACAAAAAAAATTTACTTATAAATTTACTGCCATAATCCTACATTGCTATTATTAATTAAACTTTACAGAGGAGGAAAGAGGAAGTTTGAAAATGTGAACTGGCTAATGATCAACCACAACAATTTTCAGAGATAGAAAAAAATTTATATTCAAAATTTATTATTCTATGACTCACCTGCTCTCTCTTCTTCCTGTCTTTCTCTTATCTTTCTTTGTCTATCCCAATATGAGAAATATAAGTGTAGAATCACTTCTGTAACAGCAGAAGAACTTCTGAAAAATATTCCTTTCCACAGAAGAATCCAGAACACTGGCAAACATAGTCAAAATATGCTTTTTCCATATTCTGGATATGAAACTAAAGGTTTGCAACAATCTTCGTGTTTATTTAAGAAAAATGAGTGAATCACGTAAGTAAAATCACCTTTGTAATGGTTTCCTTTGCATTAGTCCCATCTTCCTCTTTTCATCTCTGCAATGAACTTAAAAGCCAACATTATAATTAGGGCAGTTGTGAAACCAGCATCCTTGAATAGATACTGGAAGAGAGAGTATAGGCATTGCACTCACCAAAAGACCCTTCCCAGGGAATTTGGTCTCTAAAGAACTCCATTCCCTGGAATTGATTTAATATGATCTAATACAAAACTCCCTGTGTTCAAAAAAGCTCCATTTCTAGAAATGTGTTAAAATAATCAGTGGCAATTGTTTAATATTGCACATCCTTGCAATAATGATTCCAACTGAGGGTAACTAGAGGCCAACTTTTACACTTATAAAATCTAGGGGGAGAGATGTATTTATTGTTCTTTGAAAGCTAAATATCCTTGGAAAGTAGAAAACATCACAGCATGAAAGGCAATGCACAAGTCAGGAAAGATATGAATAGGCCCTAATCTTTGATCTCTGACCAAACTTGAGATTTTGTGCAGGCAAAAAATGTAGAGTTTTTTCAGGCATGGTGACCAGCATGCTTGTAATCCTAGAGGCTCAAGAGGCTGAGACAGGAGGATTATAAGTTTAAAGCCAGCCTCAGCAACTGCAAGGAGCTAAGAAACTCAGTGAGACCCTGTCTCTAAATGAAATACAAAATAGGGCTGGGGATGTGGTTCCGTGGTTAAGTGCCCCTGAGTTCAATACCCAGTCATCCCCACAAAAAAAAAAAAAAAAAAAAAAAAAAATGTAGAATTTTAAACTGACAGAATGTTGAAGGCCTGCATCAACACACACACACACACACAAACACACTCTGACACAAAGTCCCTAAGTCTGAAAGACTTATTAGTTCAAAGAATTTAAGAAAATCTCTGCCAAATCGTGTATCTTAGCTTATCACTAAATTTGGCAAGGAGAGACTTTGATAACCTCACATGACTGTCAAATATTATAGCAAAACACTAAAATAAAAAAAAAGAGAAAAAAAGTAGAAATAACATACTAAGGCAATAACAATTGGGAAGGAGCAGAATATGATTTGATTTTCCACATTAAGTTATTTAAAATTTCAAGTTTTCATTAAAAATTAAGTGGCATACAAAGAAAAATATGGCTTATATACAGAAATAAAAACTCAATAAAATTATCCATGAGGAAACCTGGATATTTGATTATTGTGACAAATATACTGATATAATAAATATGCCAAATATAGAATCATATAAATAATTAATCAAAGAATGAAGTTGATATTTTTAAAGTTAATATTAATAATGGTAGCAGTTATAACAAATAGAAATTAGAGCCAAAAAGTACAAAAACTGAAATAAAGAAGCTTTCTAGATGGACATAACAGATTTAATTTGGTAGAAAAAAATGTCAACTTGAAGATAAGTCTGTTAATGTTATTGTTCCTGAGGATCAGAAAGAAAAGAAAAAACCTTTTTAAAAAAGAAAGTATAACCTGAATTTCAAATATCTGTGAGATGCTATCACAATATATACATTGACATTTATGTATGAGAATCATAATGGAGAAGAAACATAAATCATTTGAAGAAATAATATAAAAAAATTCCAAATTTTCGAAAAATATCAATATACACACCCATGATGGTCACAAAGTTCAAGTAGAATAAATTCAATGAGCTCAAATTTTAATGATATGGTAGTCAAACTAAGATCAAGACATAGAGACTCTTTTATGGGCAGCAAAGGTGATTCATTATATATTGAATTAAAATGAACTTTTCTACATTAGCCTCTGAAATACATTTTCCTACTGTTGTAGGAATTCATCTTTAATGATAAATAAGGCAAAATAGGCCTCCATATATAATGAGCTACAACCTAGCTTGATGTGCATGCTGATTATAAACTGAGTATACTCTTCAATCACAGTAGATTATCCCTCAGCCAATCCCATGCTCCAAACTGTCAAATTATGCCTCTATAATGTAAATAACAGACTACCAATCAGGTAATCTCTGGATGTCATTTTTGGTCTTTCTGGTTATAAAAGTAGCTCATCACATTGGAAGGGAGAGGTGATTCAGAACCTTTGTGGTCTTGAATGCTGTGCAGTTCTAGAATCTTTTTCTTGCTCAAATAAGCTTTATTAAGTGTAACTGCTTCGATTTTTTCCCCTTGTAGCAATACAAGTATTCTTAGTAAGATTAACCATTAATTTATCAAGAGAAATATGTAGATCAGAGGCAGTAGGATGACATATTTGAAGTGTTAAAAGAGAAAGGCTTTCAATAAAAAATTCTGTATCCCATAATGATAATTTTTAAGCAAAAGCAGAAAATAATATATTCCCAGATTAAAAAGAATGAGAATTTTTCATTAACATGCCCACCTTGTAAGAAACACTAAAGGAAGTACTTTAGGAGAAAATGAAAAGCCAGTATAGAGTCTGATTTAGAAAACAATAAATTTATAATATGCAAATCAAATGTATTAGTGATCAAAGGAAGAAAAATTTTCCACAAGATGAGGCAAAAACAAAATGGTTTTACCAGTAAATTTTGCCAAATGTTTGAAAACTAATACCAATTCTCTGCAACTCTTACCTCTTTCAAAAGAGGAGAAAACAATACCAAACACATTTCCTCTGGATAATGTTTGTCTGATACCAAAACCAAAGACTTCATACAAACACAAAAGAAAAAAGGAAGGAAAAAAGAAAACTACAGACTTCTATCCCTTACAAATATATTTCTGACATTTTACAACCTAATTATAGTAAATGGAATTTTGCAACATGTGAAAAGCTTAGTACACCATAACTAACTAGGATGTATACTGAAAATGAAAGATTGGTTCAAAATTGGAAAGTCACCAAATTCAATCTTCCACATTAAAAGAGGACAAAGTGCATATATCCATAGTAGTAGTAAAAGCATTTGACAATATTCAAGTTCTTTTCATGAAAAAAAAATCAACAAACAAGAAATAGGAAGGAACTTCTAGAATCTGGTAGAGTGGATCAATGATAAATATCTTATGTTCCACACCCTTTTTGTGATCCTCCAGATTGAAATTAGGGTCTTGCTCATAATGGGTAAGCTAATGTTATAATGGTGAAAGATTTCATAATATTTTTCTACACTTAGGAACGAGACAAGGATATTTATACTTGTCATTCTATTCAATATTATAATGAAATTTGTTTGGGTAATTAGGCATGAAACATAATTTATCAATATTGGGAAGATGCAAGCAAAACAGTCTCTACTATAAGATACAGAAAATCCTAGAAAATGCACCAAAATTGTTGGAAATTACAAATCAGTTCCTTGAGCTTGCCAAATCCGTATAAAAAAATTAATGCTATTTCTATATAGTCAGCAAAGAACAATCTGAAAAGGATGTTAAAAGAATGATTCAATTTATAATATCATCAAAAACATCAAATTCTTAATAAATTTTAAAAATAGTTAATTTAAATTAAAATCTACAAATTATGAATTATTGTACATTAAATTCTAGAAAATATGAATGAAATATATTAAATGATTCATAACGAAGTTGAAAGACATTCTGTGAATATATATTGAAGACATTATTATAAACATGCCAATCCTTTCCAAAATGATCTCCATATTCAATGCAAGCTCTATCAAAATCCTACCTATTTTCAGAAAATGAAAAATTGATAATAAAATTCACATGAAAAATCAAAATTTCCACCATTGCCCCAAATTTTTAAAATAGAAAAAAATATATTTGATACATACTTCGGATTTCAAACTTACTTAGATCTATGATAAGAAAGTATGGTATAAGGATAAGAAGAGACAGTGCAATAGAATAGATTTGGAATTCCAGATATAAACCCTCATTTTTTGATTGATTCTGAGTTAAAGGTAACAAGACAAATGAATATGAAAGGAATAGTCTTCTCTTATGGTTTGGATGAGGCAACCCTGAAAGTTCATGTAAGAGACAATGCAGGAATATTCAGAGCTGAAATGGCTAGATCACGAGTAGTGTAACCCACTCAATGGATTAGTCCATTAGCTGGATTACTAATTTGGCAGACTATTCTACTAAGTGGTAACTAGGCATGTAAGCCATGGCTTGGGGAGGTCAGTCACTGGGGATGGCCTTGGGAGTTATATTTTATTCCTAGCTCCTCACTCGTTTTTTCTGCTTCATAGTTGCCATGAACTGAGAAGCTTTCTTCTGTCATGCATTTCCACTTTTATGTTCTACATCAGCAAAAGCCCAGAGCAATTGATTAACTGATCATGGATTGAAATTTTGAAATTGTGAATCCTAATAAACTTTTCTTCCTCTAAGCTGTTGTTTTCAGGTATTTTGGTCACAGCAACAAAAAGCTTTTTATTTTTCTGCATGCTGAAATTCTCAAGAGTCTGAATATCAGCATTCAGAAAAATAATATTAGACCCTTACCTTACACTTCACACAAAAATTAGCTAATTAAAAATGGATTATCCTTAAATATAAGAGTTTCAAGTATAAAATTTCTTGAAGAAAATAGAGTATTAGTAATCCTTATAACTTTAGATTAGGGAACAGTTTCCTAAAGATGACACTGAAAGCAAAAGTGACATAAGAAAACATATCAATTAGTCTTTATCAAAATTAATACTGTTTTTGCATTAAAGGACAAAATTACAAAAAAGACAACTGACAGAATTAAAGAAACTATTTACAAATAATATCTGATGATGTAATTGTATACAAAGTATATAAAAAAAAGTTCTTACAACTCAAAATAAAAAAAAAGATAACTGAATTTTCAAGTTAAGGGTCTAAAGATTCACATAGTCAGAAAGCACATTTTAAGATGATAACCCTCATTAGTCTTTAAGAAAATGCAAAAGAAAACAACATGAGATACCCCTTCACAGCAACTGGAACTGTTAAGATAAAACCATATAAGGAATGGCCAGATGTGGAGGATTTAGAACTCTAATGCATTGCTGGAGAAACTGTAAAGTAGTATATTTACTTCAGAAGATAGTTTGGATGTTTTACCATAGCATTGTCAAGTGTTACAGCAATTCCACTTCTGGATATATACTCAAAGAATTGAAGATACATTTCCATACACATATGTGCACATAAATGTTTATGGCATATTCATTAGAGTCAAAACAAGGAACAATTTATATGTCCATGACGTGAAGAACAAACAATGTGGAATCACCATACAATGAAATATTTGGCCATTAAAAAGAGAATGAACTATAAACATTTGGTTTAACATAAAAATTCAAAATATTATGGTAAGTAAAATATACCAGTCACAAAAGATTTATCATTCTGTTAAAATGAAATTTCAAAAATTGATGAATTCACAGAGACAGAAAGTTTATCAGTGGTTTCAAGGCCTTGGGATAATGGGGAGGTACTGCATAGATTCTTCTGGAGTGAAAACATTCTAAAATTAGATGGTGGTAATAGTTGAAATGTTTCATGAATATACTAAAATACGTTGCATAGTACACTTCAAAAATGTCAAATGTGATATGTAAATTATTTCTCAAAGGTATAAAAATATAAATTAGCGAGGGAATTCATAAATAAGAAGATGTCATATATAACATACATAGTATATAAATTGATAGCACATCTAGTGAATGCTGTTTTCTTCCTGCATCCTGGTAAAGCTAATATGAGTATAACATTAATAATAATACATGATCTTTAAAATCACAAATAGAATCACAATCAGAAAGATTACTTGACCCTAGACTTATTATTATGCCCTACCCCAAATGCAAGTTAATATCTTAGATATAAACCAGCAATCTCTCAAAAATCTCAAGAATGATAAAATGACTATGACACTTTATGCTAATTTAAGTGACAAAGTCTTCTGACACATTTATAAATTTAAGTCATTAGGAGTTCACAATTAGTGGTGTCAGAGTCATCTAGAAAGACTGATTATGCCTCATGAATATTAAAATAAAGCACATTTTAATTAAGCCCTATTTTGTTGCTTGTCTTCTTTACAATTCTTAATACCTCTGTATTAAGAGCAATATTTTTATTTAAATAAAAGCACTTCCACATTAGATAATAAATGAATATTTGTGTGTTCTCATTTTGTTTGATGCACGTTTTTAGAAAAATCTATTTTTGAACAAATAAGTGGACTAAGATAAGTGTTGAATTCTTCATACATACACACACCCATTTATTACTCCAGTTTGAATTGTGTGGGGTCCACTTATATGTGAATAATTTTTATGAGAGTTGTAGCAATTTGAAAAACCTTGCAGATAAACCATATAGACTGGAAATATCAAAAAATTAAACAAATGTAGGTATGTAATGAATGGAAAAAACTGTGTATAGAAGCATATTTTGTAATATACTACCATCTTTATGCACAAATTTACTAAAAAAGTTAAAGTTTATCAAATTTTAAGCACATACAGCACAACATGGCACCATTCATAATAAAGAAATAAAAACAAAAAGATGCAGTATTAAATCATACTGCATAAAATGAACTGTTCTGAATATTTTAGTACTGTAATAATTTAATCCTTACTTCCTGTTGCTAGTTGGTGAGCTCCAGTGTTGGGAACTGCCACTTAAAACACTGTGTGATAATAATCATCTTGGTATGAGTAGTTTGTCTCTCAAGTAAATTGAGTATCACAGTTTAAAAGTGATCTTTCACCATTCTTGGATATTTTTTGCAATATAATACATACAACATACAATATCTGTTATCTGTTTTTACTAATGGGACTTCTAATCTATAGCAGGCTCTAGGTTAAGTTTTGGGAAAATCAAAAATTAAAGACTAATTTTTGATTATACAAATGTTGGCAACCCTATTCTCTGTATGATTCATAGGATAGGTAGGCAGATAGATAGATAGATAGATAGATAGATAGATAGATAGATAGATAGATAGATAGATATAGATAGATAAGATAGATAGATAGATAATTTCACATATATTTTGAGACTGTATTATTTTGGGAGTGAAAACATCTCCTGATACCCAGGATATCAGGGAGCTGGTAAACTACTATAAACTAGGTTCACAGGGGGATCTTGGTATTCTTCTGTTGAACATTTCAACAGACATATCACAAAACATCAGACAAGGCCACTCTATGACCCCAATGGATCATAACAGAAAGTAGACTAGATCATAATCATATCTGCATAGCGATCACATCATACACATCATTCAAATGTAAAATTACAACCAGAATATTCCTCCATTGTAGCTAGCATGAGAAATTCCCCCTCTTTAAGAAAACTAGGCTTTTATCCCCTCTTGTCTTCTCTCCTTCCAGGTAAATTTTGTGAACTCAGACATAATAGAATTTTGCTCAATTTCTAACAAGCTCCTATTGAGAATGAAGTCTCACTTCTTAAACCCTTCCCCCAAAGTATATAACAGGCTCAAACTTATAATTCTTTCTAGCACCTGTGTCTAAGATTGCCATGGGTCAAGAGGGGTGTGCCTTTTCCCTCATTGCAGTGCATTACATATCTGACTTCCCCCTCCACAGGTTTGCTCCTGCATGTGTTTGGTGACTGTCTACATCACCAATGCCCTGACACATGATCTTTGGGAATTAAAGAACTATAGGCTAAAAAGTACATATCGGCATCTCGATGAAGGAAATACTGTAAAAATGTAAATATATTAGGAATTATAATTCATAGAATTACTTAAGAAAAACAAATATAGATAAATGTGACATCTTTTTTTGTTGTCCATCAAAAACTGGTTATTTCTCCAAATACTAGACAAAGAGGCTACTATTATCAATTTGCAGTGATATATCATTTTTAGTAATTGATTAGGTCACAAAATTAGCTCTGGATTTTTATATTTTTCTATATTTTAAATTAATATCATCTATCAGCATTGTGGGTCTCCATGTTACCCAAATTATTCATTTATTTATTATTATCTTCAAAATTTCAATCCAACTATCATAAGTTATGTAAGAATTTTGTTCTAATAAAGTAAATTGCCTACTGTTGACATTCTTAGTCTTATATTCTACTTTAATCACTAAAATTGAGGGACAAATTTTGAAAATCTTTAAATAATTAATATAATCCAGAATTTTGAACTGTAATCATAGGGCAAAAGGAAGTGTATGAGTTATTTCCCAGGACATGTCGTAATTGTTTTGATTAATCCCTAGAAAATAATCATTTGAGTATATTTATATTTAATTATAATATTATTTTCTGTTATATCTATTATTTTTTTTGCCTCCATGACTAGAAGTAACGCATTCTGATTATAATACTTGTGATCTTGCATACACTTGAGAGATCTGATATTTACTGAATGAATCAAGAAGTACAAGTTAAATAACAATGCAATCTGTTTGTTTGTCAATTGTTAGTATTGAATAATATTCAACTATAGAACACAATGATCATTTATGTTGTAAAACTTGTCACTAATTTTACTAAAATAATACAGACTCCTGATGATATCTGGGTAACAGACTGAATATTTTAATTCAATTGACCCATTCCTTCCTTGTCATATTGTGTGAATGGTCCACAACAGCACTGAGATGAAAAAACACACTTTGAAGACATAAATGCATCTGTTACACGCCCACATCTGCAAATTGCCTTTCCAAGCTAAATCTGTTTATTCCTTTGCTGATTTGACATCTGGACTTTGGTATTTGCAAATTTCAAGCTAATGTGACACTGTCACGTCAAGAAATGACTCTTCATCTTTGGATGGTTATTTTAATTAAATGGAAAAGTGAAAATAGTATATGGATGCATCCCAAGGACATTGAGCAGTCCAAGTAATTTCATGAAGAAAACTAAAAATATATTACTCACCGATAGCTTTTGTAAAGGTCAGTACAGGTGGAATTGTTCTTGCAAGGATTCTTTTTGCACTCATTGGTTTCTTGTTCACAAAAAGTTCCTTCCCAATCAGACAGGCATGCATGGCAGCTCTAAGAGAGTATGAAAATTATAAAACTGTTAAGTTATTTATTGTTATTATACCTATCATCCACTAATCCCTCTTAGCTATTCTGATGTCTCTGGCAATTTGTAATCTTGTTTTCAGTTTTAATAAAACATCTATTCTCCGCCCAAATGAGTTTTACTCCAATGGAAATTTATGTGAACCACATTGCTTTATATATAATTCAAAAAATATTGTAGTTTGTCAATACAATCTATACAACATTAACATTTTGTACATCATGACCACAATATATAACTAAAATCTTGCTAAAATTTTTAAAAAGTAGTATATTAATAAAGTGATTGTTACTAACATGAACAAAACTAAAGAACTATTTTTGCAGCTTAGCAACTAGATCACAAGTTAAAAAAATAAAAGTACAAAAAGTGAGCCTTCTGAATATATTTATAATATTACTGACAAGTAACATAAATTTCAGTAATAATAGTAAATTAAACTGTAAAATTTTGCATGACATTTCACACAAAGAGTTCATGTAAGACAATATTATTCACATTACAAAGGTCTTGTTTTTCTGTGTTAGGTAAACAAACAAAAACCTCAAATTACTGAAGAGCAATAGTTAGTTACTAAATAAAAATACTTTGAAGAATATGTCTTTGTGATAAATTAGAATTGAGGCATTTATGTTTAGAGAGTCTAAAGAAAGTATTATGAAAAATGCCAAAATCAATGATAGTTGTTATCTACATCTTCAGTTTTCAGTAGAAGTAGAAACTAGATTTAAATGGTTAGAGAGCATTGAAAATGGCTAGTACTGATATATGCTCTAAATAAAAAATACATATATATATATATATATATATACACATACATATATGTTGGATTTTGAAAATCCACTGTGAATAAAACTAATGGCAAGTATGACATTTACAACCTTTTTACTTACCTGTAAAAATAGCAATAGTTAGGATAAACATTTTGAAACAAAAATATTATTAAACTTAATTTTACCTGCTTTTTAAATTTCTTTTAATGTAATATCTAGAAAAGCTGAATTACACACTTGCATTTATATTGCAAGGAGCAATGCTAGATGACATCAACCCAGTCTCTCCATTTGTGAATAAAGTCTATTCAGTTACAAACAGGTATATGAGGAGCATGAGTTCCAAGAGATTTGAGAATGAGACTCAGTTTAATACATCTCAGTGTCTTGTAAATTTCCAGCATACATGCTTAAGTTATGTTGGTTGAATAAACAAAAAAAAAATAAGCAAACATAATGTAAAGACTACAGTTAGTACTCAGATTTCAAATGGAGTCTATTACTTTTATTCATTATAGACAACAAATTTATTTTAAACTTAGTGAAACATCATATTATCAGAAGAACAAGAAAAATGCATGCTTTATGTATGGTACACCTAAATTATGATAATTCAAATATGTAAGTTTCATTTGGTGCCCTGGTTTGGCTTACTGGGGCCAAATGGTTTTCAATGCTATATAAGCAGCTGAAAAGCTGGGATATGAGAGACACACTACTGTCAATATTGGGCTTCATTCCTGCAAAGTGTATTAATTATCCACTCAAGGTGTATTAATTTCCACTCAAAGTGGAAAATCAAAACATGATTTGCTGGGGTTTTGCATCAATTTCTCATGTTTTGTGCTCCACACATTGCTCTTATTCCCTGAGTAAGGTACCTCAGATTTCATGAGTTGTTTTTGCCTTACTTTTGGTAAATGCTAAAAGAGCACATATGCAAATGTTGAATGCAATGATAAAATTTTATCATCCTGCTATTTGTAGTGGACACTCTTCTTCAACGTAAAAAAAAAATGCTGACTCTGAAACTGGGGAAAACTGCCTCATTCAGCAGTGGAGACCAGAACAGAATAGACTGGGCAGAACAGGAATAAATTCTGATGGGCAAGTCATGTCTCTTTAGTTCTAATCTGAAATTTCACTTTTTAGTAGGTATGAATCACTTCTTCAAAGACAAAAGCACAAAAAAAAAATTACTCGTTTTAATTTTACTGTATCTGTAATACAGAGAATCAAAAAACAGTTATATTTCTTTCTCATTAAATATGTTTATTTCATAAAAGCTAATAATTTTGGCATTTTGGATTTAATAATTAATAGAAAATTATCACAATTTCAGGGTATACATATCATTGAAATATTAGATATTATAGCAGTGATCTGTAAATATGATGGAATCTGTACAAAGTGGAAACACGAAAGAATAAAGAAAATTTATTTTTAGATATTTTAAAACATTAAATATATAAATGTTGATGGAAACAAGAAAGAGTATAAAATAGAAACAACCCAGAGTTCAACTATGTCTACTCATCAGTACCCTACTTGTGTTAGAAGCATATTTTAAATTTTGACATTCTTTTTAAAAGTGGTTTTTCATGAAGCATTAAAAAGTTAGTTTCAGCAATATTGAATAATGACTCAAGGTAAAATACTATTTTTAAACCAGACTGTGAATTTATAAAATAATGATAATATTTTTGAGCCACTTTTGGTAGAGGAGGGAAACGTATTTAAAACATATTTATCAAAAAGAATAAAGGTTTGCACAATTTGGAAAATTAGATCCTCATGATTTTTATCTTCTTTTACAGAGTAGTCATTATGCTTACTGAAAAATGCATACAAAGCACTTTCTCCAAATTGAAAATATGCAGATAAGAAGGAGACAATAAAGACAAAGACAATAAAAGATGACCTGGGTCCAATATATTGAATTCCATAGCCAGTGAGACAAAAGAGACAAAGCCCTCAATTTAATGGTAATAATTCAATGAACTCTATTGTAATTTAGTTTTTCAGATCCACAAATATGTAAATGTCTATTACTGGGAACAAGTATCACAAAGTAAGAAGTGTAGCACAATTATGAATATGAATTTTGAAGTTAAAGGGTGTTTAAGTTGTGAAAACCATCTTTTTGCTGCTCATTATCTATTGTTATAAGTTTTCTATTGCTACATAAAAAATAACAATTCTATAATCCTCCAGAAAATTTATATATATATATATATATATATATATATATATATAAAGTGCTAATGGCATCTACTTCATAGGCTGATATTAAGTGGCATGAAATGACGTCAATATACCATTTTACAGTTTCCCTGTTCAAGTGTGCAAATTTCAGATAACTTAAATCCTCTGTTTAGGGTTTACCAGGCTGAAATCAAGGTATTGACTGGGACTATGATCTCATCTAGGATTGGGAGTTGTTCAAAATCAGTGTAGTAGCAGCAGCTTTTATTTCATTCTTCCTGTAGGACTTAAGTATCTATTTTTCTTGTTAGGTGTCAAACAAGGATGTCTCTCAGCATTCAGAAGCCGTTCTGAGGCATTTAACTTATCCCTTCATGGCATGATCACACTCCTTCATGGTCAACAGAAAAGCTGCTTCAAGCCCCTTCCAAGTCCCATCAAACTAGGTCAGCACAACATAGGATACTCTCCTGTTTGGCTAAAACAAGGGCAACTGGTTGGAGTCCTTAGTTACACTTACAAAATAATTTTCCATATAGTTAACATATTCATAGGAGGAATGTCATATTCATAGTTTTCACCCACACTCAGGGCATGAGTAGCAGGAGGCCTTAGTCCTGAGGACCATCTTATAATTTTGCCCACCAAATCTACTAACCTTAAATTCTCTAAGAAAAATTACAAAAGAGGGATAAAGTAGACAGATATGAGAAAAAGTAAATTGGGAAAATTCATTCAGGAAGAAATAGAAAATCATGCTAAACCATGGAATATATCATAATGCACCAAAGTAGGAAGATTGGTTGTTGAATCACAGGACTCAAAGAAAAATATTTCCAAATCTTTATGCCATATAGGTACAAAGAACAGAAAAACAGGGAAACTGCTGACCTTATTTTTTTTTACACTAATAATGTCTATCTATTAAAATCTGGCAAACATGTAAGAAAAAATGCAAAGACAGACAATTTCACTCATGATTAAGAAAATAAAGTGAATATATATTATGTTCATTTTATTTTGTATATATTCATTATATATGTATATATATATATATTCATTTCATGATATCTAAAAGTTTCAATTTATATAATGCATGGGTAAAAGTTTTTGTAGAAATATAAGTATGTATCAATACAAAAACATCTATAAAGAAAAGCAAAAAATAGTTTGATTATTTCAGATGCAAAAAATCATAAAATTCAATACATATTGATGAAAACTCTCAGCACATGAGAATTTAATGTCTATATATTAATCAAAAGTGATCTGCAAAATTATCATGCAAGCCAGAACTATGCTAGACATCATTTTTCCAAATATAACTAGACAAATTTAATAAAATAATATAGAACCATTTTTAATTATTTTATTTAAAAAATTCATTGGTGCATATTAATTATATAGAATAATGGATTTCATTTGTAATAGTTGTACATGTATATAACATAATTTGATTGATTTCACTCCCCAAAAACCTCCCCTTAATCTTCCCTTCTTAATCCCTCTAATCCCTTTTCTCTACTGTAATGGTTCTCCCTCCTACTTTCATGACAACTTTTCTTCTAGTTTCTACACACAAGAGAAAATATATACTATACAATTATACATACTATACTTGTCTTTTTGTATCTGGCTTATTTCATTTAACATTATGTTTTCCAATTCCTTTAATTTTCATGCAAATAACTTTTTATTTTATTATTCATAATATTTATGGCTGAATATAACTCCATTATGGGCTGGGCGAGGTGGCCCACACCTATAATCCCAGTGGCTCTGGAGGTGAAGGCATGAGGATCACAAGTTCAAGCCAGCCTTAGCAATTTAAAGAGGCGCTAAGCAACTCAGTGAGATCCTGTCTCTAATAATATATAAAATAGGGTAGGGGTTGGCTCAGTGGTCAAGTGCCCCTGAGTTCAATCCCTGGCACCCCTCCCCCACAAAAAACCTTCATTATGTATGTGTGTATGTGCATATATGTATCACATTTTCTTCCAGCATTCAACTGTTGATGGATACTTAGACTGCTTCCATAACTTATAATTGTGAATTGTGCTGCTATAAGCATGGATTTGTGTGTATCTCTGAAGTGTGCTGTCTTTAATTCTTTTGGATAAATACTGAGGAATGGTTACCAGGATCACATGGTAGTTCTGTTTTTAGTTTTTTTGAGAAATTTTCATAATTATATCCATAGTGGCTGTACCAATTTACATTCCCAAAAGTGGCATATAAGAGTTCCTTTATTTCCACATTCTCACCAGCATTAGCTGTTGTTAGTGTTCTTGATGGTTGCCACTCTTACTACAAAGATGGAATCTCAATATAGGATTGATTTTCATTTTCCCAATGACTAAAGATTTTGAAGATTTTTTTGTACAGATTTTGGCTACTTATATTTCTTTTTTTAAAAGTTGGTACATTTAGTCCATTAGTAAATTCATTAAATAAATTATGGTGTTTGGGTGTTGATTTCTTTGAGTTATTTATATGTTCTGACTATTAATTGTCCATCACAATGGTAGTTGTCATTTTTTCCCAATCTGTAGGCTCTCTCTTTACACTATTATCTGTTTCCTTTGTTTTTCAGAAGCTTTTAAACTTGATGCCATGTATCAATTCTTACTATAATTCCCTAGGCTATATGAGTCCTATTCAGGAAGCCAATCTTTGTTGGCTTGTGTCCAATATGTTGAATTGTGTCCTGTATGTTTTCCTATAGCAGTTGCAAAGTTTCTGGTCTTACATATAGGTCTTTGATACATTTTGATTTGATCATTGTACAGGGTGAGAAATAGAGATTTAATTTCATCATTCTACACACATATATGTAGAGAGCAATCCCTGGGCTGTGTATGGACGGTGTTGCACATTGTATCCTAGTGAATAAGATAATTGGTGTCTGGGAACTTTCAATGGATATTTCCTCTGGTTGACTGCCCAGACCCCCAGAGAAGGGGTGATCTTCTGTAGCCCTATAGCCTCTTTGAGATGGATGTGACCTGCCAACCTGCTGACTGCAAGACTTCAGAAGCAAAACTCCACCTTTGAAACCTTACCCCTGCCTTTGATATACTCCCTTAAATAAACCACAGGAGCATTTTTCTAATTGTTTATCTCCAGTTTCTGTATGGGCTGGACTTATTAGGAGCTCCCCTTTTAAAACTATCTCTTCTGACTTTGTCTTTTGTTCTTTACTAATAATTCTAGACTTTAATTTCTCACATGGCTTACATTCTCCTTGGCTGCAAGAAGAATGCCCAAATGAGGTGCTGCTGCCTCCCCAAACATATATCCAGCTTTTTTTTCCCCACAAATTATCAAAGAGGCAGCCTTTTGTGTGTGTGTGTGTGTGTGTGTGTGTGCTTTTGGCACTTTTGTCAAATACTTGATGAATATAGCTGTGTGTTTTTCTCAGTATATCTTCTATTCTATTCTACTTGTCTATATGTATGTTTTTATGCCAGTATCATTCAGTTTTCTGTTACAATATATCCATGGTGTAATTTGAAATTGGGTATTTTGATGCCTCCAGCATTGGTCATTTAGCTAAGGATTGCTCTGGCTATTATAGGTCTATTGTTCCTCCATATAAATTTCTAGTATAGTTACAATTGTAACATTTAATTTCTAGTTCTGTGAAGAATACCTTTGGTATTTTGATGGGAATTACATTGAATCTTGACTACTTTTAGTAACATGGCCATTTGGTAACATTAGCCATTATGCCTATCCATGCATAAGGAAGGTCTTTCCATTTGCTGATGTCTCTTTCTATTTCTCTTTGTCAGCATTCTTTAATTATCCTTGTATAGGTCCTAGATATTTTTAAAAACATTCTGAATGGAATTATTTTTCTGATTTCTTTCTTAGTGGATTAATTATTGCTATATATTATAAAAAAATGATTCATTTTTATTTGTTGATCCTGTATCCTGCAACCTTGCTAAATTAATAGCTTTAGATGTCTTTTGGTGGAGACCTCCTCTATGTAGAATCATATCATATATAAATAGTAATTTGACTTCTTTTCTTTACTTCTTTCTGTTGCCTAATTGCTTGGGCTAAAATTACAAGAACTATATTGAATTGGAGTGATTCCAGTGGACATCTTTGTCTTGTTTCTGATTTCAGAGTAAATTCTTTTAATTTTTTCTATTCAGTATGTTTTTGGCTTTGGGTTTGTCATATAATAGTCTTATAATGTTGAGGTAAATTTCTTCTATCCATATTTTCCTTAGAGTTTTTATCAGGAAGAGGTATTATATTTTGTTTAGGACTTTTTCTTCATCTGTTAAGATGATTACATCTATCATCTATCATCTATAAAGAAGAATTAAGTACAAAACTCATGTAATCATCTTAACAGATGAAGAAAAAGTCCTAAACAAGGACATAGTTAGGTCTTGTTTTTAAATGTGATTTATGCCTTTTAATTACCGAATTAAGAAATTTACAGTCAGTGTTATCATAGAGAGGTTTATATTCTTGTCATTTTGTTTTATTTTGAGTGTTTGATGCTTTACTAATTTTCAGTTACTTATTTAATCTTCCAATGAGATTTTTCTTTCCCTTGCAGTATTGGATTTTTATCTTTTTTTGCTGTGCATATGATAGCTTTCAATGTCTTCTGAAATGCTTCTTTAGGTAATAAATACCTTCCAAGGCAAATGTCTTTTTATTTTTTTATCTTGGAAGGTATTTATTACTCCTTTGATTCTGAAGACTAGCTTTACTGAATATAGTAACATAGGTATGGAGTTGTTTTCCTTTGGGGCTTGAAATACATTTTCCAAAACTTCCTGGTCTTTGGAGATTTTGCTAATAAACCTGCTATTATTTTGATGAGTTTGCCTTTTTTATCATCTTTCATTTCTTTCTGTAGCTTTTAAAATTTTTTCTTGTTCCCATTTTTTTTTCATTTTAATTATGTCATGGAGAGGTTCTTTATCTTCTTGTTCATTGGTGGTTCTATATCCCTCCATTATCTAAATGCCTATCTCATTCCCCAGGTCTGGGAAAATTTCTGCCATTATTGAACTGAATAGATAATCAATGTCATTAGTTTATATCTTTACTACTTTCTCATGTTCTATGTGTCTTAAATTAAGCATTTTCATGTTGGCCTGGAATTCTTAAATATTCTTTCCACAGGTTTTTTTTTTTTTTTTTTTTTTTTTTTGGTGTTGTTGCTTGTTTTCTTTTTTTGTTGCTTAAGCAACAAAAAAGAATCTAGTTCATATAACTTGTTTTAAAGCCCTGAAATTCTTTCTTCTGCTTGATCTAGTCTATTGGTGATATTTTTAACTGGACTTTTTTAATTTAAGATTTTTTTTTATTAACAAGATTTCAGACTGGTTCTTTTTCAGAATCTCTATTTACTAAATTTTCCATTCATATCCTATATTGTCTTTCTTAATTCATTCAGTTATTTTTATCTTCTTTTAATTCATTGGCATTTAACATTTTTAAAATTCATTCTTTAGAATTTCATCCACTTTAGTATCTATGTACTCAATTATGAGGGTATTACGAACTTTTGAAAAAAATGTTGACTTTTTCTCATGTTTCCTGTGATTTTATACAGGGATTTGTGCATCTGTTTGGGGATTTTTCTCCCACCATTGTGTAAAGGTATTTTAGTGAGTAGTTATCTCTTTTCAATATTCCCTGGTCTGGGGGTGTATTTCATAAAAGCACCCCCTCAGTATGATCTAGTTCTTGATTCAGCCATGATTAATATTTTGAAAGGAAAGTATAATCACAATTTCCAGTGGTAATTTAAGAGAAAACCATATATCATAATAATTAAAGATGTATTAAATATACATATGTATCCATAACTCTGCTAACCAAAAAGAAAAGAGGTAATACAAAGTAGGCTGGAAAACTAGGCAGTACTGTTGGTATACTTATATTAAAATACATAAAGAGAAAAAATTGGAGTAGGGGAGAGAGATAGGAGAAATAGGGGGAGGAAGAAGGGAAGGGACTATAAAGAGGAAAGAAAAAAGATATCAAGAAAAATCCACTTAATTGAAAAATACATAAAATTTCATTGAAATATGTAAAAACGACTAATGAGAGACAAGAGAACAACAAAACAATTTATAAAAGAAGTAAAAGAAATAACAAATCCATAAACAAAGGACTGATACTTTTCCTTCTTGATATAATTAAAAAAGAAACTTCTTTCCAGGGCTTCAGTTTTAGAATCAATGTGATTCTACAACCTGTACAATCAGAAAAATGAGAAATTATACCCCATTTGATTCAAATGTATGAATTGTCAAGATCATTGTACTGTCATGTGTAGCTAATTAAAAAAAATAAAAAAATTAAATTAAAAAAAGAAGTTTATGGGACACAGTTAAATTTCAGTTTGTCCCTTCTCATTTCCAACTTAAATAAGCCAATTGTTTTAGGGGAGTTTGTATGCTCTCCTGTGCCTCCATTGCCCACCATGGAGTACTGAGTGAACATTGTCTGCTTTAGAGCTAAATTCACCCTCAGTATGTGTTCCTTTGTACCTACACAGTGGCATGGTTATTTTATGAGACACCAGTCATGCATCTCACCCATGTAGCCTGCAGATTGACCCAGACCTAATTGAGCCCTATTCCAGAGAAGAGCTTGAAGTCTGTCTATTGGGGAGTATGTGTTGCTAGTGTCCAAGTCACAGGAGTGAATTCTCTAAAAAACCTCTGAGCATTGAGGAGGTGGCCAGCTCACAGAGTCTGCGTTGGGACATGGTGTTTGGGACAGCATGTTTTTTTCACTTTTATACTTAGACCCATACACATCCAGCCTATTTTGTTCCTCCTCACAAAGCTTAGAATGACAATTTTGAAAGAAAATGTACTCTTCTTTCTTTTGCTTTGTTCACCTGCAGAACTTTCTCAAGGTCCCCAAACATTACTATGCAGCTGGAAGTCTATCTATGGTATTTAAACTCCAGGAGCCTTAGATAATGCTCTGGATCACTACAGTCTGCCATATTTCTTCTTCCTGCAATTGTTGAATTCTTAAAACTTCAAAGGAAGACCATACCATCTAAATTTTAGAAAGAAAGATTCCAAATTCAGGTGAAAGCACACTGAACTCTTCTATTTATGCCAGGATATTTGCCAACTTGAATTGTAATAAATGGAATCTACACAGAAAGAAGTTGTTGACAAAAAAAATCTCTTCTAATGGAAAGAAAATAGTAGCATTCAGCCTGACCAAGAATATGGGTACATGAAGAGAAGAATAGGGAAGTGAGTACAGAAGTTAACCTGCAATATTCTTTATTTATCTTTAAGAGGCATTGGTTCCCTTCTAACCTTGCATTTATAGTGTCAAACTCCACAAAAGCAAAGCTTCAAAATCTAATGGTTCTAAAGAGACAGACATTGGTATTTAGGGCTTACAAAAAAACATGGAATTGTCCCATTAAACACACTTGGCTGTTAGTTGAGACCCACAGAGTTAGAAGTAAAGACAAACCAATAAAAATCTCCAACCAGATCACGCCAAACCCCCCTTAACTAGAATGAGTTTATCTATTTATAATCTATGTGCATGCCAGGAAAATAAATCCTCTTTGGAGGGTGCTAGCAGAAGATAAACTTTTCAATGTCCAAAAAAAAAAAAAATGTGTGGTATTAAAAAGTGAAGAGGAATACTGATGACCAACAACCAAGAGATTAATAGACAGTACAAACCTTCTTCTCATATTTTGAGGTTATTAGAGAATTTAAAATAAATAGATTATTAAACATAATAAAATAGAAAACAAAAAAATGCTGAAACATGGAAGCAACAACAATTCAGAATTTGAAAATTATAGTAACCTGAAATTATACTACTTAATCTATTATTATTGTTGCTGATGCTGTTATTATTTTTTGGTACTAGGGATTGAACGTTGAAGTGCTTTATCACTGAACTACGTCCTTAATCCTTTTTATTTAGTTTTTATTTTGAGGCAGGGTCTTACTAAGTTGCAGAGGGGCTCAAACCTGTATTCTTTCTGCCTCAGCTTCCTTAGTGGCTAGGATTACAGGTGTGTGCCCCTACACTATCTATTGTATTATTTTAAAAAGAGAAACATTAAGACAGGATTAGTTAGATGGTTAAAAATAAATATCCAGATTGAAATATATAAATAAAAAGTAAAAAGAAGTCAGAAAATCAATTAAAAGAGAAGAACAATTAATTAAGAGGTAATATAAGTTTATTTGGAGTACCAAAAAGAATAGAGATTTGATAGATAAACCAAATTATGTTAAGTTCATGTACAAATATGCCTCAGTGATACTCACTTTTCTGTATAATTATTATGCACCAATATATATATTTTTTAATTTCATGAAGAACAGCTAAGAAAAAGAAAAATCATTGCCTAAGAATTTTCCAAAGGTGACTAAAAGAGAACAACCACAGAATTAGACAGTATTCCATTCCAACGTTAGATATATAAAAAATAACTTAATTTGATTAAAACTACTGAAAATGACAGACAGAAAAATAAACCATAGTGCAACCAAGAAAGAAAGACACCTTCAAGGAGATATGAAAATTTACAAATTATTCTTTTTTTTTTTTTTTTAAAGAGAGAGTGAGAGAGGAGAGAGAAAGAGAGAGAAATTTTTTTTTTTTAATATTTATTTTTTAGTTCTCGGCGGACACAACATCTTTGTTTGTATGTGGTGCTGAGGATCGAACCCGGGCCGCACGCATGCCAGGCAAGCGCGCTACCGCTTGAGCCACATCCCCAGCCCACAAATTATTCTTAAATAGTGTAAGCAAGTACCCACGGTGCCAGCTTAATAAAGTAGTGATAGAATGTAACTGCAGACTTAGAAGTCTCTCCCCTTAATATCCTTCAATTATGAATGAACTATAAACACAATTTATAAAAACAAAACCTGAGAAATTAGTATTGTGAAACATTGCTGGAACTTGGTGACAGTCTAGACTTAAAATGAATTATTAGTTACATATTATCAAGCATGCTAGTAAATTTTAAGAACTAAGGACAAAATGTACATGTCTGATGAAAGTGTGAGGATTAGAGCACTAAGTATAGAGCTTAGTATGCCATCTGACTTCTAGAAAGACAGTCCATTTTTACTACAGTATTCCTGTACTGTACTTGTACTGTATCTGTCAAGCTGAACTACTTCTCAGACTCTGTGATTCCTGCTTCCCTGATTTTCTTCCAACTGGTCTGTCTTTGCATATTGCCACCAACCTCTTCCACCACTCCCCAGTTTTATCCATCTATGAAGTCCAAAACAAAATCTTGCTCATTTCCTCAAGTGTACATTCCCATAATTACTGTTTTATCTTTTATATTTTTTATTTGTATACACATTAACCTGTTTTCTGCTTAGAACTTACTGTTCTTTAAAAATTATCTTGCCTATTTTATTCTCTTCTGATTTATGAGTCATGTTCTTCTTGGTTCACTATCAATATCTGTCTAAAAGAATGGATGCTACGGCTTGCAACTTTTACAATGATATCAATTAGTAATGATTTAGTCATTGAGAACACTTTGCTTATAATTCCTAGATATTTAGTAATTTCATTACACTGTGAAAAATATTTTTCAAATTTATAAATAGTTTTTCATTACAATCAAACAAGTCAGTTCTGTAAATGAAGATTTAAAATCCCAATGAATGAAAAATTGAATATTTCATTTCAAAATTGAATATTTCATTTCAAAAATCATTTACATACTAGATTCATGATATTTGATTTAGTCTCAGCCACATTCAACTTACTGAAATGATTTTTTTTTTTTTTTTTTGGTGTGGGGGATACCCAGGATTGAACTCAGGGGCATTTGATCACTGAGCCACATCCAAGCCCTATTTTGTATTTCGTTTAGAGACAGAGTATCACCGCAATGCTCAACGCCTCACTTTTGCTGAGGCTGGATTTGATATTGCAATCCTCCTGTCTCAGCCTCCGGAACCACTGGGTTTATAGGTGTGTACCACCATGCCCGGATAAACGGTGTTTGTAAACTTACAATTATGTTCCTAAAAATTTAGATAAATTCTTTAAAAAATGAAATAAATTTTCTTTTTCTTTTTTTTAAAGAGAGAGAGAAAATTATTTTAATATTTATTTTTTAGTTTTCGGCGGACACAACATCTTTGTTTGTATGTGGTGCTGAGGATGGAACCCAGGCTGTACGTATGCCAGGTGAGCACGCTACCCTTGAGCCACATCCCCAGGCCTGAAATAAATTTTCTAATTGTGATTTTTCTGATTCATTGTTCATATTATTCCAGATAGGACAGAGATTTACTTTTTTCTTTAATAAAAGAAAATTTTGAATTAAAATACATAGTGAATTCAATACTGTAAGAATAAATGGCTCTATTGACGTGCTGTCTGTTTTCTTTAAAAGTTATTGTAAGTATTCATTTTAATCTATAAATACTTATAGACTTGGTCACAGACACAACAATTTTCAATGCTGAATAATGCTACCCAGGGTTAAATATAAATATAGTAATTTTTTTGTAAAGGCAAATAAACAAAACTATGTTAATACAATTTCATTCAACCAAAGAAAATGATTTATCTTGGTACTTTAAATCTAAAGTGAAATAATATGTATTATTCTGACAGAAAGTTAATGGAATATTTAAAAACAATTTCTGTAAAAAGCTGTAAATGCCGAATTTGATTGAACACATTTTGAATAAAACAGTGAAAATACATGTTACAGAGAATAATACTTTTGAGACAAAACTGTTTTAGAGAAATACAATTTCTTTAACTTTGTAAAATGTAACATAAATGTGAAAAGTACAAAAAGCAAAATGGCAAATATGGATATTTTGTAGTATAAATCAAGCAATGTTGGTTTGTAAAAACATTTTCTAAAGTAAGTTTAAACCAGTGAGGAACGTAGTCATTGTTTTTACATGGTTATATTTTTATTAGTAATAAAAGAGCAAATATTTAGGACCTAATATTCTGAATGAGGAAACTAGCACCAACTGCAAATTTTCACTAGCTTGATTTACTATGTTCTAGTTAATTTACTAATAAAATTCATATTATATTGGTCAGAAAACTCCAGCTCATTGTCTCCAATGTTATTTTAGACCTGTAGTTTCAATTAGTAACCATTTCTTATAATTCAGTTCTCTTGTGACATGGACTTACCTTCCTAAACATCATATAATCTTTTTAAAAGGGTTCTCAACTTTTGGCAGTGGTTTTAAAAAACAAAAGGAAATATATTTAACCTAGAATAAAGGGTCTTAGAGTAGTAGTCTCAGATAAAACTAAAAATAAGGCATCTGTCATTGATGTGTGCTGTCCAAACACGTTTTTTAAAAATATCTTGAATACTATTTGACATATTAACTCAATTTGACAATTGACTTTGTCTATTACCTAAAGCTTTATGCCCAGGACACATAAAATACTTAAGAATAAAGGGCTGGGGTTTTGGCTCAGCGTTAAAGCACTTGCTTAGCATGTGTGAAGTGCTAGGTTCGATCCTCAGCACCACATAAAAATAAATAAATAAAATAAAGGTATTGTATCCAACTACAAATAAGAAAAAAATTTTAAAAATACAGAAAACATGAACTTTTGAGAGACCATCAAAGCATAAAGATGCCAAAATGTGAGTGCAATTTGCAATCAATAGTCTAGATGCTCGGGTTCTTTACTGTGTTAATCTGAAAGCCAACTGACAATGATAATACAAGCACACCATGGACTAAAAGCCATATATATTTTTTTCCATCAGGCATTTTTCAAAATGCTTTGCAGAAAGCTAACCTATAGGTTCTTTTCTTATATTCAGTTACTTAACACATTAGTAAGCATAATTTTAGATCATTTATTGTTCAAAGGTATCTTAAATGTTTTATCATTTAGTTCAGTGGTTTTAAAATTTTGTTAATTTTAAGAAAAAAAAACACTTTATAAAAACACCTGTTCCTAGGGTACAAAAAAAAAACATAAATCAGTGTAATACAGAGCTGTAAATAAATAAAGCAGTATAATGCAGAGCTGCTCTGACTGAAATGGGAAAAGGAGCCCAGAGCCAGATCAGCTTATCTACTGCACCACCCTGATGACACCTTTATCTGCTTCCCCGTAAGACCCAATGTAAGACCCAATGCACAGATTAAGAACCACAGATGTATCCATTTTATTTTATACTGAAGACTTGGAAATTAATTGTTCAAACTACTACAACTAGTTGATGGCAAAAGTGAATTAAAATTCAAGTCTCTGATTTTCTCTTTAGTAATCTGCAACTTTAAAATGAATTTAAAATATCTGGTATGTATTTTCTGAAAACTTTGTTAACATGATCTTCTGATAGTTTATTTAGTTGTCCCTTGGTATCTGTGAGGAACTGATTTCCAGATCCCCACTGTATACTAACATTTGTAGAGCTCCACTTATATAAAGCAGCATAGTATTTGCATATAACCTATGCACATTCTCCCATATACTTCATATCATTTCTAAATTAACTATTACATTGTAAATGCTATGTAAATAGTTGCTATGCTATTTTTTTGAGGGGGCAGTAATGATAAGAAAAAAATATCTCACATGTCCAGTATGGATGCAACCGTCATAGGTCATTAGAAATTGTGGGAGGTAACTGCAGGATATTTCCACACTTGACTTCATTTATGTGGAGTTAGGGTAGCACTTGCATAATGGGCAATTTAAGTTTTAGCTTTTGGAACTTTCTGGAATGTTTTATTTCCAAATGTTTTTGGCCCAGAGAGCCAACTACACATTTGGTAATCCTTTTAAAATGTGAATCTCATATTCATGTATATCAGTAGATCACAAAGTTGTTAGACGATAGAGTTGACAACAATTTGATGTCACAACAGTAGGACTCACCAGTAGGCATTATCCTCACCCTCAAAGTAGAGATGACCATGGAGAAAGTCCTAATACTAACCTGAATTTATATAAATGTGTGATTTAAAATGAGATATGAGGAGTAAACAGAAATATACTGACAATAAATATTATTTTCAGGATAGATATTGAGGACATCCTTACTGAGATTGATAAGGTTGAAACAATAAAAATCATGGCTTTGATGGACACATGTAGTCATGAGATATTTGCAGCCCCAGGGTATAGATATATTAATGTGTTTGTAAGTTTTTACAAAACTCATTTCTGGCATAGTGGCCCCCCCAAAAATGAGCATCTATGAAAGGAGAAAAGTAAGATGTGCTTTTTCACAGGAATAATGGAACCATTATCAACTAATATAATTCTGACTTCTTGTTTTTACATAATTTTCATAATAGCATACTTAATCAGTTGATAAAGTCAAATAAAACAATACATATAAGATAATGTGCAGATTTTAGACTGTATTTCAACCTGTTCTGACTATTTTATGTCCTGTGATTCTTTAGGTTCCTGATAATAATTTATATTTATTAGGATTTGTTTAATTCTCTAAGATTTCTAAGTTTCAATAGAGAATACTTATGTGCAAGTATATATATATGTGTGTGTGCACCAATAATATATATTATATATAAATTATGTAATTAGATAACTTGTTACATATTGTTACAGAGACATTTAGCATATATGTGTATAGTATGAATTATACTTTTATATTCTATATATAATAACATATCAAACTAATTCTCTCTGAATCTAAAGGTTACTATTACAGAGAGTAAAAGAAAAATCCTCAGCAAATACCATATAGATTTAACATTGCAGTGCTTCTTCATATTTTTCTTTTTTAAAATATAATTATTTCCTAGCAATCTGAAGAGGAATTTGGAGCACATCACAGTTGGAAAAGCATTCACTAGAGAGAAAGTAATCTAGAGCAGGAGGTGTAACTCAATGGTAGAATGTGTGCCTAGCATGCAGGAGGCCCTGGTTTCATATTCTAAACACTGCCAAAAATATTTTTTAAATAAAATGAGAAAAGGATGTAAATTGGCTTTATCACCCACAATCTTAATAATTATTGAATGCTTTGCATATTTGTTGGTTATAATTCTTTGATATTAGGACTCTTTTGTTTTATGATTAACATCATAATTTTATAAAGCTACCTTTATAGCAGCAATTAGTAATGAACGAACAGGTGATATAAGAGCCCAGCTGAGGGAAACCTAGGAGGTAGAAACAGGCAGGGAGTAGAACTGCTAAAAAAATGTTTAGAAAAGAGTGTGAGTTACCACCTAAATATCCTTTCCATCATCTTCACGTTGAGGTGCCATGATCTTCCAATAATTGAAATAAGAAAATTTATTATTCTCAAAGTTCAGTAATTCACTACAACTTGACCTACAAGGTTGTTTGTCATTTTAAAATTTAATGTTATTGACTTAATCACTGCTTTTTTCTTTTCTTAGGATAATCAGACAACAGAGATATAGATAATTCTTCCTTCTATATCTTCTTTATTCTTATTTATTTTTTAAGGAATGAAACCCCTGCTGTGCTTGCCTCCCTTGTAAATATTTGCTACACATGCTATACCACTTATGTTATTGACTTAATGCGAACAGAGATATGAATGAAACACCTAGGGTGGGTGTCAGTGTATTTAAAACTGGTCCAGAATACAAATAGGTGGAAGCTATGGATCATCCCATCTAACTGCTCATAACTGATCTTAATTTTAAATCCATAAATTTGTAATTAGTATTTTTTCTAATCTGTTTAATTCTAAAGATAACATATTTTATTGCTTTATTTTATGATTCCTACATGAGCCAGGTGTTAACAGGGACAATCTGTCTATTGTGCTAAGCATTCCCACAAGCTGTCTAAAGCATTCACAGTGATTTGTTAATTCCTGATTAACAAAATTATGTTCTGAAATTACAGATGGGAACAAAATAAGTGCTTTAAAACTTATGGTTTTTCTTAGGAGAGCCACTGAAAAATTTTGGCTTTGTTTCCATTCCCTTAAAACAAATTATGAGGAAAATGTGTCTTTAGAAACATGGGAGAAATTATATGTCACACAATTAATATTTATACCATAAGAGATATTAGTCAGCATCCTCTAATTAAATAAAATCAGTGGTAATTGTCATTGTCATTGACTGGAAGCAGAGCTTCTAATGGCTAAATTTAATTCATTATTTAAGGTTTATAAATAGTTTTACAAATATTTTCTCTTAATCCTACTACACTAAATAATCATAATAAGAGGGTATTTCTAAGTAAATGAAGTAAGAGTAGTGTATGATTATGTGGTATCTGTAGTTATTTTATAATTATATATTGTAAAGTCATTTCCTTATAAATTAAGCTATAAGTTTTATCAATTATCTAAAAATTTCAGAACAAGAATGGCTTTGGAAGGATTTTTCACAGTATTTTCTTTTTTTTTTTTTAAACAGTCACAGTACTTTCTGAAATTGTTATCAATGATTATTTTACTGATGTTGATCCCAGTAACCTAATACAGATCTTCCTATACCTTTCTCTTTCACAATACATTCCAATATATTTAAATGTTTGCCCTTTGATCTTTTTTATCGGTTCTTTTTAGTTATGCATGACAATAGCATTCCTTGTGATATTATTATAAATTCAAGGAATATAATTTGCTCTAATTCAGTCCTCAGTACTTCCCTTTTCCCTCCTCTCCTCCCTTCCTGTTTCCCCCCTCTACCCATCATTCTGAGATATATATATATATATATTTATTAGTGCCCTGTGGATATATATACAGGTGAGTTTCACTGAGGTATATTAATATATACACATAGGAAAGTTAGGTCAGATTTACTCCACTGTTCTTCCCTTATCCTTTCTCCCCCTCTCAATTCCCCTCCCCTACTCCATTGATCTTTTTCTAATTTTGATGAAATTCCTCCCTGCCTACCCCTTGACTTTTTCCCCTCCTCTCCCCTTCCCTTCCCCTCTCCTCTCATCTTCTTTCCTTCTTTCTATCTTTCTCCTCATTTTGGACTAGCTTCCTCAAATCAGAAAAAAACATTATACCTTTGACTTTCAGGGTCTAGCTTTTTTTTTCCCTACTTTCAGGACAGACAAGTTTTGATTCTCAATTTCAATCTAAAAACCTGAACCTGTCCCCAACACCCCCCCCCTTTTTAAATGGCTTCATTAGTTTTAATTTAATTTTCATTTTGTTCTAATTAGTTATATATGACAGTAGAATACATTTTAACACATTTTACACAAATGGAGAACAACTTCTCCTTCCTCTGGCTGAACATGGTGCAGTTTTACTTGTAGTGTAATCATACCTGTATATCACAAAATAAATCCATGCCTTCTTCCATTTGACATTTTTCAACTATTGATTTTAGATATAGTCCTTTAAATGAAAGTGTCCCAAAGAAATATTTTGGTGTTTGCCAATGATGCTTTATGAATTTGTGTTAAAAATGGTCAATTATTCTAAGAAATTTGGGTATAAGTAAATGAAATCTTGTTATGATGTGATTTAAGTAAACAGGAATAATACTCGAGCAATCAATTACCTCCTTAATATTCACAATTTATAAATAGAGTCATGTATCATATGACAGTCTTCAGTGTAATACATGTATGATATGCCAAATTTAATCTACTATACTTCAAGTCATGAAAAATTATGCATATGCAATTATTTATAAAAAGCAACTCTGTTACTGGTTTATGTATATTCTATAGTATATTTTCTACAATTCATTTAGAATGTTATCCTTCCACTTACAAAAATGTTAACTTTAAAATCGCCCTAAGTCCTTCAGGAGGAATTCCTGAAGAAAGTTGTCTCATGGGAGATGACAGATCCATGTGTCATCATTACCCTGAAGACCTATTGGACAGAACATGGAGATAAGACACAGAAACTGGTGATATTGTCCTGGTTGTAGGCCCAGGTTTATGTGTGTGCTTGTGTTTTAGTTTCTAACAACAACAACAATAACAACAAAAATAAAAGGTAAAAAGAGATTCAAATAACAAAAACCTTACAGAATAAGGATATAAGGAAAACATAGTTGTGTACAGATGTATGATGTATTTGTCTTTTAAGCCAAGTGTTACTGTTAAAGAGTCAAAAAGTTTAAAAAGTTACAAACTTTATCAAGTAAGAACAAGGGTTAAGGTATAGTTCAATAGTATAGCACTTGCCTATTTTATACAGATGAATCACTTTTTTATCCTTTATACTGCATTTTTATTGTAGTTTTTCTGCATTTGGACACACAAATCTTACCATTTTGTTACTGTTGCCTCAACTATTCAGTATAGTAATATGTTCTTCATGTTTGTAAGGAGTAATAGGATATACCATACAGCCTGGGTATATAGTAACCAATGCCATCTAGGTTTATGTAAATATGTTTTATGATGCATGCACAATACTAAAATTGCTTAATGATGCATTCTCAGAATGTATTCCCATCATTGAGTAACACATGACTCTGTGTGTTTTTGTATAAATTCATATCTGTATTTGTATCGCTGTTTAAAAATGCTCAACAGCCATTCTGTTCACTTTTCGGACACATCTGCAAGCTGGAATTGGTAGGTATTACAAAAAATGAATGCCTTTTCAGTATAGTGGTGTAAGTACAAAAGGAATTCATAAGACATTTTTATGTATTCTATTCATTTCATTAAAGTATTTGTCACATCATTTGTTACATCATTAACTCTCTCCCAATTCTCAATTTACTGATATGCATTTACTATGAGCTTGAGTTGGTATCCACCATCTGATTCATGCCAATAAGTTAATGGGCAATTTATCTTTTATATGTAAAACTGGGCGAAGAACTGGTGTATTGGGAAGATATGTTTTTGAAGGAATCTTTTCTGCACTGATATGCTAATAATTAATTGTAGTTCATGTATTGTTGCTATTATTTTCTCATTCCATGAGGATTGTAAAACTCATCAAACCATAGTTTCTAGTCTTTAGTAAAGTCATCAAAAGCATAAACACAATGTAGCTTTCATTTCTCCTATCAAGTTTTCAACTAAGAAATTATAATTGTGATATTCTGTTTTTTGGTGTTATTTCCTGTAATCTCCTTTCCCCTTACTTTTCAAATTTACTCAACCCACTTTATTAATATGTATTAATTTGTTTCTTTGATTGCTAATACTTAGTTCTCTTGTTTCTTTTCCCAGTTTAACTGCCAGCTAAATATTGATTGCCTAAATGGGATACCTATACTTAGTGGTATATGGGATAATTTGAGAAATCCCAGATAATTTTATTTTAAAGTTTATTTCTTCATAAGTAACCTAAATTGTATTAGAAAAATAGGATAAATGCATTTTGAATATATTAATTAAGGACAAATTTATTTTAGTAAAAACTTAGTTAATTTATTTGGTATTATAATTTGTATCAGGAAGACAAGCTAAAATTTGTGGGATCTTGGCCCTCCGATTATCACTACTTCTTCGCTTTCTATTACTATGCCATGGCTATTTGAAGAATGTTTCTTATGTAGTTTAAAATATTCACAATTGTGTGATGAAAGGAATGCGTATCACAGTGTGTGTATGTGTGTGTGTGTGTATGTGTGTGTTTAATTCTGAGTCCACTTTACAGACAATGGTGTTTGGGGGCAGAATATTTTTTTTTTCCTCTACACTAGGAAAGCTAGTGTACAAATGAATACATTTCAAAGATGATTACTACATGTAATCCAGTTACCTTTATGTCTAACTACCAAATGCTTTTTTAATTCACTCGATGTTAAGCAAAAAAATGGAATTGATTAGTGAAAGGATCAATCAACTGAAATGGCTAAATATTTTAGAGCCGTCCTTTGATCATGTGTGACCCCAGTGTAGTGAGCCTTTGGCCATAGGGTTGATACTTAAATACTTCTCCCTTTGTTCAGGAAGTTCTCATTCCTGTGATTCTGAAAGCTGTTAACTGAGTCCGGTGGCTGGAATTTGGTCAGCATTGCCTCATGTGACACTTTCCAGCAAGTTATTCTGAGACTGCCAAAGAAAAAAAAACAGCAACAGAATTGACATAACATATGTTGGCATAATAGCATAGATGGCCTGCAGCTTGTTTTAGTCATAATCTGATAGTAAAGTAGTCGGGGAAGAAGGCGATTCACATGTATTTCCATTTCTAGCTATGGATACCTACGAATTCAAAGATAATGATTTCTGTGATCAGATTTCAGTTTCACTTTCCATATCTTTAAGTTCTATTCTTGTTAATTTTTCAGATCATGCACATTTTCTTTTATTGCACTATGTCATTGAATGTTCATGATTTATAGTAAACACATAAAATATCACTAGGAACAAAATATTACCTTATACCATGCATTTTATCTGATCATAATGGAATGAAACTGGAAATCAATGATAAAAGAAGGAAGGAAAAATCCTACATCACATGGAAAATGAACAATATGTTACTGAATGATCAATGGGTTACAGAAGACATAAAGGAGGAAATCAAAAAATTCTTAGAGATAAATGAAAATACAGACACAACATATCGGAATCTATGGGATACAATGAAAGCAGTTTTAAGAGGGAAATTCATCGCCTGGAGGTCATTCCTCAAAAAAAGAAAAAAACCAACAAATAAATGAGCTCACACTTCATCTCAAAGCCCTAGAAAAGGAAGAGCAAAACAACAGCAAATGTAGCAGAAGGCAAGAAATAATTAAAATCAGAGCGGAAATCAATGAAATTGAAACAAAAGAAACTATTGAAAAAATTAACAAAACTAAAAGTTGTTTCTTTGAAAAAATAAATAAGATCGACAGACCTTTAGCCATGCTAACAAAGAGAAGAAGAGAGAGAACTCAAGTTACTAACATACGGGATGAAAAAGGCAATATCACAACAGATGCTACAGAAATACAGAAGACAATTAGAAATTATTTTGAAAACCTATATTCCATTACAATAGAAGATAGTGAAGACATCAATAAATTTCTTAAGTCATATGATTTGCCCAGACTGAGTCAGGAGGATACACACAATTTGAACAGACCAACATCAATGGATGAAATTGAAGAAGCCATCAAAAGACTACCAACCAAGAAAAGCCCAGGACCGGATGGGTATACAGCGGAGTTTTACAAAACCTTTAAAGAAGAATTAATACCAATACTTTTCAAGTTATTTCAGGAAATAGAAAAAGAGGGAGCTCTTCCAAATTCATTCTATGAGGCCAACATCACCCTGATTCCAAAACCAGACAAAGACACCTCAAAGAAAGAAAATTACAGGCCACTATATCTAATGAACCTAGATGCAAAAATCCCCAATAAAATTCTGGCAAATCAAATACAAAAAACACATCAAAAAAATTGTGCACAATGATCAACTAGGATTCATCCCTGGGATGCAAGGATGGTTCAATATAAGGAAATCAATAAATGTTATTCACCACATCAATAGACTTAAAGATAAGAACCATATGATCACCTCGATAGATGCAGAGAAAGCATTTGACAAAGTACAGCATCCCTTTATTTTCAAAACATTAGAAAAACTAGGGACAACAGGAACTTACCTTGACATTGTAAAAGCTATCTATGCTAAGCCTCAGGCTAGCATCATTCTGAATGGAGAAGAGTTGAAGGCATTCCCTCTAAAATCTGGAACAAGACAGGGATGCCCTCTCTCACCACTTCTATTTAATTTAGTCCTTGAAATACTAGCCAGAGCAATTAGACAGACAAAAGAAATTAAAGGCATAAAAATAGGAAAAGAAGAACTTAAATTATCACTATTTGCAGACGACATGATTCTCTACCTAGAAGACCCAAAAGGGTCTACAAAGAAACTACTAGAACTAATAAATGAATTCAGCAAAGTGGTAGGATATAAAATCAACACGCATAAATCAAAGGCATTTCTGTATATCAGCAACAAAACGTCTGAAACGGAAATAAGGAAAAACACTCCATTCACAATATCCTCAAAAAAAATAAAACACTTGGGAATCAACCTAACAAAAGAGGTGAAAGATTTATACAATGAAAACTACATAACCCTAAAGAGAGAAGTAGAAGAAGATCTTAGAAGACGGAAAAATATACCCTGTTCATGGATAGGCAGAACTAACATTATCAAAATGGCGATATTACCAAAAGTTCTCTATAGGTTTAATGCAATACCAATCAAAATCCCAACGGCATTTCTTGTAGAAATAGATAAAGCAATCATGAAATTCATATGGAAAAATAAAAGACCCAGAATAGCAAAAGCAATTCTAAGCAGAAAGTGTGAATCAGGCAGTATAGCGATACCAGATTTCAAACTATATTACAGAGCAATAGTGACAAAAACAGCATGGTACTGGTACAAAAACAGGCAGGTGGACCAATGGTATAGAATAGAGGACACAGAGACTAATCCACAAAGTTACAACTATCTTATATTTGATAAAGGGGCTAAAAGCATGCAATGGAGGAAGGATAGCATCTTCAACAAATGGTGTTGGGAAAACTGGAAATCCATATGCAACAAAATGAAACTGAATCCCTTTCTCTCGCCATGCACAAAAGTTAACTCAAAATGGATCAAGGAGCTTGATATCAAATCAGAGACTCTGCGTCTGATAGAAGAAAAAGTTGGCTCCGATCTACATATTGTGGGGTCGGGCTCCAAATTCCTTAATAGGACACCCATAGCACAAGAGTTAATAACAAGAATCAACAAATGGGACTTACTTAAACTAAAAAGTTTTTTCTCAGCAAGAGAAACAATAAGAGAGGTAAATAGGGAGCCTACATCATGGGAACAAATTTTTACTCCTCACACTTCAGATTGAGCCCTAATATCCAGAGTATACAAAGAACTCAAAAAATTAGACAATAAGATAACAAATAACCCAATCAACAAATGGGCCAAGGACCTGAACAGACACTTCTCAGAGGAGGATATACAATCAATAAACATGAAAAAATGCTCTCCATCTCTAGCAGTCAGAGAAATGCAAATCAAAACCACCCTAAGATACCATCTCACTCCAGTAAGATTGGCAGCCACTATGAAGTCAAACAACAACGAGTGCTGGTGAGGATGTGGAGAAAAGGGTACACTTGTACATTGTTGGTGGGACTGAAAATTGGTGCGGCCAATTTGGAAAGCAGTATGGAGATTCCTGGGAAAGCTGGGAATGGAACCACCATTTGACCCTGCTATTGCCCTTCTCGGACTATTTCCTGAAGACCTTAAAAGAGCTACAGGGATACTGCCACATTGATGGTCATAGCAGCACAATTCACAATAGCTAGACTGTGGAACCAACCCAGATGCCCTGCAATAGATGAATGGATAAAAAAAAAATGTGCATTTGTACACCATGGAATATTACGCAGCACTAAAAAATGACAAAATCATGGAATTTGCAGGGAAATGGATGGCACTAGAGCAGATTATGCTTAGTGAAGCTAGCCAATCCCTAAAAAACAAATACCAAATGTATTCTTTGAAATAATGAGAGCAACTATGAAGAGAGCAGGGAGGAAGAGCAGGAAGAAAAGATTAACATTAAACAGAGACATGAGATGGGGGGAAAGGGAGAGAAAAGGGAAATTGCATGGAAATGAAGGGAGACCCTCATTGCTATACAAAATTACATATAAGAGGTTGTGAGGGGAATGGGAAAATAAACAAGGAGAGAAATGAATTACAGTAGATGGGGTAGAGAGAGAAGATGTGAGGGAAGGGGAGGGGGGATAGTAGGGGATAGGAAAGGTAGCAGAATACAATTACTAATAGGGCATTATGTAAAATTGTGGATGTGTAACCGACATGATTCTGCAATCTGCATTTGGGGTAAAATTGGGAGTTCATAACCCACTTCAATCTAATGTATGAAATATGATATGTCAAGAGCTTTGTAATGTTGTGAACAACCAATAAAAAAAATTACCTTAGAAAACCAAAACATGTTTCTCAAAAGCTCTTATGTATAATTATAACATATGCTATAATATGCCCCTTTTTATTAGATAAGTTATGAAGAACACACTGCTTACCTTTAGGACAAAGGGATCAATATTTTCTGTGAAAAGTTGAGGAAGTAAAATGTTTATTAACTATATTTTACAAAGCATTACACATAGTAAGTTCTAAATGAATGATTTGTTTTATCATCACTACTATGACAGATTAATAAATGCAGACTTTTCAAGCAATTTGAATATAGTACATATCTCATTTGGGGTTTAAACTAGAAAACAAATTCCTTAGTGATTTTTCAAAATAAGACACTCAAAAACAATATACATTTATGTAAATTAAAAATTGAATTTTTATTTTTACTATTTATTTGGAAATAATTGCTAATTGTAAGGTATCTCTTCTTTCTCCCTCCAAAATCTTAAAATTTATTTTCCTGATCATATAGTTATTGAGTATTCTTGATTCAGTATTCTTTATTCTTCAATAGAAAATCTTTTAAAATTAATTTCATTGGTTAGAAATTTTAAAGCTATGTTGTTAATATAGTTGTTAGTTTAAATTGTTCTATGGTAAATATATTTGCTTTTATTTTCTGTCCAATGGGATTATTTATACATATTATTTTCTTGAACATTTATTTACTTACTTATTTTTAGTTTGTTAGGGAAAATGTTGGAAAATTTTCTATCACAGTAGCTGGCTGTAGCAAATAATTCACTGAAACATAAGCTTTATTATTTTTTTTGAGAGAGAGAGAGAATTTTAATATTTAATATTTATTTATTTATTTTAGTTTTTAGCAGACACAACATCTTTGTATGTGGTGCTGAGGATTGAACCCGGGCCGCACGCATGCCAGGCAAGCGTGCTACTGCTTGAGCCACATCCCCAGCCCATCATAAGCTTTATTCTTTGCTCTTCAGTAGATGCAAATAAATGTAAAATTGGTATTTGCTTTTAAGAAACAAAGGCAGGGAAATTTTATATTAATAATAGTAATAACAGTTGAACTCACAGAAATGGATTCTGCATAAAATCATTTATGCTCATGATCAGGGGTTACAAATAAATTGTATAAAATCACATAATATCAATGGATAAAAATTCTATAGTAATAAAAATTCATGTAGTCTTTAAAAAAACCCACATATTTGCTGAATATATATGTTCCATATTATAGGTGTTTAAGATACTTCAGTGAAGAACAGACAAAATAGTTCTGTTTGAACATGTGCCTAAAAATTACTATAATTTTCATATAGAAATATAGTGGTATTGACCATAGAAATATATAAAAATTCCAGTTATTTATATAAGACTTTTAATGCAATATGTTCCACATGATACAACTAATTTAAGGAAAGACATTGTTGTATTGTGATTGGCTGATTCTTCAGCAGAAGTTGAAGAATCATACAAATGAAAACCATTCAAATTTTGTTCTTGAGAGTAAGTGAAGAAATAAAATTTATGAAACAAAACAAACCCCCAAAGGCAAATTTTCTAAATCTAAATTACTCATGAGTACCCACATGTTTCTGATATTTTATATTAAAGTTACCATAACTGTTTTTCAAATTTATATGAATACCAGTCCTCTTACAAGTATTTTACCAAGTCATTCAGCTTTTATTTGCTGCTTGATTGCTGTTTTTTTTTTTCACTTTTTAGCAAACTTTTGTAAAATGTTTTTAGATATAGCTAACCATATAAATCATTACTAAAAATAAACACATTATATATTACCATGTATGGACTGAGAAGGAGTCTGTGGCTTGGAATATGTTGCTGAAATTTTTTACATTTTAAAAATGGCACTTGCTTGTAAAGAAAGGGATGAAACTGGGGAACATCATACTAAGTGAAATGGCCAGACTTAGAAAGTCAGGGTCCAGTGTTTTCTCTCTCATGCAGTAGCAAAAATGGGTGGTGAGGCATATTCCAGGAAAACAGAAGGAAGATCAGTGAAGTAGAGGAAGGAAATAGTTGGGGAGGGAGAAGGCACAGGAAAAGACTAGAACTACTAAATAAAATTGATCAAATTATGCATGCACACACATGAATATACCACAGTGAATTCCACCCTTATTTAGAGTTATAAAGCACCAGTTTTTTAAAAAGTAAATAAATGGAAGACCAGTAGAGCAGAGGAAGGGGAATGAGGTGGTGTGGGGGAATGGGGGTGGGGGTGGGGGTGGGTAATACTAGGGACTGAAATGGAGCAAATTGTATTCCATGCATGTACGACTATGTCAAAATGAACTCCACTATTATGCATAACTGCAATGCACTGGTAAAAACATTTTTTAAAACTAGGTATTTTTTTCTAAGAAATGTTTGATATTCCAATGTAAAGAGATGACATGGTTGCTCTTTTAAAACAAATACCTCACACAACATGGCTTCCTTCAGGTAGTTTTAAAAGAGAATGTGTTTCCTTTTTCTGCTTGCAAAACTGCTTCCTTGCAGTACTTGGTCCATTACCTCCCTTTATCTCCATCCTTAGAGTTAACAGTGTATTATGGTTACCTTAGTCTCACTTTGGTGCCTTCATCTGTCAGGTCTCTCTTCTTCCCTCTCATAAGAACACTTGTGATTATAGTAAGGGCATACCAGGATAATCTGTTCAGAGATTTATTTTAATCACCTGTTCCAAGTCCCTGTTACCACATAAAGGAAAGATTTATGGCTTCTGACCTGAATATTTTTAGGGACCATTATTCAGGATATGCTTTGTCCCTCTGGCTATTCTCTGACATTGTGTACACAAAACAGTCTTTTAGTTAGCACATCAAAAAAGCCATAGTTTTCAAATTTAAAGCCATTGAATCTTGAAATTTCATTTTAATAATTATATTAAATTTCTTTTGCTTTTTCTGGATATTTATTTCTAAATTAACTACCACTACCTCACTATCTTGCTGTTATATTTAGCATTAATCATGGCATCTATATGATTAGCATGTGTCTCTGACCATACTCATTCTTACTTCATGGCAGCCAGGGATGCTTTTCTAAAAATCAAATATAGCTAATGTGACTCTGCAACCTGTACAATCAGAAAAATGAGAAATTATACCCCATTTGATTCAAATGTATGATATGTCAAGATCATTGTACTGTCATGTATAACTAATAAAAAAATTAAAATCAAATATAGTTATGCAGTTCAGCTTCTATAGAGACTCTTCTTACTTTAATCATGCATGGAACTAATTCTAAAGTCTATTTTTTTTTTCTAACAAACTGTTCATTCTAGTCTAGTCTGAAATCTAATCCCTATTTTCTTTTTTACCACTCAGCATCATACCATTTAATAAACCATAGGCTCCAACTACACTAAAAATTACCACTGTTTGATACCTTGTACTGGAGAATTAATTCTAGTTTTCTGTTTGGGGAGTCATTGTTTATCCTTCAAGGATGCAGAGAAATTTTCATGATAATTTTAGTTTTTCTGCAATAAAGAAGAAATGGTGGTACCCTTGGTTCATATTTCTTTTCTGGTTAAGTCATGTGGCCTTAACTTAAAAATTATCACTCTATCTCCTCAACATAATTTGTATACCTGGGAAGTCCTGCTTTGAGCTCATCTTTAGACTCTCAGAGTGTAGACCTTGCAGGAAGAAGGCACATCACAAAGGTGACTATGGCAATTAAATGAATGAGGCCACCAGAAGGAAGTGAGGCCACTTAATGCCTCACTTTGAAATAATACAGCTCACGAGCCTTCCCTCCCTGAGATTTCTACCATATTCTACATCAGGTTACTCTTCAAAATAATCGTTGAACATGAAATTAACTTCTATTTACGATTTTTTAAACAAATACAAATTTTACTCTTTATTCCTTACAGAGACAATAAAATACATATAGATATATGAATGTGTATATATATATATATATATATATATATATGAAACATACACTTGACCCAAAGTTTACTTTCATAGAATTTTTTAAATTACTAAATGAAACATTTGTATATAAATTTCATGCTGCCTTTCCAAGTATCCTGGGTCTTGAAAATTTAAATTGCATACTGTAATATAAATAAAGAAACAAAAGGATGAAAAATTATTATTTCAAAATAATTATACTAATAAAACTGATTATACTTTTAACATTTATTTACCTTGGTAGTATCATTAGCCTATTAAAGAAAAAAAAAAACATGTTTGCAAATTTTTCTGAATTTAAAATCTTTGAGTCCTCATTCAAAATGTCTTTCTCAAATAAATCTCTCTTTTTGAATTAGTATTATCTCAAAGAGAGTGGGTCTGATTATTCTTCATAGAATCTCAAAGTAGTATTAATTTTCCAGAAAATAAAATAAAAATCACATTACCAAAGCTACTTAATTTGGTTTCCCAATTCTTCTGGCCAAATGTTGAGTTGTTTAGTCAGGGTTCTCTCTTTATTGTTACAGTGCAGCTGTGGTGTGCTGTTCATATCACACTACCACTCCTCTCAGGCTATCTAAGTCCCAACTGTGGGGAGAGTAGGCAGCCAGATAAATCATAGCTTAGTCCTTTCCTAGTATTTGTCTTTACCTGAAGGGAGCTTCCTTACGCAGTTTATGCTATATCTCCAACCTCTGGCCCACATCCAATTATTGCTTTATGAAGAGATACGAAGGCCAAGCCCTTTTGGCCTCCATTCAAGGCATGTCTGATGAGGTACCCCAGCCCAAGCACCATCTGTGGAATCACCTAAAGTCTCTTAACATAGTTTAAATCATCTCTCTGCGCATTTCTTTTCCCTTTACTCCCTCACAGACATGATTCTCAGGGTATTTCACAATAAACTCCGCTTGAAAAAAAACTCATTCTTTATATACTTTTTTGAGGAATTATCATGATAGAATTATCACCAGCAGTTTCCTCAGAAGTAGACAGTAAAATGATGTTTGGAATCTGCTTGTCTGCTAGTCATCTGTGTAAGAAAACTCTCCCTGTAGTTGTAGGTAGAATAAGCATGGTCCAGAAAATGGGGCAGTAGTTTAACTATTAAAACATAATAACACCTGGGAATGTTACACCATTTCATACTGAAGATGGAGAGTAGACTGGAAAATGTAATATGGGAGGCATGGTAAAAGTAGAAATTATAATAACAGAATCAGGTAGCTCTTCCTAAATGCCATCAAGGAAATGAAAAAGACAAAGATTCAAGGTAAATAATTACCATTTTAAAGAAAGTCTTAAAACAACTAAAGATATATTTCCATAGCTGGAGAATTTTAAAAACTGAGGAGCAGGCCAAGGATTCACCTATAAGCAGAACTGCAACATTTTGGAAACTTTTAGTGGTTAACCTCCCCTATTGTTTGAAGTGACATGGAACTTCTGACTTGAAAGATAGTATGCAACTTCCCTGCTCTAGAATTTAACACCCCCTAAGTGGGGGCTTCACGATTTTGACAAGAGTTCAAGCTCAAGTCTTCCTTCACACAGAGGTCACTGAACTGTCTTGTATTTACAGAGGCAGTAAAAGGTTTAAACAACTCTTCCAAAGATCTCATAGAATCTTGAATTGGCATTGCTCAGTTGGTGGCTCTTTCTGTTATCTTTAACGCCAGAGTCTTCTAGTAGGTAAGATTACTATACATTGTGCAATAATCATGTCACGTATAATTTATCTTTAGCTTTAGTAAAGGTAGACCACTTTATAAGAATGCAGTACCTGATAACTACAAATATTAAAAGACACATTACAGGTGTTTCTATATGTAATTCCATTAAAATTAGAAGCCTACTTCCCCAATTCCCCTGATTTATATGTACTAGAATGAAATGAATGAGGGATTGAGAAGAAACGCTAGTAGAAAAAATCTGTAGGCTTTTCAATTTTTAAATATCTTTCACTATATCTAGTACCATTTAAAAGTATGATAATTTATAATAAATATAGATCACAATTCTCTCTTATTTTACTATTATTTTATACTTTTTGTATGCATATTTACATGTATAGTCATGCATACTGTTCGCTTCATAAACGACAAAATATATTAAGTACAAAGTTAATTTTCTTTGACAAAATAGCACAGCTATGAGAAACTTAGCCTTTCAAAAAAAACAAATCTATTGAAAAGACATCTTGCATTCACTTAACAGATAAATATTTTTTTTAAGAGAGAGTGAGAGAGGAGAGAGAGAGAGAGAGAGAGAGAGAGAGAATTTTTAATATTTATTTTTTAGTTCTCGGCGGACACAACATCTTTGTTGGTATGTGGTGCTGAGGATCGAACCCGGGTCGCACGCATGCCAGGCGAGCGCGCTACCGCTTGAGCCACATCCCCAGCCCCAACAGATAAATATTGACAGGCAATAAATGCTGGGTATACAATGATCAATAAGTTGGGCCATATCACTACCTGAGGTCACTTTATCCTAAGGCTTACAGGCTGTTAGAAAGAGAAAAAGGATAAATACACACACATTGTATGCATAAAATTATCACAGTCTATGTTAGGAAGAAAAAGAACAGCTGGCATTCAGAGTGCTATCACATGTATCTAACAAGAAGGAACAATTTTGCTTGTGGGTCACATGATACATTTTATCACTTTCTGGTAATGACAGATGATTTCTCTGTGTCTATAAGAGTCCTGAGGGAAGGGCTTGTGTATTGCTCATCATCCTTTGTTCATTGCCAAGCACAACATTTTGAACCTTTTTTTTTATGAGTTCATAATCTCTAGAACTAAACTAAGAGCACATAATATCAGTGTTTTCCTGATATTTATTGACTAAAAACAGTAGTAAGTTGTGTTCCAGGTCTCAAAGTTTCAAGCTGCATATTGTGTCATAACAGCAGAAAACATGATGAACAATTATTATTTTGAAATATTATCTGGCTTTTTCATAAAGACATACAGCCATTATTTTTTCATCTTCAATATGAGATTTTGTCTCATATGCAAGTCAAAATCATGAATATCTTTTTGTTTTGTCTAAGCCTGAATATGTAAAGTATGGGACAAAAATACATAGAAAGAAATGGCCAGAAAGAATAGCAGAGACATTGATTTCACAATTGTCTACAGTCTGAAGCATGGGAACAGCAACAGATTTTGGCTAAAATCTGTTTAGCCAAAAGAAAGAAACATGTTACAGGGGATAAAATGTATTTAAGGACTCTGGGTTAAATTATATAAAATGAAATGCAAGTCTCATAAAGTAAAATATAATTCAACTCCTAAGATTCAAAAGGTGATCTTTGACTGTTTGACCTGAATCACCTCAGTTGCTTGTTCAAAATGAAGGATTCTTGATATGCACAGTGCAGAATTACTCAACCAGAATATCTAGTGGTGGTTTCTAGGAATCTGCATTTAACACTTTCGTAAAGGGTATCTGAACTCTTTGATATTCATTCTTAGAAAGACTCTGATCCTAAATTTCCAAAATCTGTTATTTTCTACAAAAATAAATAATCCCTAGTAAACTGTGTTTTCCCCCATCCTGCATAGTCATAGCAATATTTGCACTCTTTGTTCTCATGCCATTATGTTTTCAGTGGCATTATTTGCATGTATATATCTCCCTCTTTATTTTTACATAAGTTTTAAACTTATGGATAGTAGCAATATTATCTTGTTGGTCTGTATATATTCCATAGTAAAAGCAGGAATTTTAATATAAAAATCCTTAAATAATTTTGAATTGACTTGAGTGACATTGACTTACAATACACATGTGACAGATGGTGGGATAAGTACTGTGTTGAATTTATTTTCAGGTGTGTGTGGGTGTGTATATGGATGTTACTTTAAAATTCTTAAAATTAATTCTGAAAGTTATTATTTTATTCATTTTAAAAAAGAATACAACAGACTCATATTTAAACATACTGGGAAACACATTTTCCCAGAGAATGAAAATCACAATGATTTTATTTCTCATATATTTTAATGATATGTTCTAAATCTATAAATCTTTATTTCTTTGAATTGTGTTTGAGATTGATTAAGTAAGGAATTGCACATATTTTAATATGATTTAGCTGTTCATTATGAAATCTATCTGAAAATTTCAAATGCTGATTTAAAAATGAACCATATATCATATAAGACATAACTATGGTAATTTTGTTTCTGACAATACCCACCTGTATTAGTTTGATTTGCAGAAATTAACTTCGTTAAAAACAAAGTATACAGCACTTTGAATTCAGCACTCAAAGATAAAATCCCTCTTCTCTATTCTATAAGTTAAGAAATGTTCCCCAAGAGGAAGTCCTCTGGTTGTTTGAATACTATGTGTATCCATAACATGTTAGACAGAGACATCTGTTAGCACATTTTTTTTTCTCTTAAACTTTTTTTCAGTTTTAATTACAACATTTTCCACATATATCTTGAACAGTTGTTCTCCCATAAATGTTAAATAAAATCCTAAAGACTGATCATTAACAAGTGGCCATTTTATGCAAGCATGGCTTAAGTAAATGACTTTGCACACATATGAAGGTCAAATGGAATCACAGAGGCCTCAGCAAATTGAAAGTACCTTTTGTTGGATGAACAAATACCCTAAAAATATGCTTTGTGGTTTTGCTAATTTATAAATTTTATTTAAATTTTCTAAGCAAAACATTATAATTTAGTAATTTTTACATTGAAAATACATTATATATTAAGTAAATGTCTACTCAATTAGAACAGTATATTGCATTAAAGTTTGGAGGATACTTTTATATGGTTAAACTTTATTAGAAAACTGATTTGATTAAATAGTTTAGACTGTACTTTAAGGTAACAGCTGGACTAATTTCCAGTAACATTTAAAAATAAACTAAAGGGAAATGGCATTTGCTAATCTTTATATTTATTGAACAAATTTATTATCATGATATACATACATTTTAAAAATATAAAGAAAATGGACTAAGAATACAAACAATTATTACTGAAAAGAAGTGACAACAAAAGAACCTGTGAATTTGACATGTTCAGGTATATTGAATGCCCACTTTGGGGGGGGAACATTTATTGGCAGTGGTTCACTAAATAGTTGGTGATGAATATGTAATGAGGAACATGAAAAGTGCCATGACTTATAATTTTACAGCATTGGCCCACTTTACAATAAAAAGCTCCATTTTTTTTAGCATATTCATTGTTGTAGTCTATTTGTGTTGGTATAATAAAATAATTTATGTGACTTAATGCAACAGGAACTTATTTCACATAGTTCTGGAGGCTGGAGAGACCAAGATAAAGGTGCCAGCAAGGTCTGTCTGATAAGGACCTACTTGCTGGTTCACAGACAGCCAACTTCTCACAGCAACCTCACATGGTAGAAGGGGGTCTTTTTCTAACTTATAAAGGCACTAACTTCATTCATGAGTGTTATGCTCCATGACTTACTGGTTTCCCAAATCATTTAACCCCCTATACCCTCACTTTGGGGATTGATTTCAACATCAGTTTTGGAAGGGCATAAACCTTCAGATTATAGCAGCTATCTTTGTTAACTAGCATTTGTTGTATATTGTGAAATCCATTTCCATTCAACTTGAGACAATATACAATGGTTTCTATTACTAGTGTATTTTAATAATTATATGAAATAGCCAATGCAAACATAAAATGAGATGAAAATTTTATTTACCAACATGGAAATAAAGCCATGATAGTGTGTTATTTGCATGTCTCTAGATCATGGCAAACTTGGTAGGACTGATTTAGGCAGAGCTAGTTGCCTATTTCCTGTGCAAAGAAGAAGAGTCAATGACTTTCTAAATATCCAGTAGAGTAATTGTGATTGGGAGATATATTACACTTTACACTACTTTTCAAGGCCTTTTTTGAGCTAAGAGGTTTATAGAGAAGTTCGTAGATAAGGAATGTCTCTTTGAATGGACCTTGTCTGCTGGACCTTGCCTGGGGAAGATTAAGATGAAGTTGTTTTACTCCACAGAGTGAATTTATCATCCCAGGAAAGCATCTTACTTTAACAGTCCACTTGACTGTCATCACAGGACAGTGAAGGAAGTTCACTGCTGACAAAAGTAGGGAGTCTAGAATCCAAGCTTACCACCCACTGACATATCAGAGTGAGAACATGAACCCAAAGTGGGAAATGAATTCACATGAGATCATGTGTAAAGGGGGGGTCAAAGCCAAGTCCAATGTACTTGGATGTTGCGAGCCATCCATGGGTGTATGTGTGACTTTTATGCATTTGAGCATATGAGGGGACTGGTCTGATGTTGCATGCTTTTCTCATGATCAGCCTGTGATCCCACAAACTACCTGAGATGGGCATGACTTGCCAAGATGTCAGTCAATCTGTTGACTACAAGACATCACCAAGCAAGACTCCACCCTTTGAAACCAAATCCCTTGTTTTATTTGGGTGGAATTTTCTCTCAAATGTCCTTTCCCCAATAAATAGAGGGGTTCAGGGTGTGCTCACTCTCTTGCTTGCCTTTCTGGCTCCTCTTACCCTCTTTCCAACATGGGAGCTGATCTTTGAGGTTGTAGAGGTGTCCCTGAACCCAGCAATTGAGAAAAAGGTATTTTCATGTTTCTGAGGTTTCTTCACCATTTTCTTAGTTACTGATACAGCCAGTTCCTTGAACCCAGCTAATCTTGTCAGCTTGGCCAGCTGGTGACATTTAGAAGAAGAAATTCGAAATCCTAGATAATGCAAAAGACTTATGGATGTTTTTCTCAAAGAATCATGTGTAGGATTAAAATTTTTCAGATATCACCCATTCTTTTTGATTTAATAGATTTGAGGTGGAGCCCAAGAATTTGTGTTTCTAGACAGTACCCAACTGATATTGATGCAGTTGGTTCCAGGATCATATTTTCCCTCCTGGGATCTTATAATCATTTCAGAATAGAATGAAATAAAAGTAAAAGTGATGTATCTTTCACTGTTCAGGAAGACACCCTACAAAATAAATACTTCTAATTGTTGGAGGAGCAGGTAAAAGAAATAGATAATGATGAGAAAACACTTATTTTTAGAAGGAACTTTAATACAGATAATGACTTGTAGTTAATTAAGAGTCTTTTGACTTTTTCGAGGGAAACTACTCCAGAACGTGTACCCTGAAAGCATCTGACTAGGCAGAAGAATGAGGAGACAAAGCAAAAAATAGTTGTTGACAGTAGCTCTTGGGGACTTCACTCACACCTGCAATGGAGAATATTATATAAAGGGAATTACAGAAAAATAAATCACCCATGTAATGGAAATTTTTAGAATGAAGCAAAATAGTTACTCATATATAATCAAACTGAAGTACTCTTGTTATACAAAACAAATGTGTTTAAGCAACATAGTCACTTGAATAATTATGTCTGTTTAAAATATAGTATTGCTCAGAATAATCAATGAATATACATCACAATTTTAAAAATTCCTACTAATCTGTTATGTCCTGTGCTATAGAAAATTACTTTTAAATATAGTGAAATTACAATAATATCAAAATTACTCTGGGTTAGGCATGCATGGAATCCCAGTGACTTGAGAGGGAGACTGAAGCAGGAGGATCACAAGTTCAAGGTCAGTCTCAGTAACTTAGTGAGGCCCTATCTCAAAATAAAAAATAAAAAAGTCTTGGGATTTAACTGAGTAATAGAGTGCTTCTTGGTACAATACACAGAACTGAATGAATGAATGAATGAATGAATAAATAGAACATTACACTGAGGTATCATTAAGGTAAGAACTACACAATCTTTGGAGATGTTGCCAAATACAGACCATTGTATGAAATAGAAAATCATGCAAGTAAAATAAATGATATCCTTTGTTTAGTCTTTCATTGCTCTGCTCAAATTAGAAAAAAAAAAGGTAAAAGAAGAAAAATAAACACAAAAAGACTTTTCATCCTGGAATAGACAACAGTAGAAAATGCATTGTAAGATTTTTCTATCCCTTCATGTAAAAGATGGCAATGCTAAATTGTATTATTATTTCAACATGCCACAATAATATGCAGTGATTATGCAGAAATGATCTTAGTTTAAATCTCACCATACTCCCTTAAGGCATTAAAATAGTGCAGGAAAATTTCAGAAGTCAAGTTAAAGCTAGGTCATGAATGGAATATATGGCTGTATTTATGAAAAAGCCCAGAATATGTGATGAGAATAATCATATTTTAAATTAGTCTATAGCCTCAAGATAATTCTCTAGAATGCCACAATAAATATATCATACATTCCTTTATATGCTGTATTTTTATGGTACATTATTAATGAAACATGAATTATTAAATACATATTTCAATAATTAGTGGCTGAATTCATATCAAAGCCTATCTGGTGGTAACAAATACAGCTGCTTTAATGAAGCTGTATTGATAAATATATTTTAATGTGTCCCTGTCTCCTTCATTTTGAAGAGTGATGTAGGTTTATATGTTACATATGCTTTGTTAAGTTTTATGAATCAGACAATATAAGAGTATAAGGGGAAAAATAGATTCAAGATCATTAGTGATATCAAATAGAATGGGAGAAGTCATTTTAAAGTTTTACAAAACTAATGATTCTCAACAGGCCTAAGGCTTTAATAGTTGGATATAGTTTGTACTCTTCAATTTTATTTAAAAATACTTGTGAAATGGTCCATTCAAGTGAGCTAGGACCAAAATTCCTTGAGGCTCAATGTATCCTTAATTTATAACAGAGAACCTTGAAAGGAATAGTGTTTCTAGCAGGCACAGCTCTACTGTAAAACAAAACAAGCACAGAAACAAAACAACCAGGCCTATAGAATTTAAGAGATGCCACAATTTGATCATGAAATTCACTCAAAAACTGTTTGATGGATGACTGAATAATTACAGAAGTGGCCTAAGGTCACAAAGCCAATATTCCTGAACAAGAAACCCCAGATCTACTGAGTTTCAGAGCAGAGCTCTTCCTATCACGCTCTTCCTATCACACTCCTGTTTCAGAATTAAACAGTTCTCCACTTGCCAATTTGTTTCTTTTGCACATAAGTATCAAGCACCTACTTTAGTCAGTGTAGTAGGCTCTATAGATTCAAAGATGAATTGTAAGTGACCTTGGCTTACATGCGGAAAAGGCGCATGTGAAGCTACTGAATTGGATGGCAACATTACAGAGTGAAGGAGGAAATGAACTCAGGAAAAAAAAGAGATGACGTGAGTCAATTTGTCCCTTTATTCAAAGTCCTTCACTAACTTTCTTCATTTTCAGAGTCATAAAGTGTCTTTACCTCCAAGTCTGCCATACCTGCCTCCACACCTTCTTTCTGAGCAAAGCTACTCTTTACTTTATTTGTCCACCACAACCACACCCACCTCCATGTAATGTTTCTTCCTAGGCTAAGCACACTGTTCGAGAAATTGACATACTGTTGTCTTCACATGTCCTTCATCTTAATGCTCCCACGGACACCCATACAATATAAAGCCTTATGCACTTTTTAAATATTTATACAAATATAATATTTTAACTATTCCTGAGAACCTCAGAAAAATAGCATTTTTGTCTATTACTATGTCCATGAATTTCATAATATTTGTCAGACAAGACACAAATACATGATTTAATTTCACCTCAACAGTAGAACCTGTGGATGGTTGGATCACAGTTCCATATACAATACCTTAGCCACTTCTTAAATTTTACTATCTTATTAGTAGAATCCAGAAAATTGAAGATATATATATTGGTTCAGCTTTAAAAGGGATTTTTCTTTGTGTTAGAGAATGGCTGGATATATAATGTAAGGAAGAGGGCCATGTCCAGATGGAGGAGAGAGTTTGACCATGTTCTATGGGTTGGATATGCATGATCCCTCAAAGTTTCAATGTGCTGGAGTTGTGGTCCTCAATGTGGTGGAATTAAAAGGTAATAGACTTTTAAGAAATAGAACCTGCTAAAAGGAAATGCACCACAGGGCACTACTCTTGTGAAGGGTTTAATATCTGTCTACACGAGCTAGTTCTCATGACAGTGGACTGATAGAAAGTTAGGACACACCAAGAACTTGAGTTCTTCTTCATGTGGCTATTTCCCTTTCTGTCTCTCTGCTAAGGTGTGACGCAGCCAAGGAGGAAATCACCAGGATGCCAGTTCTATGCTCTTAGAACTCCAGAACTATGATCAAAATCAATGTACTTTCTAAATAAAGTACCCACTGCAGGCATATTTTTATAGCAACACAAAATGGACCAATAAACCAGGTTCAAGCTATGATCAGATGCTTTACTGTAAGTATCTCCAAGAAATTAAATATAAATAAATAAATAAAAATTAATTAAATATAAATTAATTAAGTATAAATAAATAAGCAAATTAAACACAAAATAATTTACTTCTCTGTAGGAAGAGTAATCTTTTTAAACATCAGAACAACAATAGTACTTGTAGCAAAAGGAAGAGAAATAGAAATGAAGGCCAGACCAGCAGCCCCATCTGTTTACAGAATTCCCATCATTAGTGGGGATAATAAAGGTAAATGTAACAATGTAGTAAACACAGTATCACAACCCTGCTTTCTTTTTTAACTATGTATTTCTTCATAAAAACCTTTTCATTTTGATCAGTGCTTTAAATAAAGTATTTAAAAATTGAAATTAGAACCAAACTTTTAAATTACTAAGCAGAATTAATTCAAGAATACACAAGGGAAGACAAACTCAATTTACATATACTATATTCATGAATCATTAAATAACTAAAGTACACCAAAATTTTAGATTAATAATTAACACTTAATTTTTTCATTTAGTGCATTATAGGCAAGAGGACCACAAGCCCTGGGCCTGCCTGGGCAACTTAGCAAGACTCTTTTGCAAAATCAAAAATAAAAAGGCCTGGGAAGCAGGGCATGATGGTGTACACTTGTAATCCCAGCAGCTTGGGAGGCTGAGGCAGGAGGTTCCTGAGTTCAAAGCCAGCCTCAGCAAAAGTGAGGCACTAAGCAACTCAATGAGACCCTGTCTCTAAATAAAATACAAAATAGGGCTGGGATGTGGCTTAGTGGTTAAGTAGCCCTAAGTTCAATCCCCAATACAATAAAACACAGGAAAAAGGTTTGACTTGTTAGGGACATGGAATAGATTGCAAATAAATCTGGATGCTGGTTGTATAACTGACAAGTTCAGCCTGAATGAATATCTGTGTTTTTAAAAATTTTTGGAAAAATTTTTGCACACTTAATTTTATTAACTATTAATAATTTAAAGTAGATTTATTATTTTAGAGTTGATAAATATTTTAGAAAACACTAGATATTCTTATAACATACAAAAATATAATTACTTTCGTAGGTTGCCTATATACTTATAAATTATCAATTATTTTACAAAACCAAAGATATACTTACTAAAAATTATAATCCTTTTTTGTACAGAATCTTAAGTTTTCAAGAAATAAGATATACATCATATACATCATATGTATATCTTATTTCTTGAAAACTTAAGATTCTGTACAAATATACATATATGTGTGTGTATATATAATCATTTTTTTAGAAATCCTTATGAAGCTTTCTCATGCCAGAGAAATGAATAGCAAGTATAAATCTATTAAATAAATAGATATCTTGGATTAAATGATTCCTATTTTATAACATTATGAACTTCATGTCAGTTTTATTTTTCCTGCACATTGATATTCTCAATCCTTTAAAAGATAAATTGTTCATATTACACTTCATCTTTTGATTTACTTCAGAGAACAACTGAATAGAAATTAGCTTTGAAAGAGGTCATCCATGGGCAAAATGTCAATAGGATTGTTATCCTGCCTAAACAGAATAATGTACAGTATAAAGTAAGAGTGACTTAATTAACTGAAACTGTCTCAGTAGAGTGCACTTTTTATCCAGTGAAAACATAAAAAAGATAGATAACCACATTATGTCAATTAATCTACTCATATTTCAGTGTGAATATAAGAAATGAGGAAGTATATGAGCTATTTATGTCATGATAAATAGATAATAAATACATACAGATTCACTCATTTGAGTCTTCACCAACACCATTATTGTCACACAAAATTGTACTTAAATGTTTCTACTCATAAAAGGTGTTCCTTTGGACATAAAAAGATGAAAAAATAAAAACCACTGTTCATAACATTTTAAACCATTAGTTAAAAGATAGTCTGATATTTTTATGAAGTCTATTCAATGATCCCTCCTACTTTTTTCTTTTCTCTATACTATTGTTTGTAAACGAGATTAATGAAAAGAGGACATGCTGACTTTCCATCAGGTACAAAACATTTTCTTTTCTTTCATACTATGCTTTTTATTCTATTTGGGGGTGATTTCTCACTATCTGAGCCTTGATTGGAGAAACATTGTAGCCTACTCTTTAAAGGAAGAGCTCATAAAACCACAAGACCAAGTGACACTCTTGGCCACAAGTCTACATTTCTTCCTGGCATGTAGCTCCAGGGTTTTAAACAGTTGTTATCAGACTTCATGATCTAGTAACAGAAGAAGAGGTGTAGAGTGCTAAGCAGATAAAGACTGCTCAACTCTAGGAGTTCTGTCTGTAATAGAATCTGGCCTGGAATTATTGGATTTAATTACTTTAAAGAAGATAAAAACCTTAATTCTTACATGAAATTTGTTTATTATTAAATTTTGTAATACAATCTGAACTTTAACAATTTTAAATATTTAATGGTTCCAAATTGGATTTTTGAGGTCAGATTCAGTGCTACACTTCCAGATAAACTACCCCTGTTCTTACTGTTTCAGTCATGTACAAGGGGTAATACTGTTCTGGACTGATTATGCCACTAGACAACTTATTTTCTAAAGGAATAGAGAGGTTATCAAAGTGTCAATTCAAAACTAAAAGGTATTTGATAAGATTTTCCAAACAATTTATTGAAGCACAATCTACTAGTTATGACTGTTTTGCTAGTAGATTGATTTTGTTTTTGTCTTTTTAATTTTAATTGTTTTTTTCCCCGTCTTAACTGCATTAATGCTGAGAGCCATTGCCAAGTAGGAATGACGCATCGAAATTTCCTTGCCAGCATACCCCATGTTGCTTAGAGGAAGGACTCGTGGAAATGGACTTGCCTTGGACATTCGCTGTGACATTGCATGTATGCTTGAGTAAGGTGACCTTGCTCAAGGACCAGGGCGGATCTGGGTTTAGGGCGGATCTGGGTTTAGGGCAGATCAGGTTTTAGGGAGTATCCCGCTCCTTGGGTTTAGGGCGGTTCCAGGTTTAAGGTGTACCCTGCCAGGAATAGGGTATCCTGCTGCCTCAGGCACTCCCGATCCTTGAGTTCCCGTTGAGTTCTCCTGGGATTCAGAAAATATTTGGGATTCAAAGCCTGGTGGAGTACGTGAATTTTGAAGAAGAACATGAATTTCCCCAGAACGTGTGTAGAGTGCCGGTGTGAGTTCGGGAATAAAGAATTGCTGTTTGAATCTACAAGGCTGTGAGTGGCTCATGATTTTTGTGCCCAGCCAGACTGCGGCATATTAATTTTACAGCCAGATTTTAAAATGTTATTAAAGAGTTATTGATAAAATTGTAATAGGAAGCTCAGCTCTCTGTAGAATAATCAATTTTGGTATACCAGAAAAATAAGATAATGAGACTATTTCAAAACATAAAATAAAAAGCTAGCTATATATTATTGCAAGAAGAGACAAGGTTTTAAATTGGAAATGAATGTGCTTTCTTGCAAAGCAGTTTATGGTGATTTGTAAGATGCCTTACACAATACAGAAATCTCATCCTTCTCTATGCTACATTGCAGCCCAGGCTCTATTTTTCTGGCGAACTTCTCCCTCTGAGGTCACCAGGTTTTATTTTCATCCATCCTTCCATCACTCCCATTGTAGCCAAACAAGTTTCTGGTAACAGAAAGAAAAGTTTCTTTCCTGGCTTCTGAACATTCCAGCTTTTTAATAATCTTTAAGATTCTACTTGTAATGAGCAAATAACAAATAGACTTTATTTTAAACATTCATAGGGTAAAAATCTATTGTTCAAGAACAGAAAATAAGTACATATCTGGGATTTCATTAATACCATATATATTAATTTTCTGGTAAATTCTTTTACATGCATGTGAGAAGAAATGTCTCTTGACTAATGAATATGCAGATGCAGGACAGACCTTGGTGGCAGTTCAACCTATATAATTATAGGTCATGATTGAAAATAGACACAGTCACTAAAGACAATCTTTGTCAGAACATTGCCAGGAGCTTGTGAAAGTTCTTAACCTATAGATATGTTATGACTTTGCTTGGGGCTAGAATTTATCCTTTACAATCTGTCAATTGAATGAACAACAAGAAGTGGCAAATTATTTTGGTATCTGACCAATTAAAGCCTACCAATAAGCACCTCAGGCATTGGCCCTATTTGTTTAGTCAAATTGCCTGTCTAAACATGGAGAGAGATAACGTTATTTCCTTCTTTGCCCTTCATGATTTTCTTCCCTCTCCATATCTAAGTAGTTCTAGAAGAAATCACTTGGAACAATTTTATCTTCATTTAGTCAAACTCCTGCGCCTAAGTGATATATGAAAATAAGTATTTTAAATGCAAGACTATCCCAGTAGGATATATAATGATTCATATATAAATATCTCGGAAGTAGGGCTGATTGAATAAGAATTGTTAGATACACTACTGGACATGCTGTTGATTTGAATTTCAGATAAATTGATATTTTAGAATACAGAAGTATGTCTCATGGAGTATTTTTGGTGGTGGCTGAATCTGGCAATTATAGATTGAATTTATATTGTAGATCAAGTATAGAGTGAGTATATTGAAAATTTAGTTCAACCTGGAGATCATTAAGTTGAGATAAGCCAAGCACAGAAAGGCAAATATCACATGATATCACTTATATGTGGAATCTAAAAAGTTAAACTCATACAAAAAATAAGTAGAATGATGGCTAACAAAGGCCAGCTGGGGTGAGGTAGGGTGGATAAGGAAAAGAAAGATGTCAATCAAAGGGTTCAAAATTTTAACTAGATAGAATAAGAATTAGTGATTGTTTTGCAAAGAATAGTGACTATGATAAAAATAATAAATTGCATATTTTAAAATTGCCTACACAGAAGGTTTTTAAATATTTTCACTGTAAAAATATTATGGTCAAATATTATTAGTATGTGAGGTGAGGCAATGGATTTGTTAATTAGCCTTATTTCATAATTCATAACTTTAAAGATATCAATACACCATCTTGTACCCTATAAATATATATATCTATTATTAATTAAAAACAATATGTAAAAAGTGGGTTCAAAAATTTACATTACTGTGGAAGCTTTCCTTAATTTGCTGGACATATTACTGTCCTGTCCCAATTGTTCAGTAATCTTTTCTCTTAAGCTTTTCTTTTTAAAAAAATAATTAATTATTATTTTTTAAAGTTGTAGTTGGACAAGATTTCTTTATTTTATTTATTTATTTTTATGTGGTGCTGAGGATCAAACTCAAGGCCTCGAATGTGCTGAGCAAGCATTCTACTGATGAGCTACAACCACAGCCCAAGCTTTTCTTTCTTATCACAGTTTTCCAGGATCCAGCTAGGCTCTCTAAATGCATATCACATCCATTTTCACCCAGGCAAATGTTTTATTTATCATTATCACAAGGGTGACTTTTTCATGTAGCTTTTTCTATTCTGTTTGTTTTACTTCCCAAGATTGAGGCAAATAAAGACTTGTGCCAGTTTAGATTTCCATCCACAATGCTATTAAGGCACAGGTCAATTTCTGTTATGATAAAGAATAATGTGATTAAAAGAGAATACAGAGAAACAAGAAAAAGCCTTAATACGTAGATTCTAGGTTCATTAATTAATAGAAAGCTATTTCACATTCTTTGCTTCTCTTTTTCCTATAACCTCAAATATCATACGGCAAAGAGAGTATATACATATGTATATAGCAGTACAATTTTCTATGGTACAACAATTTATTATAATGTACTCTTTTCACAAAAAGGAGAACAGCAATGTAATACAAAATAAATTTACTTCACTTTAAAATCTTGAATCTCTATAAGTATTGGAGGACCCTATATAATGTGTATTGTAAAGGTTATTCTATATAATTTTAAAAATATAGTCATACTTCATGACTTATGGTGTTTCCTGTAATGTTTCACTAATATCCATGCAGAAATTATCATAACATTATTATAGTATAGGTATGATTTGTTTTTATTTCTGTGCATTAAGGACTCTATTCATCTAATTTTCCTCTTTTAAAGATAATTAAAAGGGCCAAATGTCATTGGACAATACATAATAAATTGAAAGTGTTTTGCACACTATATTCTTTTTCATTTTTGTGACTTAAATTTTATATATATTTTTTGTATTTTACTGACAATTCATTTACTTTAAATGTATGTTTGCAGTTTGCCTCAGAATGCTAAAATATATTTTTAAGAATCAAACCAAAATTTTATTGTAATCACTGATATATCTTTTCTCATTGGTCAGACTGAAGACAAAAGAAAAAATAGTGGGCGAATGACAGAAGTCGGGTGACATCTGCTAACTGGATTGGCAAATCTTAAGAGATTCGTCAATTTTCTCTGTCCATTAGAATACAGCAGAAGCAAACTTCCTAAGGGCTGAAATATAGCATTGAGACCATATTCTTAAAGAAAGATTTCAAAACCTTTGGGATATTTTGATGTTTGATTATCAGCATATTATAATAGTTCTCAATAATACAAAAGAAGCTGAGGACAGTTATTTTTCTCTCGTGACATTTTCCTGTTAAATTTAACTTTTTAAATTAAAATTAAAATTTGTGGTAAATTTCTGGTTTATCCTTAAAAACATATTTCTGACTGAATCAAAGTGCAATATTTTAGAATATTTACCTATTATAAAAGTCATTCTTTTTTGTGCGTGGTACATTCAGTAAAACATCTTTAATGTCAAATTTTGGGGAATTTTGTTCTTTGCATGTTCATTTAAATTACTCTTTTCCCAGGTAAATAGCTTTAGCAGTTGACCTATACTTTGATTAAATAATGCTTTTACTGTCACCTCATGGGTAAATTATGTGGTTGAGGCCATTCACTTGACAAACTCCCAGCCATCTGAAGGATGAAATCTGTGGCCAGGCAATAAATACTTGCCATGAAAATCATGGTGCCGCAGTTACCATCTATAATGTGCTTCTGTGTATTTCTTCTTAACCTGCTCTCACGCCATGACACTATCGCCAACTCTAAATGTTTTTTTAGTGCCTATTTGCTGGATTCTCCTTAATTTTCCACCCCATTCCATGAGTGCTTCTTATGCTCTGTATCCTGATTATTTCTGATCCTCTCACTGATCAGGCATAAAAATCACACCATGCGTAAGTTCTAAAATGCATTCAACTGCAATAATAAGGATAATTTAAACTCCTTTCCTACTCCTTAGTACTAGGCAGTTGGATAAACTGATCCAAGTTTTAATCAGTTTGAATGCTCAATTCTTTGGCTATCACCTGTTCCAGTTACTTTAATCATTAGCTTCTAATTTAATGAACTGAATCTCCTATGAAAGAAAAAAGCTGCCAAGTTAATAAGATTATAAATTATTTTCCAGTAGTATATTTTTAATCCAGTAGTAAATTTTGTTTTAGTAACTAGTCTATAAGCCTAAGGATCAATGTTCCTGAACCATAGTCTTTCTTGGGTATAGTGCAAACTGCACCCAGAAACTTCAAGTGTAAGTTTCTTGTTGCATTCCTATGACTAAAATGCCTATTTATTATTAATTTATATGGCCTTTATAGTTCTGGTTCTCTTCCAAGCTTTGGTAAGATTCCTTGAATAGCACTTCTCAGCATGCACCAGGATGCTTAAACATGAGGATTCAGTTTACGTTGGAGATAATTTATACTTATAGCTCCTGTCCAAAATTACAGACGAAAATCTTAGTTGAGTAGCAAAATATTGGTGTCACTTTCTCAAATTCTGTAGTATCCCATGATACTACAAAACACATGCACAAACACACACTTTTTAAAAAATTATTTTTGCCAAAGTGTTGGGGATCAGACTCAAGGCCTTATGCATGATAGGCAACTACTTCACCACTGAAACACATCCCCAATCCTCACATCATAAACATTGTACATTCTGGAAAATAATTCCCTAAAACTGCATTTTTACTTTAGTCTTCAAACCAGTCCCTAATAAAATCTATTAGATGATCTGCCTGTTCTTTCCCTATCAGTTTTCTTTAAGAGCCACTTTTTTTGCCTAGGGCTGCTAGAATTGTTCACCAAAACTTGAAGGGGAAATATTTTTTTTCCTTAAAATATTCTCATATGAGAGAAAGGAATGCTTAGCATCCTCTTTATTGTAGTCCTAAATTTTAAACTCAAAATTTAGTTTTTAAAGTTCTAGCTCTGAATTCCCATAAGCTTAAATCATTAAGAGACTGAGAAACTTACATATGCATTTCAGTGTCTGTGTCTGGGTCCTGTCACTTGATGGCAGACTATTCCCTACACCATGCTTGCTACACTTCTCAGTGCACACTTCCCCACAGATTAGCATCAGCTGGGTGCTGAGAGCTCCATAAACATGTTTATGAACATAAATTACTATGCTTTATACAATCTAGAGAATGTGGATAGTCAGATATTTATGTGATTTGGCTCTGCACCTGGATCCTCTGGTGAGGATTTTAAAAACACCATGGCTCAACCTCACCTCCTGTTTACTAAATCAGAATCCCCAGGGCAAATCCATAATACTCTTACATTCTTAGAAACAGCAGTGGTGATTTAGATGTGTTGTGGAGCCTCTGAAATATTGGTTTGTCTAGGAATCTGTGCCCCAACCCCAATTTTATAAGGAATGGAGGGAAATGAATTCAAGCTCTACTTCTTTCATGTGTACAGCATGGCTTAGGACACAAAGGGAAACTTGAGGAAAATTTGTGATCAGTAGACCTGTCCTAACTCTGCTGTGTTTTATTGTGTGATCCTGAGAAATCTGCTTCATCTCCATTCATCTCACATTTTTCTCTGCAAAATATCTTCTGATACACCAGTGAACTATAAAAGGTGTCCAGAAAAAGCATACCACAGAACAAAGTCATATCTATACTTTTTGACGTGCAACTAGTCCATAATTGTATATTTCAGAGAGTCATAGAATTAGTAACAACCTCTATACCTGTTTCTATGTCTCTGCTTAATTATGTTCACCTACTTATCCACATTTATTTCCTTATCAAGCACATTTGTGTCTTCCGTTTTCATTTCAAACTTTCTTAAGTATAGAGGGCAGAATTTTGTTCTTAGTCTTTTAAGCACAACAGTTAGACCAAGGGAGATTTTCTTGTTCTGAGAGGTCAGAAAAGGCCAGCAACTTAAATCAGGGAAGCTGACCTGTAAGGCTGTAGCACTGATAAGATTTAGGTGGAGTTAGCCAGATTAAAGGCTGGATACCTGAAGGTAGAAGGATCAGGCCATGGTGTTCTGCTTTGTGTCTATCAGATGCAGAACATTTCAGTAGAAATGTAGCAATCTTACTGCAAGCCTTAAAAGATGACCTAAGATTCCCAAGAGGCTGAGATCATGTCAAACAGAAGTTAGCAGTAGCTGCCAAATCTCTGGAATGCAGGCTTGAGACTCAACTGTGGGCTTTTCACTCCATGAGAGAAATTTTAAAATAGTTAAAGAAAAGTGAGTAAAATCTGACTCCTGTGCTCTCCCTCCCTTTCTCTCTCTCCTCCCTCCTTATTGGCAAACTACTGTGTTCTAGCCACTGTCCTAACTCAGCCTTGAGGATGTAAGTTTAAAAGTAAACATAATACTCACCCACAGGAACAGGAACCAGTACATCATGATAAAAACTACAATAAAACAATGCAATGTTAGCTATCATATATTAATTAGCATTCATATATATAAATGTATATATGTAGAAATTAGCATTCATATATACATATGGCTCTGCACCTGGATCCTTTGCTGTAGATTTTTAAAAGACAGCAGCTCAAACTCACCTCCTGTTTACTGAATCAGAATCCCTGGGGTGAATCCATAATACTCTTAGATTCTTAGAAACAGTAGTGGTGATTTGGCATTCATATATACGTATAAATTTAGCATAAAATGAATGTATCAATAATGAAATTAAATGGTCAGTAAATAAATTATTTTTAACAAAAAAAATACTGGATCACAGTTTATTGTAACTCAGTTCCACAAGCTTGAGTAAAGTACCCTGGCTTTGAAATTCAAAGGGTTTTAGCCCTACTCAGCGAAACTTATTTTTCTTCAGAGTTAAAATCATCACCATGATGATGATCATCATCATCATTCAGCATGAGATATATTTTATCAGTGTCTGTTTTATTGCTGTTGCTGTTGTTGTTTTAATATTTTATGAGTTGTTGATGGATCTTTATTTTATTTATTTACTTATTTACATGTGGTGCTAAAAATCAAACCCAGTGCCTCACACATGCTAGGCAAGTGCTCCACCACTGAGCCACAACCCCAGCCCTCCTGCCCCCCCCCTCCTCTTATTTTTGCTTACTATTTGTTTTGTTTTCTAGGGATTGATTCTAGGAGCACTCTGCCACCAAGCTACATTCTCAGTTCTTTTTATTTTTTTATTTTGAAACAGATACTTGCTAAGTTGCTTATGTCCTCGCTACATTGCAGAGGCTAGTTTTAAAAGTTAGATCCTCCTGCCTTAGCCTTCTGAGTTTCTGGGAATACAGGTGTGTGCCACCACACCCGGCTGACTAGTTGCTTTTTATGTGGCAAGCAGTATGTTACAGATTTAAAACGCAGTAAAAGACACGAAGCATTTGTATTTAATTTCATAACAATCTACAAATTAGCTACTATTAACATATTCTTTATTAAATTGAACTGATAAGGCACAGAAAATTAAGTATCTTTTTTGAGATAATACAGCCAGTGAGAGCAAAGCTATCTATCTCGAAACCAACTTTCTCTTCCAAACTCATCCTTTTGATATTAAAGTATATACTAACAGTGTAACACTATTATGAACACAATACCACCGACGACTTTTATTCCCAACCAATTCTCTTCATCAATTTAAAGAAAGAGGTTATTCATGTCCTAGCTCTAATAAATGTAAATTAAATATATATCTCATCTATATCCACAGTCTATAAAATAAGCAAGACAACTTCATAGTATGAAGCAAATGATTTCATTTCCAGAACTATTTTTATGAAACATAGAATTTTTCTTTTACTTAGAATTGTTAATGGATGACTGTGGAACACCTGTATTCTCTTTTCTGTGTATGTGTATACATGCATACATATACTCCTGCACATAAACTTATTTCTACACATAGATGTCCTATTTCTAGCCTAAATTTCCTAGATTTTTCACTTTGGATAAAGCCTTTTACAGACAAAGGGGGGAGGTTGAATGAAATGGGAAGCTAGTAATTGAGTTCTTCAGTGATGAAGATAAAGGATCTACTACTCTTTGAAAGGTATGGTTGTCAGTTTATAATATATTGTTGAAGAAACATGTCATCCTCAAGAAAGATGTGTATTTTATTCCTTTCTGATTTTCCTAAAAATAATATGTGAACACAATGCCCACAGAACATTAGTTTGGGGCAACAATTTATAAAGACTGAAAAATGGCATACATCTGAATGGCAGAAAGAACGTTTTCTAGGAAAAAAAAAACAGCTACTGTGGACTGTAATCTCCCACTGATTTCTCAGAAATAAGTTTTCCAGAGAGGAGACACAATTATAGTTATTCAAATAATACAAAAGTACAATGTTTATTTTGAAATGAACTTAAGCTTAATTGGTTCCATAATTCTTTGAAAATGAACAAATTCACTTATTTATGCTCTTTGACTAATATTGGCGATAAAAATGGTGTTCAGTTTCTTCTAAATAATTTTTCAAACTAGACAATTTCTAGGAACTGTCCATTTTTATTAGAGAGACTGAAAATGGAAAATTCCTCTTACTGATCTGTTATGTTCTCACACAATATTTATGAAATTCAATACTGCTCCATGGATTTCTTAAGCCTCAAAATTCAACCATCTGTAAACCTCTCTTTTCTGTAATGAATCTTGAAATAAGAAAGAAAGAAAAATATGTCTGAGCTTCCAAAATAGAATTCAAAAGTCTAAAGCATTAATGTTCATTTATTTGTTTATTCAGTTGGATCAACACATCTTTTCTTAGGTTCTGTTTACTTCTACATTGTATGTAATCCCCCCAATTTTGATTATTCATTTCAGAGCAAACATAGATTCCAAAGAACAGATTTGAGGGAAAGAAATGGGGATGCTTCAGACAGGCATAATAACCATAATTAAAATTGACAATTGACAGGAATGTATTGAAAAAAATGTATAGACCATGAGATGAAAGAACTAAAATTCTGTGTTAGTCATGGTCTGTACAGGAAAAACATTCCATACTCTATTGTAGAAAGGGTAGAATCATAGGAATAAATGCAACACTAAATTTTCTCAGTATATTCTTAAACTTAGGATCTATATAATAAAAGTTGAACTCTGAGCATTAAATTATATGCAGATCTGAAGTCTGTATAAACAAATTACGGTATTTAGAATGGCCAGGACCAAAGAACCTTGTTTTGTGTGACCCAGTCACTGCAGTGCCTCTTTTAACTATGAGATTGGTTTTCAGCTTACACATCAAGATTTAGATTAAAGTTTTGGCTATGTATTCACTGTTAGAGATGTTGAAACTACTCAATTTAATCAACAGTCTTAACTGAACATTTGGGATATAATTAAAATCAATCAATCATTGATTATTTTTAATACTCCTAAAATGATTTCAAACATTTTACCCAGTTCTAAAAGAAGCTATAATTTCATGCACTGATTTTCTGATTACAAATGTCAATATACAGGGAGGATGACAGTTCACTAAGTTATTACAACAGTAAGTGGAAAGCAATATATTGTTATCTAGTCACAATATGAATGTAATGCAAAGTTCAGAATTTATTCCCTTTGTCTTAAAAAAATACTGAAACAGATGGCCAATCAAAAAAAGAATAGTATTATAAAAGGAAGATGCTATGAAATATGAAGCTGAAGGAGAGGCTAAATCTCCTGACCTTTCAGATAATTCTCTTTTTTTTCTATTTTAGGAGTTTTGTAATATCATGATCAATTATCAGTACACACGAATAGAAATCCTTATGTTCCAGCCTTAATAGTATGGAATTTTAAAGCTAGGAAATGCCATCTAAATACATTGTCCAGTAAATCTCAGAAGTACACACCAAAATCACAAGGCATAAATTATCCAGGTGTTTGGACCCACATACTAAATAAGAATGCTAAGTTTATGCATGCTCCAATGTTGCAATTTTTCTTTAGGGTAGATTTATTTATATCATTTCCTTCCTTCCTTTATATTTCTCCCTCTCTCTCTCTCCATATCTCTCTGTCTCTCTCTCTCTCTCTCTCTCTCTCTCTCTCTCTCTCTCTCTCTCGATGCTGGCGATTCAACCCAGGCCTTGCACATCTTTGCATAGCCTAAGCATGCACCCTAACTACTGGATTTCATGCCCAGCCTTCTTTAAGTATGTGTATTTTCAAAGACAATGCCCTACTTAAAAACAATTTATTCCATTCTTAAGTTTTATTGAAGAAACTGATACAATTGGTACTGCCCATACTTAAATGCCTGTAATTAGCAATAGCTTGTATATGTGTGTGTATACACATATAAAATGATATGAAAGTAAAATGCAAAGCTATATAGTCCTTAAATCAATAAAATAAAACTATATGTAGTGAACTTGAGTAAATATTACAATATATATTTTTTTGATTTTATGGCTCAAATAAGTTTAGCAGTAAAACAGAGAAAATTCATGTCAAAGTCAGACAATTTCCAAATTCTCTCTGTACCCTTTTAAGTTACTCTTAAAAGAAGTTTAACACAAACATGTTAAACAATGAGTATAGAAAAACTAATTCTATCAGGTTTGACATTTTAGGCAAAATTCCATAAAACCCATGACTTAAATGCAATATTAAGACATAACACAGTCAATACAAAGGTTATATTTATGATCTAAGATATTTAAGGCTGGAAAATTTTGCCACCTTCCTATGTAACAGGGAAATTGTGAATAATCTAATTTACCATTGTCTTTGTTGTTGTTGTTGTTGTTGCAGAAATTATTTCTTTCCTTTTCTCCATCAGGACATTGTTGAAACAATTCTTTGAGTTTTAAGAATTCAGGCATTACCAAGCTCTGACACTAAGTAGGAACCTCTGTGTTAATTTCCATCAAATCAGATTAAGCAAATCTTTACGGAGAGGAAGGGCATGAAAGAAATGAAGATTGAAGAATGTGACAATGAGCAGTGGATTGTGCGCTGATAGGAGATTTGTAATCCTAAAGACAGTGCAGAATCTAGAGGTTACAGAGAGTGCAATTGGACATATTGTAGAGGCATTAGGACCTGCCTACTAACTAGCTAAGCATTATGTGCTTTCGGGGAGAGAAGCAGAAAAGGTCCAGGGCATCAAATATGGCATGCAAGGATTAGAATCATTTAGCAGATTAACCTATCTTTAAAAGGGACAAGAGGTGCACAATAGGCATTTTAATAGCAGCCACTTGATCCAACCCCCGCGTTTATAATCTCAACAGGAGAAAACAGCTAACTCTCAAAGGACTAACATGAACTTTCAACCATGTAGTTGGCAAAGGGAAAAAATAGTTATTTATTTATTACTAGAACACTCAGTTTGTTTTGACTACACAGGAGAAAATGTAAGTCTGTAGTGTATCATATGTCTGAGTGTTCATATAGTTGTATATGAATAAAAACTCTGTTCTTTCCACATATTAGTTCTATTGCACTATTTTTGTTTCTCCTGCTGTTATTAAAATTAATCATTCATTATTCATGTAGGATACAGAGGAAACTGAAAATAAAATGAGAGGGAAAATACTAGACTAATTTGATCATACATATTTAAACAACCACAAAGAAATAGTTACTTTCAAATATGCCTATGACAGTTACAGGAGGGGCTAAGTCTCAGGATACCTGTTTTTAACATTTGTATCTTATTATTTGATAAACATTCAACATTCTTTTCTCAGTCTCATTGTTTATTTAGGTTTATTGAGCCATAAAAAAAAAAGGAAAGAAGAAAATTGGCCCATTGTTACAGAGAACCTCTCACTGTGCTTTGAAAGTCTCCTGATTTTCTGCTTTATATTCTAAATTCAATATCATTGTGCTGCCATATAATCAGAAGATAATGTGGCATGTGTGAAAAGGTTAACTTAAAGCTACACATACACCAAGCTTAAAGAAGCAGCAAGCTTCCTGTGATTGGGAGTGCCTGGGCTGGTCTAGGGTCCTTCCCTGCAACAGGCAGGCTGCTGACTCTTGCCAAATGTGAACAAATGCCTTGTAGATGAAATAAAGCCATCTTTCTGTGTTTAAGGATTATTACAAATTCTTTAGAAAAATCCTATTCTATATCTTTCTAATTTTATCTTCCATCACAAAACATTCAGCATTTCATAGTTTATTTTTTCACCAATGAGTTAGTGAAAACAAGAAAATGTAAAGCTCAAGTTGAACCTTGCTCTATTTCATATATTTATAATGTCTAGTTCAAGCTTTATTTCAAAAGTATGAGTTTTATTTTAGCCCATTCTCTTTGACAGAATGTCTTGGGGATAATTTTTTTTTTTTGTTTCAGTGTATTATTATAGAATATGTTGTTTTTCTAATTATGTACCATTTGTCATAATACCAAAATTCAATATTCACCCAAGTCTCTGAGTAAAAAAGTTAACTGAGCAAACTTGGGTACTCCAACCTTGAATATTATGAAGAAAGGACTGGAACATATGAGCTATTGAATATCATGACTGATAATGATATCTTTGAAACTTGATACCTTCAGTTATGCAAACTAGATCATGCTAATAATGTAATTAATGCTGGAAGTCTTTCTTTCCTCTATATATTTATTTATTTATTTTTGCATGTCTGGGGCTGTAGTGCTGCGGCACTGTAGGTCAATGCTATGTCACCTTGATCACTACAGGAGTGGGAAACCAGTCAGGGAAACTCAATGATGTAGGACCTCCATGCTTTTGTGAGTGACCCACAATAGAAACTCTGAACACCATGCCATACATGAGCTTCCCTGGTTGGCAACACTCCATACATGTTGTTCCGAGTTGTTTCTGATATTTAAACACTGTCCATGTATCTTTAAGAGTTGAATGTGTGGGATGTAGATCTCAGGTTTTTCCTAGACTTGATCTTGTGTGTCATTTCCCTTTTCTGTTTTTAACCTATAAATTTGCATTGTAATAAACACTATAAAAGAGTAAAACAACTGTTCTTAGTCTTTCTTGGGAATTATCAAATGTGAGAGTAGTCTTGGGGCCCCAGATGCAATATCAACAAGCTACAAAATACTTTGAACATCACTTAACTTTTTAAAAAAAATTGTTGTGTTCACAACACTGATCTTGGAAAAGATATCGCAAAGCCAATGACAATTTTTTTCCTTGAAACTGATATATAATGTGTGTGTATTTACATATGCATTAAATACTTTCAATAGTCCCCTTGTGTATAAACAAAGGTTTTAATTAATTAGTCACATAGATAATCTAGGTGAAATTTATAAAGAAACTTGATTTTTTTAACTTTGCTGCTTTCCCTGTTATTCTTGTTTTAACAATTTCTAGAAATAGTAATCAAGAATTTGAGCTGATGCTAAAGGTAGTCTGAATAAGTTCTTATAGGAAATTTGAAAAGTAGATAATGGAAAAAAAATAGTATATTTGCATGTTCTATGGTTTGGTATGATTCATCCTCTAAAGTCAGCCCCTGATTTGTCAAATGACCAAGCTTAGTGTCATACAAAAAAGTTGTGGTCAGGCCTAGAAGTGGAATGCTATGTTTTGGGATATGAAGTTCTTTCTACTAAAAAAACTATTATTTTTGAAGTTGCAGCTGAAGCCATAGGATTAAAAAAATATCAATCATACATGAATGTGCCACATTGTATAATTTGCCCACAACTAAAAGAAAATTAGTCTTTCTAAACAAGAGGCCATAATGATTTCTTATAATTAGTTCCACCTATTGAGATGGCACCTGGGAAGTTCACTTAGGGATTCAACAATGGATCATAGGTCTGGGTTTCTCAATTGTGAGTCTTTGCTGCCTTCAGAGTCATCTACCTGAGGCCTGAAAACAGCAACTAGATTTATACAATCCAGAGGCTACAAGTTCTAGAAAAGGACACACCTACCTCTTACATCCTATGTGCAGGTGAGGTAACCTTTTCTGTGAAAGAACTTCTCTTGTCTCAGAGACCAGTGTAGTATCTCTTGCCCATTCTTAATGTATTCCCTGAGTCTAGGATTAGATTAACATGATTTAGGTAACACATTTGTTATGAATCAAGATGAAGCTACAGGAAATTACACATTCCTGTATAGTGGCTCAGTAACCTATGGATCATCCCTGGTGCTGGTCATGTATATTCAAACATTAACTACAATTATTCTTTTATGTATCTGCCTTCCTTGTTGGAAACAAAAAAAAAATGCTGCAAATTATCCCGTCGTTGTAAAAACAAACAGTGTCAGACCCTTGATGATAGTCAAAATATTTTGATGAAAACATTTGTTTTTGAAAGACTTGCTTTCTAACTTCAACTACTGTAGTCTTTTTGTAAAAATTGGTTCTGTTGCTAAAGAATAAAGTATAAGCCTATACCAGTGTTGTAGCATTAACTTTTGTTGTATGTCATTTATTTTCTGAGGCCTGTGAGTAAGTGAGTCCACCTTGAGTAGATGTGTTTTATGTCAGGCTTTCTGAGAAATGAGGAGCCTGAGGGGATCCCATTGATTTGCCAACTGTGTCACAGTTCATTTAAGGCAGAATGGCACATGCTTGTGACAAAGGCTATGACAAATGGATATGTACAGAAGGGACAACACCAGTACAGATGAATGAAGGAAATGATGGAGTATTCAACACACGATGGAAATCACAGCAAAAGTTAAGATAGTGAATGACAGTGAATGTATGTATGTGAATTTAGTACCTCAAGTTAGGCAAAAAAAAAAAATGACTATGAGACTTAGAGCACTTTTAGAAGAATTTCTGAAAATTTATACAAATGCAGTAATCACTGATAGCTATGAATCTATTTTTCATATAGTATGTATACCAACTGGCATAGAGTAAATATTTTAACACAATGAAGTTAAAAATTATATTGTTTGATTTTCTGTTTCCTAACCTTAAAAAAATATGTGTAGGTGTATTCAAATGTGGCCATACCATAGAGCAAAAGTTTACTGTATTTGTAGGGGTTAAATTATGCTATTCTTCATTAAGATATATTAATAAGACCAATGGATACTAACAAGATGCAGATCTTTGTGGGTGGAATTTTGCTCACAGACATTCAGGATGCAGTCATCAGTATCCCACTCATAGCTTTGTCCAGCATAACTTGAGTTGCATAAGCAGGAAAAGCCACCAACAGCTGAAACAAAGAAGAGAAAACTTTTTTATACTCTTTTAATCATAGTACAGATACAGTAATGTAAATTACTCTTAAAATGTTGTAATCAGCTATGCATTTCACCTTTAAACCAATAAAGTGTGAATTCCTATTTTTAATACTCTATTACACATTTCTATATTTAATATTCTATCACACTGTCTTCTACAGTATCTCCTACACTGCTACCTTGTTCAGTTCTATTGACTTAAAAAACTAATTATTTGAAATAAGAAAGATTACAATGGACATTTGATAACAGTTATATATATATATATATATATATATATATATATATATATATAATTTCCATTTTTCTCACACTCTCAGTCTTTTTGGCAGCACACAAAACATAATTAGTAGCTAATTTCTGCATCAATGAACTTTCCTAGGTTGTTTTAGGTTTAATATACAAGTTAACTTGTTTTTAAAGTTACATGGGTAGAAAATGAATTGCAAAGTAAGTTTCAAATAGTGGTCTGAAAGCTAATATTTATCTACTTAACCCTTAGTTTAAAAAAAGAGCTTTCACATGTAAGTATACTATTTTAAAATAATTAAATTATCATTAACGATGAAAAAAAAAACAGTATCTGAAACGTTTCAGGGAAATGGTGACAGCATGAATTGTCATTGGAGCAAGAATGGACTTATAGTTACTTGTAGAGAGTCCCTGGTTCCTTCATTATCTCCAGGATTCACCATGTATCTACATTCCCACTCTGCCTCTGGTATGTACCTGCTTTTACTCTCATTGAATGCTTAGGTCCTAGGTTGCTGAGGCCCATTGCCAAGTAGGAATGAATGGGCTTGCCTTTGGACCCAGGTCATTTGCAGTGACATTGCATGTATGCTTGAGTAAGGTGACCTTGGTCAAGGACCAGGGCAGATCCAGGTTTAGGGTGTATCCTGCTGGGATTAGGGAGTATCCCGCTCCTTGGGTTTAGGGCCTTTCCAGGTTTAAGGTGTACCCTGCTGGGAATAGGGCGTATCCTGCTGCCTCAGGCATGCCCGCTCCTTGAGTTCCCATTGAGTTCTCCTGGGATTAAAAAAAGTATTTGGGATTCAGAGCCTGGTGGAGTACGTGGATTTCCCCAGAATGTGTGTAGAGTGCTGGTGTGAGTTCGGGAATAAAGAGTTGCTGTTTGAATCTACAAGATGTGAGTGGCTCGTGATTTTGTGCCCAGCCAGACTGCGGCACTAGGTGGCAACAGAATTTTCAATGCAATGTGCAGAATTTAAGCAGCATCTTGATTTCTTTCTTTCTTCTTCTTCTTTTTTTTATTAGGAACATTTTGTACATTCTTTATCTGGTTTCCTCTAATGTTAACATCTTTGATAAACATAGCAGAGTTATCCAAAGAAAGAAATCAACACTGTTACAATACTATTAGCTAATCTTTAACCCTTCTTGAATTTCTCCAGTTTTTCCATTAGTGTCCTTTTTCTGTTTCGGGATCCAAATCAGGATTCCACATAGGGATTTGTTATGTTTCTGGTCTCTGCTAGTGTGAAACAGCATCTGGTCTTTATATTTTTGAAAATATGTAATTCTGAGTTTGTACAAATTCTCTGAACATAATTTTGTTTCCTTCTTAATGTCCTTAAAAACAGCATACTACAGGGACACAGCCACATCAATGTTTATAGCAGCACAATTCACAATTGCTAAACAGTGGAACCAACCTAGATGCCATTCAATAGATGAATCAATAAAAAATTTGTGACATATATACACAATGGAATATTCCTCAGCAATAAAAGAGAATAAAATCATGGAATTTGCAAGTAAATGGATGGAGTTAGAGAAGATAATGCTAAGTGAAGTTAGCCAATCCCCCCAAAAAACAAATGCTGAATGTCTAATAACCCTTTGATATAAGGAAGCTAATTAATAATGGGATAGGGAGAGGGAGCATGGGAGGAATAGATGAACTCTAGATAGGGCAGAGAGGTTGGAGGCAAAGGGAGGGGGTATGGGGTTAGAAATAATGGTGGAATGTGATGGACATTATTAGCATCTTGATTTCTGTAGCTGTGCCTCAGTAAGCATGTACAACTATGGCTTCTAAGAAGAACATGGCAGCCCAGCCAATAACAAGATAAAAGGGAGACACACAGAATTAGTAGCCTTTAGACAAAATTTACTTCTGTTTTACTTATATTTTCATGGAGCATTTATTTTTAATGCAAATGATTAAAAAATAAGTGTAGTTTTAAATAAATCATTGTGATAAAAGTGCCAATTAATGCTTCTTTGTATGTTATATATGGAATTATGTATAATAATAAATTAAATTAAAACTGTGTGCCATATAATATGTCAGTAAGACATTGTGAAATACCATCAGTCATAATGATAATTAAAATATGTTTATAATTAGAATTCAGGTTTGGACACTAATGCATATTAGTAAATAACAAACAAAAAGACTCAAATTAACTTTTATAATAGTTGTTTATAACTAAGTAGATGAGTGATAAATTATTTTTAAAGGAAAGTAACAAAAAAGAGGTAACTTTGAATTATCAAAGAATCTGAAAGACAGAAAATGTTGTTAAAAATAAAGTGTTTTGATTTTATATCCTGCCACTTTGCTGAATTCATTTATTAACTCTAATAGTTTCTTTGTAGACCCTTTTGGGTCTGTTAGGTATAGAATCATATCGTCTGCAAATAGGGATAATTTAAGTTCTTCTTTTCCTATTTTTATGCCTTTAATTTCTTTCGTCTGTCTAATTGCTCTGGCCATTTCTGTATATCAGTGACAAATCCTCTGAAACGGAAATGAGGACAACTACTCCATTCACAATATCCCCCCAAAAAATAAAATACTTGGGAATCAACCTAACAAAAGAGGTTAAAGACCTATACAATGAAAACTATAGAACCCTAAAGAGAGATATAGAAGAAGACCTCAGAAGATGGAAAAATATACCCTGTTCATGGATAGGCAGAACTAACATCATCAAAATGGCGATATTACCAAAAGTTCTCTATAAGTTCAATGCTATCCCAATCAAAATCCCAACAGCATTTCTTGTAGAAATAGATAAAACAATCAGGAAATTCATATGGAATAATAAAAGACCCAGAATAGCAAAAACAATGCTAAGCAGGAAGTGTGAATCAGGCGGTATAGCGATACCAGACTTCAAACTATACTACAGAGCAATAGTAACAAAAACAGCATAGTACTGGTACCAAAACAGGCGAGTGGACCAATGGTACAGAATAGAAGACACAGTAACCAATCCACAAAACTACAACTATCTTATATTTGATAAAGGGGCTAAAAGCATGCAATGGAGGAAGGATAGCATCTTCAACAAATGGTGCTGGGAAAACTGGAAATCCATTTGCATCAAAATGAAATTGAATCCCTTTCTCTCGCCATGCACAAAAGTTAACTCAAAATGGATCAAGGAGCTCGATATTAAATCAGAGACACGGCATCTGATAGAAGAAAAAGTTGGCTATGATCTACATACTGTGGGGTCGGGCTCCAAATTCGTCAATAGGACACCCATAGCGCAAGAGTTAACAACTAGAATCAACAAATGGGACTTACTCAAACTAAAAAGTTTTCTCTCAACAAAAGAAACAATAAGAGAGATAAACAGGGAGCCTACATCCTGGGAACAAATCTTTACTCCACACACTTCAGATAGAGCCCTAATATCCAGAGTATACAAAGAACTCAAAAAATTAGGTAATAAGATAACAAATAACCCAATCAACAAATGGGCCAAGGACCTGAACAGACACTTCTCAGAGGAGGACATACAATCAATTAACAAGTACATGAAAAAATGCTCAACATCGCTAGCAGTCAGAGAAATGCAAATCAAAACCACCCTAAGATACCATCTCACTCCAGTAAGATTGGCAGCCATTAAGAAGTCCAACGACAACAAGTGCTGGCGAGGATGCGGGGAAATGGGTACACTTGTTCATTGTTGGTGGGACTGCAAAATGGTGCAGCCAATTTGGAAAGCAGTATGGAGATTTCTTGGAAAGCTGGGAATGGAACCACCATTTGACCCAGCTATTCCCCTTCTCGGTCTATTCCCTAAAGACCTAACAAGAGCATGCTACAGGGACACTGCTACATCGATGTTCATAGCAGCACAATTCACGATAGCAAGATTGTGGAACCAACCTAGAAGCCCTTCAATAGATGAATGTATTAAAAAATGTGGCATTTATACACAATGGAGTATTACTCTGCAATAAGAAATGACAAAATCATAGAATTTGGAGGGAAATGGATGGCATTAGAGCAGATTATGCTAAGCGAAGCTAGCCAATCCTTAAAAAACAAATGCCAAATGTCTTCTTTGATATAAGGGGAGTAACCAAGGACAGGGTAGAGAGGAAGAGCTTGAGAAGAAGATTAACATTAAACAGGGATGATAGGCGGGAGGGAAAGGGAGAGAGAAGGGAAATTGCATGGAATTGGAAGGTGAGCCTCAGGGTTATACACAATTACATATAAGAGGAAAGGAGGGGTAGGAGAAAAATTATATAAGTGGAAGAAACGATTTATAGTAGAGGGGGTGGAGAGAGAGAAGGGAAGGGGAGGGGAGGGGAGGGGAGGGGGGATAGTGGAGAATGGGATAGACAGCAGAATACATCAGTCACTAGAAAGGCAATTTGTAAATCAATAATGTAACTGATGTGACACAGCAATCTGTATACGGGGTAAAAATGGGAGTTCATAACCCACTTGAATCAATCTGTGAAATATGGTATATTAAGAACTATGTAATGTTTTGAACAACCAACAATAAAATAAAAGAAAAGAAAAAGAAAAAAAAAGTGTTTTTATTTTACATAAAAATGTTGATCATTTTTGGCTAAAAAGATAACAAATGAACAATGTACCAGAAGAAAACCTGGGTTATTAAATTGGATCCACAGAAAAAAATGGACATCAAAAAAATAATTGTTTAAGTACTTAAAGTAAAGAAATAAAAGGGTATTTTTCCCTACACAATTTATGAATTATATGACTTTATGACAATTAATAACCATTTTATTGAGATATTTTAAGCATATTATCTCACTCTAATTGTTCTTGATTTATACTAGAAAATCTAGTCATGGATGATTTATATTAGTTTTGTTTATAAATATTATGTAAATGACCTTCTATTGAAATGAGTTTTTATATTATTTTCACTATTTACACATTGACTAAAGGATTATGTAAAAACATATTCAAAGGAGGTAAGATAAGGCAAAAGAAGGTGGACTCTTAGTTCACCTGTTTTCCTTATCATACTTCTTAGTTACATCCCCCTGCAATGTCATTTTATGTCGTTTTTCCTGATTCTCAACAAAAAATGAAACAGGTCATCCCACTAAAAATCAGTGTTTACATATTCTGTCTCTTGTTTTTCCTCTTTTTTCTCTATATGCTTACATATTCTTCTTTTCTTCCTTATTCTTTCCCTCTATGAATTTATATTATTTCATCAGGAAGAAGTTTGTGGTTATGTGTGTGTGTGTGTGCGCGCGCACACGTGTGTGTGTGTGTGTGTGTGTGTGTGCATGAGAGAGATGAGCTAAAATAATAATTTTAAATATCATTTAAAATAACACTTTCTCATGACTATAAATAACTACCTTTAATAATCTACAGTTTAAAATAAATTGCAAAAATAGTTAATTAAGATAACCAGAACATAAGAGCTGCATCCTTCATTTTCTACAATCGCAATGAACAAGAATGTAAACAAATTTGTCAGAAGAGCGGTACCTAGTACTGCTGGCATTGGCTTTGATGTTCAAGAGAGGCTATGTTCATATATATGGACCTTCCTATTGTTATGTCATGTTCTAAATTAGACTGCTCTGCAAATATTACAACAGTGGCTGAGTGAACTCACTGTCACAGCAGTATCTGTACAGGTAAGTGCTGGAACTGCATTCATTGACATTGATCTCACAGGGTGAAACTGCAAAGCTTTTCTCACATTGGCATTGGAACCTAAGGGGAAATATTTCCAGATCTCTTTTCTTGCTAAATGCAGCTCCATTCTCACAAGGGTTGCTAGCCTCACAAGGCCCAAATTCACAGTGCAAACCTGGAAAGGAAAGAGTCCAAGTGTCAGTGTTTATTTGATGAACCAATTACTGCAAATGCTGTCATCTGCCTGGCAGATTTCTGCATAAATGCATTCAATTTACTCACTGTACAGTGACTTATTTCTCCTCCACATTGTGATTGTGATTCTCTCCCTCTCTCTGTCTCTCCCTCCCCATTACAATTTAAGTAATGTTATTTATGATTTCTATGCTTCATCTAACAAAGTACCAGCAGGAAGCAATGTTAAGTGACAGTACTTTTTAAAATACCATTTTTAAAAATAACTGTTTTTTTTTTATTCCCCAACTCTTGTTCAACAGTGTTCTCTGAAGATGCTGCAATTAGGAAAGTACATTATTAATGATTTCATGCTCCTGTGTTTTCTTCCTGGTACCCCAGAGATAGTTATCACTATAAGCTTTGCTTAATGGATTTGTTGCTATTCTCAAAACAAATAAACACCAAATAAGAGTACTGGAATAAGCTTTTGAGCTTAATAGAAACACCTCATTCCTGAAATTAAGATTTATGTTTTATCAGAAAAGTAACTAGATAAAGTGATTGCCATTGTCTGGAATGTGCACAAATATTTAGAGATAAGAAACAGGATGGCTGACCCAAGAGAATCCCTATCAAACATATGTAAAGCATGAACAGAACCAACTAGTCCATTAACGCAAAATGATTATTAAATGTCTGTTTTCAAGGTATGTTAAAAATATTGAGAAGATCAGCTACTGGGGATATATCCCAGTAATAGCTTTCATTCATTAAAATGTAAATCAAATATATATAAACAGACATCTAAAAGTTACTGGCTATATACTTTGAGAAAACAATGTCTTTTGCGAGGAAGGATGGCCAGCGACTCTTTGTAGGGTTCTTTCTTCCCAGGGGAATCCAAGCCACCTTAAAACTTACAATCTCAGATAATTAATAAGTAATAAAACACAGATACTCAGAAATATATTTACATAATGCAAACCCCCTAATAGATCTAGTCCACATGGATTCTGGAATGGGAAATTGGCTCCAGTGGTTTATTTAAGGGGGTACATCAAAGGCAGGGATAAGGTTTCAAGGGCAGAGTCTGGCTTCCTGATGTCTTGCAGTCAGCAGGTTGATGGACATCTTGGTAGGTCACACCCATCTCAGGTGCTGTGTAGGCCACTGCAGAACAGGAAAGAGATTCACAATTTCCCTGGGCAATTGACCAGAGGAAATGTCCACTGGTTATTCCCAGATACCGGATGTCTCTATCCACTAGGCTTCCATGAGCAATGACATACATGCAACCCATGAATGGCTAGTGACAAAAGCCCAGTTAAAATTAAATCTTTAAACTTCTTGGGTTTTCTAAGTAATTTGCCAACTACAGGGATGAGGGGATAATATACAGTATCAGAGTAAGAGATTTAAGATCTCAAAGTTTATAAAAACAATGGTAGTTTGAGAAATTTAAAAACTTAAGGATCCTTATAATTTTCCCAACTGTGACCAAAAGAAAAAAAGATATAAAAGACCACCTAAAGGTTGCTGAAGACATCAACAGTGTGTAAAGGAATCTACAGGATATAGTGTCCATAAAAAAGAATGAAAAACTGTACCAAATATAATAGACCCTCAGATCTTTGACTTCCAAATGTGACAAGCAAAAAAATGGGGGGAGGGAACCACAAAAGTTCTTTCAAGTATCCATTTTTAGAAATAAAGGTTTTCTTCAGTAAATAAATAAATTAATAAGAGCTACTTTTGCAACAGCTATGGTAAGTTTGTGTTAACAATTCAAATGGGCACAAGACCTCTTCTTTGTAATTAATGTATGAGATTGAACATGGCATATTAAAGTTATTTGGATATTATTTCATCATAATAAGAGTATTTTTCTTTGAAAAATTAGGGAAATTACGTTGTACAAACATCAGCCACAAGTGCATAAAGAAATAAATTGTCTTTACAAAAATTTGTCAAACATACCTTTTTGTTCTAATTATCTACATTTAGTATTTATTTTTGAGGCTAGTTTTTGGATTTTATTTTTGCTAGTGGAAAGTTAATTTAACTGTCACTTCATAAATGATTTTATGCATAATATATTGTATAGCTGAATAATAATTTTTACTCATATTTTAAAAACGTCTATATGATATTTTATTTTGCAGAATACACATGAATTCAATCTACCTTCATACCCTCATGATTTGTATATTCACTATACAAATATGTTGAGAGTTTCTACTATGTGGCAAGGACTATGGTAAGATGGTAGGGTCATAAATAGTGAGGAGATCAAATCAATGAGGTATAGAAAGGGGTAAATGTGTTTAATTTCTCAGCTAAATAGTTACTGTGGTGAGAGGAATTCCAATATGGCTAGCAAAATCCCCACCATTAGTTTACATGCCTTATGTAATTCTCTTTATTTAAATGTGGGTGGGATGTGTGAATAAGATAGAATTTATGCCATGGTTATGTTCCATTGTATTGCAGAAAAGATTTAGATATATAATTCAAGTCCCTAATCCAAATAGAGATACTCAAATGAAAGATCAGCATGGGATCATTTTACCAAATCAGGTGAAACACTAAGTCACAGGTAATCTCTTGCTGTCCATGAAGAATCAAAATGAAAGCTGTATAGAGTACCATATGTCAGGGTATGGCATGTAGATCCTAGTTGCTGTAAAGACTCCAGGAGACCCCCATTTTGGAAGCAAGACCAGATTCTTAAAAGTACATGGAACTAACTACCAACAGTCAGGAAGAGGAACTCTTGTCTTAGCTCACAACCATGAATAGACAGCACAGAAAAGCCATGCATAGACTTCTAACTTTCAGAAATTATAAAACAATAAATATGAGTTGTTTCAAGTCTCTAAGCTCATAACTTTCTGTACAGCAGAGAAAATGAATACAGTCAAATATAAGGATGACTAAGACATCTTAAGTAGCACTTGAAAAACTTCCTGAATAGATACATTTAAAATGAAGCCTAAAGAATTACCATATATCGTCAAGGTTAAGCATAAGGGATGCCTAAAGGAAATGGAGGGATGTCTATACAGAGAACATTCAGAAATAAAGAACAAATCAATATGAATGGAACCCGGGACTTAGGAAGGAGGAAAACACATTACTACATTTCATTGACTCTAACATGCCACTGGCTTTAAAGAAGCTTTACTTTCTGTATAATATGGGCAAATCACCTTGTCCCTCTCCAGGCCAAGAGTATCCAGGCCCTAATTCTGGAGACCTATGACTACTACTTTATTTGGCATATAAAAATTCATAGATGTGATTAAGTTAAGAATCTTGATATGGTGGTATTATCCTGGTTTATTTGAGTGGAACTGAAATGTAATCATAAGGGCATTTCAAGGTCCTTTAATAAAAGAGAGACAAGAATTTAAAAAGAGGATGGAGATAGTATGATGACAGCCAACAGTCTGGATAGATAGAAGGAAGGAGTATGAATTAAGGAATACAGGCAGCCTCTAGAAGCTGGTAGAGGCAAGATGATAGACATCTTCAGAAGGAATGCAGTACTGCAGCAACTTAGTTTAGACTTCTAGCCTCCAAGGTTATAAAGTAATAGATCTGTGTAGTTGACTTTCTGTGAATTAGTTACAGCAATCATAGGAAATGAATGGAATAAACAGAAATTAGTAGTTAAATTTTGACAAAGTGAAAAATACATCATTGTTGTGAAAATGCATCCTGATCTAGAAGACGTCAATATTAATTAACATTATGATATGTTCATCATTATGCTAACATGTGATAAAAAGGAGGGTGTATTAAATTAAACTTCCTAATTTGAAATAATGTCTCAGTAGGTTGGGCAAGACCATAACAGGCTTTGTGATCTACAGAAACTGTGGACTTTGAAGCACCATTGAAAGCTTTCCAAAAATCATGTAAGTTTAGTTGTCCTCCTTATACTGAGAATCACATTGTATTTCCAAGTTGTATTTAAACAATACATAACGTTTCCTTCTTTCCCTGAGGCTTTATTTTGCTGAAAACTATATTCTCTTAAAATTGAGAAAGTAAGATAATATACATTTTATTTGCATATATATGGGGTAAGAAACATTAAAAGCCTATTTTCATTAATTTCTTTTTTACAACAAAGTCATCAATTCAAAACACAAAGGATAAGGTTCCTACTGAAATTGTACTGATACTAGAAGTGTTCATTTAACTGAACTATTTTTTCTCTAATTGAAATCTGCATCGATCAAATTAGCATGCTATTTTAAAGTGTATGAATCATTTTACTATTTAGTTCCTTATGATAATGTTAAAATTCTTAAGGAAAAAGAATTTAAAACTTCAAAATGGATGTATACCTTATAAAAACTGAAAAAGCTAAACATGAGAACATATTAGTCTAGTATTTTGAAATTTTTCTTTATAATTATATAAATCTAGAAAAAATGCTGCTAAAATTTTAAAGACATAGAGAATTTGGATATTTCAAAAACAGGGCAATTTTTAAAATAAGTCAATAATAGACTTGAGGTTACATTTGGGTCTGGGAGATGTTCTATAAAAGGTGTATATGACAGAAATAAAGGCATGATGGCACTCACCATAAAGATAAGGGACATTGAAATGCATTCCACAACTTCTATAATCTACAAAAAAGGAAAAATGTGAAAGATTGGACTAGACAGGGAGTGTCTGCCTCTACAGTGTGATCCAGGGATCTACACCAAGTAAACAGAGTCATTCCTCATGGAGCATACCTCAAAATATTAAATATATGTTCTAAATCTCCTCACATCCTCATAAAATCCATTGTGAATCTCTTACACTTTTTTGTTGGTGTATTTTACCACAGGGAGGAATCAGCTGATTCTGCATATCTTTAATGGACATTAAGTGGTAATTCATTGCCGCAGTCCGGCTGCAGCAAAATAACCAGGGAGTGACGAACAACTTGTGTACATTGATACAGCAGGAGTGGGAGCCGTTTATTGTAGGACAGGAGGGGTATGTATACATTACATACAGCTTATCTTAATTAACATAAACTAGATACAGCAGTCAACCAATAAGGAATCTCCACACTTAATGGCTCCCTGGCATTACTTCACAAACCCTCCCTCTGGCAAAATACCAGGAGCCATCTTGACTTGTTTACAGACCCTAACAATTCATTTTAGTGGACAATTTGTGCATTGTAATAGACCAGCTATGGCTATTATCATCTATTATGCAGATATTTGACAGAGATCAATGAAGCCTGAGCAATGATTTTTACCAAGAGGTGCTACTTTTCTATCTGCTGCTCCCTCCATTTAAGTAGTATGGATTTGATTTCTTCTCAAAGTTAGAATGGTCAGTAAGACAGAAAGAATGCAAATAATAGTATTTCCATTTGTAATCTTTAGAAATGATTTATTAACTATAAAATCTTATAGATGTATAAACTTTGTTCATAAATTTATAAGATTTAGTTTTTATTTATTTGACATTGAGAAAATCAATTGTCTTTCCATGAATTCTAGCATGCAAAGTCAACTATTTTCATTTCCACTTTATAATTTTCTTTCCTTCAGAGAATTTTAATTTTCTTCAGAAAATGTATACCTTCAAATAAGAATAAATAAAATATTAAAATCCATGACAAGATATTCTTCCTATATCTGATTTATTATCACATATAATATTTTGTGAATAGCTCTAGTAAGACAATGAAGGAGATCATCCAGATTGTCTGGCAGTTTGACTAGATTTCTAATCTGATCCTTGGGTTCTCCTGCTGAACTTAAATAATTTATGGAGCTTCAATATCAAACCATGCCTTTCCATGTCCATGAAAAGCATGATATAAATAATATCACTCAAAATTCATGCATGAACATAGTCGAAAATCAAGAATGTTATTTAAGCTACAAAATGGCTTTTGCCCCTTTTCTACCTTTACTGCTGCTGCTCTACCAATAACAGATGCAAGTTGATCTGTTTCTCCCATCTTCTAGACAGCAATGTAGAATAAAAGGCCAAACATCCTGTAACTATTCCCAAAAGTCACTAAACACAAGCCTGAATCCACCAAGCCTCTGTCAAAAAACTCATCAAAATACCCTCCAGGTTCTCCTTGGTATGTCATTTTCTCTTTGCGTGAAATCAATAAACTCAAAAGTTTTTCAACTACGGATGAGTTTCTTCTGGTCTTTGACTGAGTGACATCAGTACAATATATTTCTACTTTAAATTAGAAATCAGAAATCACTTATATTCCCTTTCCAAGGCTGGAAAAATTTGCTATTCTCCTAGAAATGTATGATACACTTATGTATTAGTTTGATAGGGCATTATGACTACAAGCTGGTTGACTTAACCAACAAGAATTTATTTCTTCACAATTCTGGAGGCTATCATTCTGAGAAAAAGGTCTTAACAGGTTTGGTTCTTTTTGAAGTCTGAAAGGGAAAAATCTGTTCATACTTCTACCTTGGCATCCAACATCTTGCCAGCAATCTTTCACATTCTATGTGTATTAGTCATGGTTCTCTAGATAAGAGAACCAACAGACAACCAGAATAATATACACATTTGTATGTATATGTATTTGCATCTATATTATATGTATATGTGTATATATTATACATGTATATAATATATATCTCTATCTATCTATCTATCTATCTATCTATCTATCTATATATATATATATATATATATATAGAGAGAGAGAGAGAGAGAGAGAACAAGATATATATATGTGTGTATGTGTGTGTGTGTCAGGGGGTTGTAAATATCTCCAGTTGCCTGTACATTGAACATTTGGAGGAACTAGTAGCTGCTCAAATGTATGAAGCTGGAGCCTCAGAACAAGAGCAAGAAATGATGAAGCCTCTGTTCAAGACCAAAGTCCCAGAAACTCCTGGAGAATTGATGGTGAGGGTCCACATTGACAGAGCTGAAGTCAACATCTACAGGTGATGGAAGCAGCAAAAACACACCCACTCAAGAAGAAAGGAGCTTGCATTCCCTCTATTTCCTTCCTTCTTCTGCCTTTTATTCCATTCGGGCCCCAAACCTATTAAACAGGGCAGCCCACATTCATGAAAGTTCTGCCCCTTAGTTTACTTTTCCACATGCTGAGCATCTCTAGAAACACCCTCATGAACAGAAAGCTCATAATCTTAGTTATTTCTGAGTCATCTCTCAATCCAATGAAGTTGACCATCCAAATTAACCATTATACCTTGGTTTGTAGAAGTTAAGTCCCTACCTCCATCTTCACATGGAGGTCTCTTTTAATGCATTTTTGTGTCTAAATTTTTGCATTTGATAAAGACACCAGTCATAATGGATTAGGGGCCCTCCTGCTCCAGTACAACTAAATTTTAGTTCAACTAATTACATCTTAAATGATCCCTTTTCTAAAAAAGTTCACGTTGTAAAATATTGGTGGGTTAATATCATCAAGTGATTCTGGATGATGAAACAAAAGGTTTTGTTTAACCTTTTGCATTTTCTGGGTTATTATCAACATGTGATTTTGGAAACAAAACAAAAAATTTTGATTCACCTTTGTGTATTTACTGGCTGTTTATTTGGTATTTCTGAAATTTTTTCTAAAAAAAATAAATAAAACTGATTTTTTTGCAACATAAACTTATATTATTAAAAAACACAGATGCCAAAATAAAATTTAACTTTCTGAGTTATATGATTTTAAATTCTGAAAATAAAAATAAACCTTATGAGATTAGTTTGCAGTATACAAAATTTCCAAATAAAATAAAGTGGCATATAGGCAAAATAACATGTGTCCAACAACTGGAGAGCCTTTTTTGTTTAACCTAATTATTTCTGCATTAAGTTTGTATTTTGAAACACCATAATTTTACATTCAGATAAACCCATTGACAATGATGTGAAAATAACAGGAAAAAATTTAATACTTCATATATACATGTTTATGCATCTAGGTAAAACATAGAAGCACAGACTAAATTCTCTTACCCTCTTGTTTGTATTACCTACCTCTTTCAAATTAATCATCATATCTCAAACCACCTTCACTATTTAAAGGGACATGTTTATGGTTCAGATATGTGGTGTCCTGCAAAGGCTCATGTGTGAGATAATGCAAGAAAGTTTAGAGGTGAAATTATCAGGTTGTGAGATCCTTAACCTAATCAGTGTGTTAATCCACTGATAGGGAGGATAATATAATAAAAACATAAAGACATTGAGGGAAAAACTAGCAAAATGAGAGGAATTAATTCTACATTATCAATAATTATGTTAAGTGAAAAGGAGAGAGTCACAAAAAATCTCATATGATTCCATTATAATAAATATTTGGGCAAATGTATAAAGGAATGAAGTGGATTAGTGGCTGGCTAGAGTTAGGAAGAGGAAGGAAGAGACAGAGGCAGTTCTCAAAAGTTTTCTTTTGTGATGGTGGTGCTTAGATTATGGTGATGGTGTGCCAAAATACACTGCATAGTTCAATTTAAACAAGTAAATTTTAGGCATATGAGTTATAATTAATAAAGCTATTAAAATATTACAGGAAATATTTTTAATAATATTAACTAATATTCTCTTTAGTGTTTGTTGGTCTCACTGTACCCATTACTTGACTGAGGGAAAGGTTAGATATCAAATACAACAAAGAACTCAATTGGATTACTGAATGATTTTTTTCTATGTTCTATTGGAGAATATACAATAGTCTAAAAATAAAGATATTTTGAATTCGAAAAGCAAGGCTTTTGAGGAAAAATTATTTAAACTTTTCTTGTTCTGGCGGATACTTTAGTCTTATGACTGTTAGTGCAATGATGGTAGCAGATGGTTTGTCACTAAAGTAGTTTTTCATCTAAAGGATAAAGGGAGAGAAATAAGAGGGGGGGAAAACCACAGTCTTCACAATTTACAGGGAAGAGGAGTATTAGATAACAAAAAAATCAGCCTGGCTTTCCCAGAGCCAGCTTCCAGTTTTGGGAAGCCAGTTGAGACATCATGGGTAGACATAGGAACTCCCCAGATAAATTTCCAAGGACAGAGGAGACTCAGGTTTGCTAGTACAGATTCGTAAAAACAGCATTTCAATATGTGTTTGCACCTGTAGCACAAGAAACCAATAAGGTATCAATGGCAGTCAGGCAGTACAAACTCAGAGAAGCTGATGTAACTTGCTTGCACACCATCATTACTGCCACCAGTTTCTCATTGGCAGAAAGATAAGATCATTCCTAAGTTTTTAGAGTTGCTCCAATGACAAGTTTTCCAGGGAGGTGTTTCTCAGGGATAGGTAGAAACATTCTCTCTCAGTTATGAAGAATTGAAGTCATAATTTCGATGACCCAGGGAGTTGTAAGATAGATTTAGCATTATTGAAAGCTAAGGAAAAGATGGTGAGCTAAGGTAAAGGGGGTAAGGTGAGACTGATACAGAGAGAAAATCATGTAACCATTATTCTTATCTTACAGAAGAGAATAGACCACCATTTTCATCAATATTTGTCTCACAGTGTAGGATACTATTATGGACAAAGAAAGCAAATAGATCAATGAAGAATTGTAACAGAAGCTGGAGAAAACTCACCACTGCTATGGTATCTTGCACAATATTGGGGTGGATTATGACTAAGTTAAAAACATGCTTAAGTATTCCGCTCATGAGTAGAACAGTAAGCATTTACCAGGGAACACTTTCTAGGAGTTGAGCCTAGCTATCTGTCTAGTCATTTTCCCAAGGACATCTCTTAATGCCACTGACAGGGTTAAAGTTTTCAAGGATACTCCTACAAAAAGAAGGCATTTTGTTGAGGGCTGAAATCAAGTCAAGATGGCACCTGGCAATTTGCCAGGAGGAGTGGTTTGTAAGGCAATGCCACCGAGCCATTAAGTTGGTGGGGATTCCTTATTGGCTGATTGCTGTAACTGGATGATGCTAATTGAGTCAAGCTGTGTGTAATTAGTTAGGTATATATACCCCTGCTGCCCCGCAATAAAGCAGTTCCCATTTGAACCTTCAAGTTGCTCGTCACCTCCCGGTTATTTGCCCAGCCAGACTGCGGCAGCATTTAAATTTAAAATCCAGATTGAAACACAGTACACAGTAGTCTAATAAATAACCTCAAGTAAAATAAGTTGGTGATATTAAAAGTCTGAAGCATGGAGTGATTTTTATCAGGACTGAAGGGGTCTCCTTTAGTTACCTCCCCAGGCCCTCTTCTATAAAACACAAATATACCTCAGATCCCCCACCCTCAACCCAATGGGCTTGCTTTGTCATCACATTTGACAAAATTGTTAAACTTTGAAAACAGTCATTCATGTGATCTGTATCTTCTGTAATCTTGTATTAGGATAAACAAATAAAAAATAAAGATACCAATATAATGAAAACATTTTTTGGTGTTCAGAGGTTTAGGGAGGTTTTTTCACTAAGGAGTCACATAAAGTCAACGCAAGTCACTTCCTGACACAGATTTAGGTCTTCCTCATAATACTAACAATTACTTAGCCCTGAAAAATCTCCCAATAGTATTGTAAATTCTTTCTATAGCCAACTCTATTTGTCCTCACAAATCATGCAAGAAAGAACATCATTATCTCCACTTTTAGGTGAGGAAGTGAGGCAGTGACATCAGTAAAGGAACCATGTTCCATTAGGTTGGCATCAGGGTCTGTGAATCAATTGCAGGGCAATGCTTCTTCCCAGGCTCTTCAGTGTTTCAAAATTAAGTGTCTTTTTACTCCAAAGCATTGCAGGTATTTTTGCAAAAAATAACAACATAAACATCCATTATTGCTTTGTATTTCATCATTGAAAACCCCAAATTTTGAAAATAGATTTTGATGAAAATTGTTATTTTAATTAGCTAGAGTCTATGCAAATACTATATTCACATGACTTCAGAAAAAAGTTTGAAAACTTTTAATATTAACTTGTTGCTTTATACTGGTCCAAACTGTCTTATTAAAACAAACAAACAAACAACAACAAAAAACATTAAAGAGTGTTTGCTATAGACCTATAAGCTTTGAGTATTATCAGTCAAATCACTAATTTTTGGAAATCCATGTCCTTAATCCTCAGCTTTCTCCAGCTTCGGTTACAAATTCTTTATACACAAAGAAGTGAAAAGAATGTTAAAGTCTAAAATTGAGTGAAATAGAAGCTGATAAATTCCTATCTTGGGCTGGGGATGTGGCTCAAGTGGTAACAAGCTTGCCTGGCATGAGCGGGGCACTGGGTTCAATGCTCAGCACCACATTCAAATAAAATAAAGATGTTGTGTCTACCTAAAACTAAAAAATAAATACTTAAAAATTCTCTCTCTCTCTCTCTCTAAAAAAAATTCCTATTTTATTCATATGCCATAAATTCTTCTTGTGTATAAAAATTACTATATTTTGAGAAATATTATTATGCATTTAAATTTCTAAGACAATGCTCTATTGAATATTTTATAGATTATTCAATAGAATTTCAAGTATTTTGTACCCATTATAAAACTGAAAATCAATATTCATTACCCAGAAAATGTACACTTAACAAACAATATTTAGCCAAAATAAATATTAAGAGTTTTAAGTTCTTTCAAACCTGTTACATTAAACATTTAAAGAATCACATGTCAAAAATGGAGCAACTACAAGTCACCTACAAAATATGGAAAAAGTATATATCAAAAGTTTTGAAATCTGAAACAAAGAAAGTATATTGGTTTTAAACAAATGATTCTTAATGAATAGGTAAGAATACTTCATTTTTATATTAAAATATGTAAAATGATGGCTTGGTATCCTTGTCTATTTAATTTTATCTTTACACATTTTACTAATGTAAGTTACTCAAGTAAAAATATTAGAAAATCATCCACAGAATATAGTCATTGCTCAAAGTATAAGATCAATATTCTGGTAAAGTATACAAAACAGATAAGAAGGAAAACAAAACGATTCCTGGCTTTATGCATCTCAAATTTTAGATGGTAGAGCAATGTACAGCAGTGTGCATTTTTAGGAAACTTTTTAAAGGAAATATTATGGAACAAAAGAAAGGTCATTATAAAAGACTATCTAGGAAAGTGACCCTTCAACACAAGTCTCTAACAATTATCCCACTGAGGCACTGATACACAGGATTTACTTTGAAAATTGTCCAGAAATACAAAATCCTCAGCAGTTAAATTGTCCTGAAAGTAGGTTAAATTGCCACCTGCAGTTTTGTTATTCAATCTTCTGCCACTGGCTTTAATTATTAATTAGTCATAACTTCTCCATGAATATTCTGAAATACTTTAATACTTTAATCTACCCAAAGAGTTTTTTTTAAAAATACTTTTCATTCACGTGTTTCATTCATGAAATATTGGCATAAATTTTGTAATATAACTTAATGTGTATCTCAACTCTAACCATTGTTGGTTTAATAAATGAAACAAGGGTATTATTAGGCAAATTTTATTTAATTCAGTTACTCTTGAATACTGTAGGCCTGATGGAACTTTACTATATGCATTCTCCATTAACAAAAATTAATAAAGAAGCTTCAGAGTTGGCAAGAGGTATAAAAGTGATAGGGAAGAAATGACTTTCAGGCAAAGTGGGCTCAGGGATGTGACAAAATCAAGAGGAAGTAGGGCATTGTATATAAAGGGAAGGACCACAAACAAAGCAGAGGATTATTTTATGTGGATCTATTGCCTTCTTGTGTCTGATGCTCTTTTAGGCAAGCACAACTAAAGTCTACTTAGCATTTTGGAAAACACTGTCAGGAAGCAAGGACTCATTCAATATCCCTGACTCTAACCATAAACACAAGGTTTTGTTCCAGCCTTTCCTCCATGCCTTTTTATGTAATTCTTTTCCCTGACAGTGAGCTGCTGGTTTCCCACTGTCTATAATCAATTTACTTACTTTTTCAATCCTACTATATATGTAATTTCAGAGTTGCTAACCTTAATGTGAATGTGAAAAAAAAATTTCTGCAAGGGTAGCATTTATGTATAATTCCTTTAGTATTCATCTTTTGTTACCAGTCAAAACTCTGTTTTTCAGTATTATTTAGGTCAGTTACATTTCTTCCCACCTAACTTAGTGAAGTTATGTCATGCTTTTCTAGTGAATTTGCATTTTTATACATGATAGTCTGCATTTGTGATTGCCACATCCAAAACCATGGTTCATTTTGTCTAATCTGTAGACAATAAACTTCACTCTGTAGACCTTTATTGATTTTGAAAAACACTATCCACAGACACAATACTATATAAAAAAGAAATTACACCATCGTAAAAGTTCAGTTGAATGTCCTATTATGATCAAATTCTCAATTACCTGGCAACCGCTGATCTTTCCTCTCCTAAATTAGTTCTCTCTTTTACTGAATAACATGTGTTCAGGTTTCAATATGAGGTGTCTCTCAAAAGCTTCAGAAATATTAAGAGTTGAAAAGATTGGAGTGTGAGAACTGTAACCTAATCAGTCAATGCTAGTTTGAGTGGACTAACTGGTATCTATAAGCAGGTAAGGGCATGACAAGAGAAGGTGTGTGAGTGTGGGGGTGTGACCTGTGGTACCTTCCCCTTTCTCTCTGTTTCCTGGCTTCCTTGAGGTAAACAGCTTCTCCCACCACCACCACCATGACCATGTACTTGGCCCCAGAGCAATGGAATCAGCAGATCATGGGCAAAATCCCTGGAACCTGTGAGCCAAAATAAACTTTGACTACTCTAAGTTTTTCTTGTCAGGTATTTTGGACACAGCCATAAAAAGCTGACTAATGCACCATGTAAATCGAATCATGTAACATGTCCCTTTTTTTGATGGCTTCTTTAACATAAAAAAAATATCAGTACTATATTAATAATTTGTTCTTTTAAATTGCTGAGGTATAAACCACTGTATGTACGTTCTAGAATTTTTTTATCTGTTCACCTGTAAAAGGCATGTTGGTTGTTCCCATTTTTTGGAAAGTAGCAATAAATGTATAATATGAACATTTTCATATAGATTTTCATGTGAATGAAGTCTTTAAATCACTTGAATAATTACTTGAAAGCCAGTTTGCATGGCTCTCATAATGCTAATTCATAATAAATGCTAATTCATAATAAAATGTCAAGTTGTTTTCCAAAGTGGTTACAGGTTGGGTTGTTCTGCCTTCTCACAGCAATTCAGTATTATTGTTTTTTGCTTATTAATTTTAGCCATACTCAGAGGTGTGTGCTGATAATGATGAAGTATTATGTTTAATTACTGTTATTTTTTTAATTTTAATATTACTTAGATTTCACAGAAAAAATTAAAAATTGTACATAAACTTTATTCTAGTACTGCATTTTATCATAAATTGCTGATATTTACATATATTGCCTGAATATATCCTATATAGCTATATATTAGATGCATTTCTATTTTATTATATATTATTTATATACTTTGATTTCTTTTTATGAGACAATTAAGGGATAGTTTGAAGTATGTTCCTTTGCCCTTATGCACTGTAGTGCAGATTGTCTAGCCTACAATGTTATTCCTTCTGCAATCACAGCACAACTGCCAAAATCAGCACCATTGATTGTACTTCATAACAATGTATTGTATTCTTTAAAAAATGTAGAGAGTCAATTTTAAGTACCTATTTTGCTTAAAAGTATAGTAATTTTGTAAAATGTCCTTAAATTTTGGTTTATCTGATTTATTTTAAATTCAGGTTTTATTGTACCTGTAGAAGAAATACAACAGAAGTGATATGGAACCTTCAGTGTATAACCGGATCATAAGTTTAGTTTTTTTTTTAATATTGGTCCTATTATTCATATAAAAACTTATAATTTGTCTCTTTGAACTTAATAAACAACCTTGGTGTTATTTTGAAACTATGCAGACATCTTAGTACTCATAAATTTTCACCTACTAGTTCTAGCAAGGACTGATGATTTTCTAACTCCACCACTACTGTCATGTATTTGTTGGTCTTCTGCTATAAAAAGGGGCTTTCCTTCTATGTGTCCGTGAAGGTGTGCCTGTTTTGTCTGTTCTTTAGATATTTATGCAGAAATTTACTACTCAGGTAATGGTTTAGCTCAGTGGTAGAGGAACTGCTTAGCTATGCAAGATTCTGGGTTCAAACCCAGCTCCAACAAAACAAGCAAAAAAAAAAAAAACCCTCAAAAAAAAAAAAAAAAAAACAACAACAAAAGAATCCACTTATACATTATTACAGTGTTCAGTGGATTATAATCCATAAAATTCATTATTTTAGTACTTAAATGTTCTTTTATTAAGCTAATGGAAGCCCTTTCAAAATATCTCCTGTGTCCTTTTGATAAATTCTCATTTTTCTTTGAGATTTCTGCCTTTTCTGCTTCAGGCTTAGAATTAATCTTCTCTCTTAAAAGTCATCATTCATTTAAGTAGAGAGTGGTATTTAGATATCAAGATATTATTGATGTGGGTACTTACTTATCAATAGACAAAAGTAGGAAATGTGTGGATATTTGAATGTATAAATATAAAACACATGCATATATATATTTCTATATTTAGAGATATATACACATAGATATATATGCAGACATAATTATATGATACACACAAACATACACCTATAAATTTCATAATGATACATATAATTTTACCTAATGATTCAATAGCACTAAACACATTCTCATAGAGTATAATAAACACAGGCATGTCAAAAGAGTATGTATACATCTGTTTTATTTTTTGTAATAATCTATTAAAAATTATGAGGAAATATTCATAACTATTTTATGGACAGTACCTCAGGGAGCCTTCTAATTTTCCTCCTAATATTTATAATTTCCTTTTCCAACAGTGACAAATTTCCTTCAGCATTTTCAATATAGTTACTGATTTTTTCAATAATGGAAGACACAGAAAATTTTATATATATATAATTGCTAATGAAACCACTGAAGAAAACAGTAATAATAAGTTAGTAATAAATAAATAATAAAGAAGCTAATAATAAATGAATTTTAAATTCTATTTTTAGCTAAACTTTACATACAATAAATGCATAATTATTGAGCATACATCAGAACATATGTTTATTCTTTTAAATTCTTTTAGATATAGAACATTTCTGTAATCTGAAAAATTCCTTCATCTTCCTCCCTAATCAACCCTGCTCCTGATGTTGACAAATTTTATGTTTTTTTTTCTATTTGAGAAATAATGTGTTGATACCATACAATAGCATCTCCTTTTTGCCCATTGGTTTTCTTCAGTATAGCATTTGAGAGTTACTTGAGTATTGGTCATTTCGTCTTCTTAGTACTAACTGTTCATAGTATGTACATTTTCGTAAACTTTGTCACATCCCTGTTACCAAAATACTTTCAAGAATAATTTGTGTTTACTGGAAGAAAGCAGCTTAGAACACAGCAATAAGGAAGTTGAAAAAGAATGCTGCACTCACCAGGGCCAAAAAATAAGCCTCAAAGGCATGCCCTCAGTGACCTACCTCAGGTAGTCACACACTACCAGCCTTCAGTTACCATCTGGTTAATCCCTTCAATTGTATTAATGCACTGTTTCTGTTATGCTTTCATAACCCAGCCATTTCACCTCTAAACTTTCCTGTATTATATCACACATGAGTTTTGGGGAGTCATCTTATTATATAAATTATATCAATGCAAATATCAATAGTTGTTTACTTTAATATTGAAGACATTTGGCTGGTTCTATATTAGAGTTGCAATGAATAAGACTGCTCTAAACAATCCTATAAATGCCTTGTGAAATCAGTAGTTTTTTTACACTTGCTTGTCTATCTAGAAATCAATTGCAGTTTTGAAGTTAGGCATGCATTTAACTTCAAAAGTAACTTTTTAACTGTTTTCTAAAGTTTTTTTTTTCTTTTTATTTTATTTTCTAATAACAATTTTATTTCTCTATTAAGAATATATGAGATTTCTAATTATTTCACATCCTTAAAATTGTTTAAAATGTTTTAGGCACTTGGAGATTTATCCATTTTTTTATTTTTATTTTTTTTTTGCATTTCCCTGATGTTAATGATTGTAAGAATTTGTGTTTGCTTATTTTCTTTTGTGAGTTTTTGTTCTCATGATTTTTACTTCATTTTTTAATGTTTTGATTTATATTATTGAATTATTTGTACTCTATGAATATTGTTTTTAAGTCCTTTTAAAATATTTGTTTGCATATATTTTCTTTCCTAATTATCTATTTTCTAAACATTGTCAATGTTAGAAAAAATTTAAAATTTGATTAGTATATTTATGTTGTTTATTAAAATAGTTATTGTGCTCTTTGTGATTCCAAACAATAATCTTTCTCCTAGGTCACAAAGACCTTTTCACAGTTTATCAAAAAAGCTTCATAATTTTAACTTTTATATTAATATAGTATCACTTAAAATCAATGTTGTTGTATGTAGTATGAGGTCGATGCCATGGTCATCTTTCTAAAATGAATATGCACATATTCCTTTACTATTTTTTTGAAAATACTTTCATTAACCTATAAAATTAATTTGGATATTTTGCTGAATATATATTAATTGTACAAGTGTTGCTTAATTTCTGAGACATTTTATTTGATTGACCAAATTGTGTTTTCTTCTCCAATAACATACTTTCTTGACATTATGTTGTAAAGTCAGATGTTCTAAACGCCCAAACTTCTTCATTTATTTAAAAATATTTTTTCACTATAGGTTTATACATTTCCATATTTAAACTAAGTGGTCAATTTTTCACAAACTACTGCTAGCATTATAGTAGTAAGGATTACATTGAATCTATGGATCATCCTAATCATTTTCATTCTTCCAATATAAAAGCAGATAATGTTTTCTTCTCTTTCTATAAATCTTCTTTAGTTTCCTCTCAAAATGTTCTGGAGTTTTCTAAATATAAATATTTATTTTTTTAATTTTAAAAACTGAATTAAACCTTACTATTTTATACTTCTGCAGCTTTTGTAAAAAGAGTGTTTTGAAGTTTAATTTTTACTCTTAATTTAAGCTTGATGCTATGATAAAGATTTTTAGTGTCTTAGAAAGGAGTCTGTATTTTAGACCAGTAACTAAATGGTAGAGTTTTATTCAGCCATAAAGAAGAGATTATGACATTTTCTAGTAAACAGATGGAACTGGAGAACATCATGCCAAGTGAAATAATCCAAACCCAGAAAGTCAAGGGTTAAATGTTTTCTCCCACTATAATGCTCTAATTAAAAAATATATAAAACTATAAGTAAAAATAAGAAAAACTAGGAGAGCAGAGGAAAGAGAACAGGGGGAGGGAGGAGATTAGTGAATGTGAAAGTGCTGGGGACTGAATTAGAGCAAATTATATTTTAAGCTTGTATAATTATATCAAAATGAACCCCAATGTTAAGGGAAAAAAGAAGCAATGGGGCCAATCCACCGTAGACTAAAACCTCCAAAACTGTGAGACAAAATAAACTTTCTTATTAAAAAAAATGTGAGTCTGTATTTTGCATGAATATAGAATATAAATAATCATAGCTGCATGAAAGGATACAACAAAAAATAAGTGAAACAAAATAATGTAAGTATGATTTCTTTTTTGAATCTGAATTAATCCTATGAAATATTTGCATGATAGAAACTTGTAGCCATGTCATTTTGCTAATTTTGGTGTATGAATCTTGAGACGGGCCCTTTCTAATCCCTTGCTCTAGGAATGCCTGCTCTAAAGTAAGTTTGTAACCTCAGCACTAATGACATTTATACCAGATAATATTTTTTGCATGTACAGCTATCTTACTCATTTACAACATCCCTGACTTCTACACTGTATTAATTGTCAAGGCTACACCATAAAATGGGTGACTAAAACAACAGTGTTGATTCCTCTGTGTCAGAGAGCCTCTCTCATACCTCTACCTTGCTGTCAGTGTTTGGCTGGTAATCTGGCATTCCATGGTCATCCTGATCTCTGCCTTCACCAACCATGACTCTCTTTTCTCACTGTGTATCTGTGTCTCCATTGTCCATTTTGATAAGTTCATCATTCATGTAGGTCCATCCTACTCAAGAATGTTTTTGTCTTGGCTAATCAGGTGACCTAAGTAGGGGTTAGGACTTCAAAATAACTAGGGTACAATTCAACACAGAGCTTACCTATTAGAGACCCCCTTCATTCCTTTAGTCATGACAGCTGAAAATGTTCTTAGATGTTGATGGATGTACCCTGGAGGGCCATATTCATCTTTAGTTAGAGCCATTGATTTTTAAAAAATTAGATCATCCATAGATTGACATGTTGTAAGGAATCCTGAGTGAGTCATATACAATACAAAATGGACAGAAGGGTGTTTGGCCAGGTCTGACCACTCAAAAGGGATATTCAGCAGTTACTTTAGAAGTGATGAGCCACAGTCTACCACTGACCATCCTAATTCACATGCCCAAATAATACTCTTTTTACCACAATTGTCTTATCATTATTTCAATTAGCTTAATATCTAAAGGTAAGTCCAGAACAGATATATATAATTAAGTTTCATATATATATATATATATATATATATATATATATCTTAATTTTAAGTTTCTGTTTTAGTTTTTGATGATACCATTTTATACTCAAAGATATACAGACTTAAAAATCGGTATCTATTCATTGATATTTTTAACACACAAAGCTGGGCAGAGAAAGGAATACTGCAATGAACATACATTCCAAAAGGAGGGGTGGAGGAGGGAGGTACAAACAGAGACTGACCCATGGTACTTCTGTAACCCCTACTCTGTAAGCGCAAGCAATGGCTCATGTGGCACTTAAGTAATCTTCTCAGTCTTCTTCCAACACATCTACAAATCTCTTTTAATTATGCCCTAGTTACTTTGGAATAAGAGTTAGAAAATGTCTTTAAGGACTATACAAACATTATTTTGTCAACCTAAGGAGATCTACATACCTCTTCTATATCATTCCATAGTTTTAACAAAGTATTTAAAAACCATATATTTTTATCTTGCACTGAAGACCATTTTACTGGTAATATCCTAGATTTGATCATTGCTCTAGTCTGTTTTGAAAATCTCTTACCAGCTGGAAGTCTAAAAATAAGAATTATATTTATTTTTGAACAGAATAATCCTGGGTTAAAATATTTTTCCCCTTAATTCTAGCTGAATGCTTTCACGTAATCTCATGTCTTTTCTTTCCTATTTTATCACAGTCCAGTAAATTAATCTATTTTGTAATTTCAATATCAGTAAATCAATCTATTTTGTAATTTTTACATTTTTCTCTGACATCATCTTAACTCAGTCAACAATATTATCACATACATTTTCAATCTTCTACATGGATGCAGGGGATTGTTTTACCAGTATTTGGTGGAAACATAACTTGATCTCCTATTTTTAAGCTTGCCATAAAAGTGTCCTCACTGTTTTTCAAGAAATCAGTAACATTTTCAAACAAAATTTGAAGCCTCTTTCCAAGCTTCTTCCAATGTCAAATGTATCAAGGTTTAGTCATAATGATGCATCAATTCTTGGCACAAGTTTCTGTTTCAAATATCTTTATCTGTGTTAACAAATGACCAACTCACACAGGGACCTACCACACCAACTTGTTGCTATACCTCCCTGTGAGTTGACTCCATGGCTCCACTGTTCCACATCTTGTGGTACATAATCAATAATGTACATATTTTGTTATAATGATAATCACATTTTACTTCAGGCTGGGATCTGGATGCTCTGATATAAGCAAAGATGACCACATTCTTTTGCTTTTCTTTTGAAGAGTGTATCTTTATCTTTTCCCCCAATTTATCTGTGTCCTTTCTTTTTGTGCATTTTTCATAGGCTGAATAAAGTTGAGTCTTGCTTTTTATTTATTTATGTTTATATTTATTTTTTAGTTGTAGATACATTTGGACACAATAGCTTTGTTTTGTTTATTTATTTTTATGTGGTGATGAGGATTGAACCAGGGCCTCGCATGTGCTAGGCGAGCACTCTACCACTGAGCCACAACCCCAGCCCCAAACCTTGCTTTTTTATCTAGATAGACAATCTGTCTCAGTTGGACTTTTTACAGCTTAATGACATTAAATGTAATCATTTATATAATTGGATTTACGTCCATTATTTATTTTTCAATTTTTTTCCTATTGTTTCATTTATTTATCTTATTGTACCTATGTTTAAATTTTCTTATGTTTAGTTAAATATGTTTATTATTCTACTGGATTTTACCATAGGCATATCTCTTCACATTAGTTTTTTACTTATTGCTTTTGGGATTTTTATTTGCATAGTCTAGTTAGGGAAATTTGTACTATTTTTCATAAGGTATGAGTATTATACCAGAATATTTCCATTTACATCATTCATTGTATTATGGTTGTCATATACATTGTGTTTAATTATGTTATTTCTGCATCACACAAATTACTACTATAAAATTTGTATTAAACATTTGAACATGAAGAAAAGGAAATTTTATATATTGTAGTAAATTTGTCTATATTTTTTCCACTTGCAAGCCTCTTATGAATTCTTATAGATGTAAAATTCCATTCAGTACTATTTTTCCTCAAGCTGAAGAACTTCCTTTAATATATATATATATATATATATATATATATATATATATATATATATATAACGTACCACCTTTATGAAAATTATTTTTAAATATGTTTTTAAAAAATTTAAAATTACATGTTTGTTTCACATTACCTTTCTTCTGAGAAACACTAATCTTGACTGACATCTTGAACTTTAGTATGCATTAAATTTTACCATCAGATTTTGATTCTATTAGTATTTTGTTGGCTTGAGTATTCGATTTTCTTATTCAATTTTACTTAATGTCATTTTAATCAACAAATCATAATTATACCCACTAATGAGATATATATGTGTATATATATATGTGTGTGTGTGTGTGTGTGTGTGTGTGTGTGTGTGTATCAGTTTTGATAGATGAATTAAAAGTGGAATGGTCAAATTGATCTATATAGCATATCCATCATGTCATTTTATAATGAGACATTTGAAATTCACTGTCCCAGTTATTTAGAAACATACAGTACTTTATCCAAATGTGCAATGCACTTCAAAACTTAAGCGCCTATCTATCTAAAGCTTGTAGCACTTGGGCTCGGGATGTGGCTCAAGTGGTAGCGCGCTCGCCTGGGTTCGATCCTCAGCACCACATACAAACAAAGATGTTGTGTCTGCCGAAAACTAAAAAACTAAAAAAAATAAATAAATATTAAAATTCTCTCTCTCTCTGCCTCTCTATCTCTCACTCTCTCTAAAAAAAAAAAGAAAAAAAAAAAAAGCTTGTAGCCCTTGATTGGTAATTTTCCATCCCTTTTCTCCCATCTCACCATTCTGTGGTAACTGTCATTCTATTCTTTTTTTTTTTTATTGTTGGTTGTTCAAAACATTACATAGTTCTTGATATATCATATTTCACACTTTGATTCAAGTGGGTTATGAACTCCCATTTTTACCCCATATACAGATTGCAGAATCACATCAGTTACACTTCCATTGATTTACATATTGACATACTCATGTCTGTTGTATTCTTTATTCCTATAATTTCTTTTTTTTTCTTATTTCACATAGATCTTGCAGGCTTTGACTTTTTGTACCTGGCTTAATTCCCTTAATATAATGTTGCAAGTTTCATAAAGGCTGTCAAAAATGACAGTATATTCTTTTTTAAATTTTATTTTTAAAATTGATATATAAATATAAAAAATGTATTAGTTATGTGTACCACGCACTGTTTTGACAAATGTGTGTTATTGTTTAATTCTTAAAATTAAGGTAAACATATCTGCCTCTGCAAACATCTATAATTTCTTTTTCTTTTTTTTTTTTAAAGAGAGAGAGAGAGAGAGAGAGAGAATTTTTTAATATTTATTTTTTAGTTTTCAGCGGACACAACATCTTTGTTTGTATGTGGTGCTGAGGATCGAACCCGGGCCACATGCATGCCAGGCGAGCATGCTACTGCTTGAGCCACATCCACAGCCCAAAAATTTATAATTTCTTTATGGTAATAACCTATGAAATCCTTCTTTATAGCTTTTTGAAATGTACAATGCATTATTGCTGTCTATAACTACTCTACTGTGTACAGAACACCAGAACTCCTATTTCCTATCTAGCTACAACTTTGTACCTATTCCCCATCACTCACTCTCAACCACCTACTCTCATCAGTCTCTAGTAATGATCATTCTATTCTCAATGTCTATAAAGTCAACTAATTTAGGTTCCTCATATGGGCCAGATTATACAGTATTTCTCTTTCTGTGCCTAGCTTATTTTACTGAATATAATGATCTCCACTTCCATCCAAGATGTAAAAAATGGCAGGAATTTATTTATTTATTTATTTAGACTAAAGGGTATTTCATTCTGTGTATGTTCCATATTTTTGGCTGATTAGGGAAATAGGACTCTAGAGAACAGGGAGACAAACAGTGTACATTCTGCAAAGAGGAGAGTCATTGGACATGGAAATGTTCCTTATGCTTCCAAGAGAAGCCATGTATGATCAGCAAGACTCTGACCCATTCTGGCAGATGGCATCACTAATAGAGGAAAGCTGATTCATCTGAGGAATCCCAGCTGATTCTTAAGCTTAGATAGTAACAAGGTCAGTTTTGACCATCTTGGTCTATATATGTACCATATTTCTTCATCCATTTATCACTCAAAAGACAATGAGGTCACCCCCTCACATACTTCTTGGCTATTAGGCAGAAGGGAGTGAAGAGAGGGGAGGGACTATGGTGGGTAGAAAGAATACTAGAATGAATTGTACATTATTGCCCTATGTGCATACATGACTACACTACTGGTGTGATTCTACATCATGTACAATCAGAAAACTGAGAAGTTCTTCTCCATTTATATATGGTGTGTCAAAGTGCATTCTATTGTCATGTATAACTAATTAGAACAACCAAAAAAATTTAAAAAGCATTTAGAAGAAGAAGAAGAAGAAGAAGAAGAAGAAGAAGAAGAAGAGGAGGAGGAGGAGGAGGAGGAGGAGGAGGAGGAGGGAGGAGGAAGGAGGAAGGAGGAAGGAGAAGGAGGAAGGAGAAGGAGGAAGGAGGATGGAGAAGGAGGAAGGAGGAAGGAGGAGGAGGAAGGAGGAAGGAGGAAGGAGGAGGAGGGAGGAGGAGGAGGAGGAGGAGGAGGAGGAGGAGGAGGAGGACGACGACGACGACAACGGCATCCTGCAATGAGCATAGGAATGAAAAAAACTCTTTGACATATATATTTCATTTTCTTTGGATAAATTTCTGGATCATATGGTAGTTCTATTTTTAATTTGTCAAGGAACAATCAGAATCTTTTTCATAATGGCTATACTAATTTACATTCCCACAAACAATGTGCAAGTTTTCCCTTTTCTCTGATCCACAGCAGAACTATATAAACTTTTTGATAATAGTTATTCTAAATGGAGTGAGGCAACATTTCACTGGTTTTGATTTGCATATCCCTGATAATTAGTAATATTGAGCATTTTTTTTTCATGTACCTGTTCAGCAAGTGTATAGTATTTTAAAAGAAATATTGTTCAAATCCTTTGCCCATTCTAAAATTTTCACTGGTTCATTTAAATTATATAAATTAGTGGGTTTTATTGGGGCATAGGCATACATGCATAAATCATGAATTACTCCCAGATACCTCCTTTACCATCTTGCTATCCTCACTCTACTAGTCCCATTGTTTTTTTTTTTTTTTTTTTGGTGCTGGGGATTGAATCCAACCCTTTTTATGTTGACTTGGGACTGGATCTTGCCAAGTTGCTGAATTTACAATCCTATTCTCTCAGTCTCTCTAGTCACTGGTATTACAGGTGTGCACCACTGTGATTATGATTGATGGTCATTTTTTAAAATTCTGTTATTTATTTTCTTGTAACTGAGTTGAGTTCCATAAATATTTTAGATATTAACCTCTTATCAAGTTTGTAATATTTTATAATCTTCTGTGAATTCTCTCTTCCCTCTTAGCTGTTGATTGATTGTTTCCTTTGCTATGCAGAGCATTTTAGTTTGTTACCATCCTTTTGATCTAATTGTGCCTTCTTTGCCTATGCATTTTGGATCACTTCTAAAACATTGTTGCTGTGAACAATATTGTAGAGATTTGCCTTGTGTTTTCTTCTAGTAGTATTAGTATTAACAAAAGTATTCTAAGGAAAAAATCTCTGTCATGATAATTAATTGCATTCTTGACATTGTACCTGATAAGCTGTATAATCTCTATGTTCAGTTTTCTTCTTCTAAATAATCATTATTAATTAC